>NC_092126.1:107620508-107923539 GCF_043159975.1 Macaca nemestrina
TGAAGCCTTTCTGTGTGAAAAGGCTGAAAAGGTTGCATGATGGTAAAAGGCTATATTCTAGAAGACCTCTGCTAAAATAATAACTCTCTAATACAGCAAGAGCCAGAGTTTTTTACATCTTCTTTTTGTTTTCAATCTCTTTTCCTCTTTACACTATATTCTCTATTCCACATTCAGAATTATCTTCCTAAAATATGGAATTAATCTGGTCAATAATAAAAAAAATGCCTCCCTTCTGTATACAAAATAAATTCAAATTATTTAGTTTGACATTCAACAACTTACAATCACATGTCAGTATATTTGTCAAATTTCAGTTCCCACTGATGTACCACCCGCCGTGCTCCAATCACACCATCCTCTTCATCCTTTAAAACCCAGCTCAAAGCCACAATAATATGTGGCAAGAAAAGACTATGCACTAAGACCACTAAGATAAGTAAGATAGGTCCCAGCTATCGAGAACCCCATTTGGCAGAGAGACACACAAGCAAACAAATCAATGTTATTTAATATAAAGGATGTGTTATAAAATATGAGCAGAATACAGGTAGGCAAATTATTAATCCAAACAAGTAAGATCAGAAGAAGCTTCATAGAAAAAATAAAAAGATATTCATGGGTGAAAGAATAATAGTCAACACTTACCATATATGCCAGATTCTGTTTCAAGTGCTTTACGTATATTAACTGATTTAATCCTCATTTTGTTGATGATGAAAATGAGAGGCCGGGCGCGGTGGCTCATGCCTGTAATCCCACCACTTTGGGAGGCCCAGGTGGGTGGATCACCTGAGGTCAGGAGTTCAAGACCAGCCTGGCCAACATTGTGAAACCCTGTCTTTTTTTTTGGCGAGGCACGGTGACTCAGGCCTGTAATCCCAACACTTTGGGAGGCTGAGGCGGGCAGATCATTTGAGGTCAGGAGTTGGAGACCAGCTTGACCTACAAAGTGAAACCCCATCTCTACTAAAATACAAAAATTAGCTGGGCATGGTGGCGGGCACCTAGCTATTTGGGAGGTTGAGGCAGGAGTATTGCTTGAACCCAGGAGGTGGAGGTTGCAGTGAGGCGAGTCTGCACCACTGCACTCCAGCCTAGGTGACAGAGCAAGACTCCCTCTCAAAAAACAAAAAAGCAAAAAAAAGAAACGAAAGAAAAGAAAATGAGAATCAAAAAGAATTTAAGTAAAATAAACATAATAATGACTACCATTTATTGAATATTTACAACATGCCAGGCACAATGCTAAGCCCTGAAATGGAAGTAAAGACTTTAATTTTTTTTTTTTTTTTTTAGACGGAGTTCTTGTTGCCCAGGCTGGAGTGCAGTGGCACAATTTCAGCTCACTGTAACCTCAGCCTCCTGTGTTCAAACGATTCTCCTGCCTCAGCCTCCCGAATGGCTGGGATTACAGGCGTGCGCCAACACGCCTGGCTAATTTTGTATTCTTAGTAGAGACAGGGTTTCTTCATGTTGGTCAGGCTGGTCTTGAACTCCCAACCTCAGGGGATCCACCCACCTTGGCCTCCCAAAGTGCTGGGATTACAGGCATGAGCCACCACACCCAGCCACCTTTAATTCTTTTAAGTGAGAGATGGCAGTTCTTATTTTGTACCTCCACTAGTAGGTTGTTTTTTTTTTTTTAATTGCTCTTGATTCATAATATTTTACATATTTATGGGGTATATGTGACATTTTGTTACATCCATGTGTGTGATTTTTATACATCTATGCATGTAGTGAAACATCATATACCCCATAAATATGTAAAATTTATTGTTATACATCCACATAGTTTACATGTATAGATATAACAAAATATCATATATACCCCATAAATATGTAAAATATTGTGAATCAAGATTTTAAAAAATGATCAATCAAGTCAGGGTATTTGGTGTATCCATCACCTTGAGTGTTTAACATTTCTATATGTTGGGAACATTTCAAATTCTCTCTTCTAGCTACTTTGAAATACACAGTACATTGTTGCTAACTGTAGTCATCCTACACTGCTATCAAACATTAGAGCTTATACCTTCTAACTGTATGTTTATACTATTTGACCAACCACTCTTTTTCCCCCTCCTACCTACACATTCTTCCCAGCCTCTGAATCTATCATTCTACTATCTACCTCAATGAAATCAACTTTTTTGGCTCCCACATAAAAGTGAGAATATGGTGTATGTGTCTTTGTGCCTGCTTATTACCACTTAACATAATGACCTCCAGTTCATCCATATTGCTGCAGACTACATGATTTCATTATTTTTTATGACCAAATAATATTCCATTGTGTGTATATACCACATTTTCTTTATTCATTGATCTATTGATGGACACTTGGGTCAATTCCATCTTTGCTACTGTGAATAGTGCTGGAATAAACATGTGAGTACAGGTATCTCTTTAATTTACTGATTTTTTTTTCTTTGGATAAATACCCAGTAGTGGGAGTGCTGGATCATATGGTAGTTTTAGTTTTTTAAGAAATCTCCATACTGTTTTCCACAGAGGCTGCACTAATTTACATTCCTACCAACAGTGTATAAGAGTTCTTTTTCTCTGCATCCTCACCAACATTTGTTATTTTCTGTCTTCTTAGTAATAGGCACTCTAACTGGGGTAAGGTAATATCTTACTGTAGTTTAGATTTGCGTTTCCCTGATACATGGTAATGTTGAGCATTCTTTCATATACCTGTTAGCCATTTGTATGTCTTCTCTTGAGAAATGTCTGTTCATGTCATTTGCCCACTTTTTAATGAGATTATTTGCTTTTTTTACTGTTGAATTGTTTGAGTTCCTTGTATATTCTGGATATTAGTCCTCTGTCACATGAATAGTTTGCAGATATTTTCTTTCATTCAACAGGTTCTCTTCACTCTGTTTGCTGTGCAGAAGCTTTTTGGTTTAATATAGTCCCATTTGTCTTGTTTTTTGTTTTGTTGTCTGTGCTTTTGTAGCTTTTGCCATAAAATCTTTGCCTAGACCAATGTCCTGTAGTATCTCCCCTATGTTTTCTCCTATGGTTTTAGGTGTTAAGTTTTAATCCATCTTGAGTTGATTTTGTGTATGGTGAGAGATAGGGATTCAGTTTCATTCTTCTGGATATGGATATCTTAATTTTCCCAGCACCACTTATTGAAGAGGGTCCTTTTCTTAATGTATGTTCTTGGTGCCTTTGTCAAAAATCAGTTGGCTGTAAATACATAAATTTACTTCTGGATTCTCTGTTCTATTCCATTGGTCTGTAGGTCTGTTTTTATATCAATACCATGCTTTTTTGTTTACTGTATCCTTATAATGTATTTTGAAGTGAGGTAGTGTAATGCCTCCAGCTTTGTTCTTTTTCTTTCAGAATCGCTTTACCTATTCTGGCTCTTTTTTGGTTCCCTGTGAATTTTAGGATGTTTTTCTATGTGAAAAATGACATTGGTATTTTAATAGAGATTACATTGAATCTGTAGATTGCTTTGGGCAGTTTTTTTTTTTTTTTTTTTTGGATGGAGTCTCGCCCTGTTGCCAGGCTGGAGGGCAAGTGGCGAGATCTCAGCTCACTGCAACCTCCACCTCCTGGGTTCAAGCAATTCTCCTGCCTCAGCCTCCTGAGTAGCTGGCACTACAGCCACATGCCACCATTTTTAGTAGAGACAGGTTTCACCTTGTTGGCCAGGATGGTCTTGCTCTCCTGACTTCGTGATCTGCCCACCTCAGCCTCCCAAAGTGCTGGGATTACAGGCATAAGCCACCACACCTGGCCCAGTATGGTCATTTTAATGACATTAATCCTTCTTATTTATAAGCTTGGGATGTCTTTCCATTTATTAATGTCCTCTTCAGTCTCTTTCATCAGTGCCTTGTGGTTTTCCTTGTAGAGATCTTTTACCTCCTTGGGTAAATTTATTCCTAGGTTTTTTTTGTAACTTTTATAATTGGGAATACCTTCTTGATTTCTCTCTCTCAGCTATTTCCTTATTGGTATATAGAAACACTGTTAATTTTTGTATTTTGATTTTGTATCCTGCAACTTTACTGATTTATTAATCAGATCTAAGAGTTTTCTGGTGTATTCTTTAGTTATTTTTAAATATAAAATCATATCAGTAGCAAAGAGTGACAATTTGACTTCTCTAACTTGGATGCCTTTTATTTCTTTCTCTTTCCTGCTTGCTCTGGCCAGGACTTCTGGTACTATGTTGAATAGGATTGGTGAAAGTAGGCATCCTTGTCTTGGTCATTCAGTATGACGTTAGCTGCAGGTTTGCCTTATATGGCTGAGAGAGTTTGGATATTTGTCCCTGCCCAAATCTCACATTGAATTGTAATCTGCAATCCTGGAGGTGGGGCCTGGTGGGAGATGTTTGGGTGATGAGGATGGATCCTTCATGTCGTGGTGCTTTCTTCACTGTAGTGAGTTCTCATGAGATCTGGTCATTTAAAAGTGTGTGGCACCTTCCGCTCCACTCTCTTTTGCTCTCTTGTTCCTGCTTTCACCATGTGATGTGTCTGCTCCACCTTCACCTTCTGCGATGATTGTAAACTTTCTTAGGCCTCCCTAGAAACTGAGCAGATGCCAGCACCGTGCTTCCTGTAAAGCCTGCAGAACCATGGGCCAATTAAACATCTTTTCTTTATAAATTACCCAGTCTCAGATATTTCTTTATAGCAATGCAAGAATGACCTAATAATACAATGACCTTTATTATATTGAGGTATATTCCTCCTATGCCTAGTTTATTGAGGTTTTTATCATGAAGGATATTGAATTTTATTAAATGCTTTTTCTGCATTTATTGAGATGACCATGTGGTTTTTGTCCTTCATTCTGTTAATGTGATGTATCATGTTTATTTATTTGTGTGTGTTGTGCCAAACTTACATTCCTAGAATAAATCCAACTTGATCATGATGTATTTTTTTTTTTATGTACTGCTAGATTCGGTTTGCTAATATTTTGTTGAGAATTTTTGAGTCTGTGTTTATCAGGGGTATTGACCTATAGTTTTTACTGTTGTTGTAGCCTTGTCTGGTTTTGTTATCAGAGTAATGCTGGCGTCATAGAATGAGTTAGGGACCATTCCTTTCTCTTCCATTTTTTGGAATAGTTTGAGGAAAATTGGTATTAGTTCTTCTTCGAAAGTTTGGAATTCAGCAGTGAAGTCATCTGGTCCTGGACTTTTTTTTTGTTCAGAGTTTTCATTAAAGATGCAATCTCATTACTTGTTTTTGATCTGTTCAGGTTTTCTGTTTCTTCCTAATTCAATCTCAGTAGGTTGTATGTGTCCAGGAATTTATCCATTTCCTCTAGATTTTCTACTTTTTCATGTATAGTTAGTTGTTCATAATAGTCTCTGATGATCTTTTTATATTTCCATAGTATCCATTGTAAAGTTTGCATTTTCATTTCAGATTTTGTTTGTTTGGGTCTTTTCTTTATCTTGATTAGTCTAGCTAACAGTTTATCAATTTTGTTTATCATTTTGAGAAAACAAGTTTTCATTGTGTTGACCCTCCTTTTTTTTTTTTCTTTTTTTGTCTCTATTTTGTTTAGCCCCACTCTGATCTTATTTCTTTCCTTCTACTAGTTTTGGGTTTGGTTTGTTCTTGCTTTTCTAGTTTCTTGAGATGCATTGTTAGAGTGATTATTTGAAATCTTTCTACTTTTTTAACATAGGTGTTTAATGCTATAAACTTCCCTTCTAGAATAGTTGTTGCTGTATCTCATATATTTTGGTATTTTGTTTTCTCATTGCTTCAAGAAATTTTTGCATTTTCTTCTCAATTTCTTGACCTGATGGTCATTCAGGAGCATGTTGTTTAGTTTCCATGTATTTGCAGTTTCCAGAGTTCCTCTTGTTATTGATTTCTAGTTCTATTTTATTGTATCTGAGAAGATACTTGATATGATTTTGATTTTTTTAATTGCTGATTCGTTTTGTATTCTAACATATGGTCTAAAAAATGTTCATGTGCTGATGAAAAGAATGTGTGTTCTGTAGCTGTTGGATGAAATGTTCTGTAAATGTCTGTTAGGTCCTTTGATTTAATGTGCAGTTTGAATCTAGTGTTTCTTTGTTAGTTTTCTGTCTAGATGTTCTGTCTAATGCTAAGAGTAGGGTGTTTAAGTCTCCAACTATTATTGTATTGGAGTCTGTCCCTCCCTTTAGATCTAATAATATTTGCTTCATGTGTCTGGGTGCTGCATTGATAGATGCATGTATTTTAAGTTGTTATATCCTGTTGCTGAATTGATACATTTGTCTTTAAATAAAGACTTTATCTTTTTTGTTATTTTTTTACTTAAAGTCTGTTTTATCTGATAAGTATAGCTGCTCCTGCTTGCTTTTGGCTTTTGTTTGCATGGAATATCTTTTTCCATCCCTTTACTTTCAATCTAATGTGTCTTTACAGGTGAGATGAGTTTCTGGTAAGGAGCATATCATTGGATCATGTTTAATCCATTTAGCCAATCTATATCTTTTAAGTGGAAAGTTTAATTCCTTTACATTCAAGGTTATTATTGACATGTAAGGGCTTATTCCTGTCATCTTATTAATTGATATCTGGCTGTTTTGTATATCCTTTGTTTCTTTCTTTCTCTCTTACTGCTTATCTGTAGTGCTAACATTTTATTCTTTTCTCTTTCTTGTTTGTATGCTCTGCTTTATCAGTGGTGTTTATGTTTGCATGATGGTAGATATCATTCTTTTCACTTCTAGGTGTAGGATTCCCTTAAGCGTTTCTTGTAGGGCTGGTATAGTGGTGATGAACTCCCTCAGCTTTTGCTTTTCTGGGAAAGACTTTCTCTTTATTTATGAAGGCTAACTTTGCTGAGTATAATATCAATTAATATCCATATTTTCTTTTAGCATACTTTAGATGCATCATCCTATTCTCTCCTGGTCTGTAAGGTTTCTGCTGAGAAATCCACTGTTAGTCTGATGGAGATTTCTTTATAAGTGACTAGATGCTTTTTTTTTTTTCCTTTCCTTTCCTTTTTTTTTTTTTTTTTTTTTTTGAGACAGGGTCTTTCTCTGTTGCCCAGGCTGGAGTGCAGTGGTGTGATCTCAGCTCGCTGCAACTTCTGCCTCCTGGGCTCGGATGATCCTCCCACCTCAGCCTCCCAAGCAGCTGGGACTACAGGCACATGTCACCATGCCCAGCTAATTTTTCTATTTTTAGTAGAGATGGGGTTTCACCATGTTGCCCAGGCTGGTCTCTAACACTTAGACTCAAGCAATCCACCCGTCTTGGCCTTCCAAAGTGCTGAGATTACAGGCATGAGCTACTGTACGCAGCCTGTTCTTTTTCAAAAGTTG
The DNA here is from genome assembly GCF_043159975.1 of Macaca nemestrina. NCBI lineage: Eukaryota > Metazoa > Chordata > Mammalia > Primates > Cercopithecidae > Macaca > Macaca nemestrina. Next base: position 107,627,836 of record NC_092126.1, read on the forward strand.
TTTTAGCAGTCCACAGCAGTGATGGTTGCAAACAATAGAATTTGTCCTTCTGGTATGTGAAAATGTGTAGCCATCTTTCTGCTGGGGGTGTGGCTGGGTCACTGCTATTGGCTCCCACAGCCACAGCAGCTGCAGCTGCAGGCCAGGAATGTCAGTAGGGCTCCAGGGATTTTTCACTCGGCACCAGGGCAGGGCACAGTCTATGGGGGCTGGGCTCCCAACATGGCACCAGGGTGTTGTTAATTAGCAGCTTTTTTAGCAGCTACTTAGGACTTAGTAGTTTGTGGGACTCAGCATGAGCTCTTCCTCTCTGGAGCAGTGCTTTTCCAGGCAACCTCCCTACATTAGTCTCAGGACCCACAAGGGCCAAGGGACTCTGTCATGGCTAGGATTATAGGAGTTTTCAGCCAGAGTGTGGGCCACTGGGAGTCTGTCATTTACACTTTCTTTGTATTAGGGAGCCTCTCTAACTCCACTAGTAGGTTTTGATCCTGCTGAGATTCTTTCTCTGTATAAGACAAACTAAGCAAATGCATTTTCTTCTACCTTTTAGCAAAATCTCACTGAAATGCATTCATCCATTTGGCTCACCATGCCATCCCTTCTCCACTGAAATGGGTGGTCCAAGGCCAGGTCTTCAGGCATTTAATACCCACCGCAATGCTATGGTAGTCAGAAACTCCTTTTCACCCTCTTAAAAGTATCTTTTGAGAAATAGAATTTCTTCATTTTTATAGTCCAATTTTTCAGTTTTCTTTTGTGCTATTAACTTTTTGCATCCTATTGAAGATCTTTACCAAGATCATGAAGATGTTCTCCTACGTTTTTCCTTTAAAAGTTTGTTTTACCTTTTGCAGAATCAAATCATCTAGAATTGATTTTTGTTTATGATATAAAAAGAGAATCAAGATACAGTTTTTTCCCATGTGGATCTTCAGGTGACACATTACCGTTTATCAAAAAGACCATCTTTTCCCCACTACACTACAATGATACCATGTTATAAATCAGCTGACTGTATATGAGTGGGTCTGTTTCTGGGCTCTCTGTTCTAATACATTGGTCAGTGTGTTTATCCTTGCACCGGGAAATGGTTATTTATAAAATAACATAAGATTTTTGTAATGAATTAAATATGTACTTCAAATCTGTGAGTTAACCAAACATCAGCTTCTTTATTCCAATCCTTTGAGATCATTTAAAAATTTCAATATAAGCAAAAAGATAGGATTGAAATGTGTATAGTTCTTACAGAATATTTAAAAAAAAGGTAATTTTACATTTTTCATGACTTTTGCAGGTTTGCATGGATGTGTTTAAGAAATATATAAATATCAATGAACTGTGTTTGCTACAGCGTGCAGGTATGAAACAAATAATTCGTATAAAGCTATTAATGTGTGGATATTAAGTAATGTGCTATTGTTTGAAAATAGTTTAAAAGTAAATTCAGTAATTTGTAAGTTTGAAAACGGAATGCCTTACCTAAGAGTGGCTCTGTTGGCCTAAGAAAGGATTGAAAATAAATGAGATATTTTGGTTAATTAAAAAAAAATCTACCTAATACTGTAATTCCCTTACACACTAATATTTTCATGACTTACAAATTTTATTTACAAGTGTAAGATGGAGAAAATGGTATTGTTAATTAGTCTTTAACTCTATCTAAAGGGACTTTTCAGAAGCTGACTCTTTCCTATTTCTTCTTCCTTCTTCTCTTTTTACATTTACCTCTTGTAGCCAGTGTACCATCCAGTGAGTTCTGTGCAGTTCCCTATACATACCAGGCTGTGTTCAAACTTCAAGGCTACTATTACCACTTCTCTCTGTTAGGGATGCCTCTAGTTCCATCCCATTTCCTCATGGCAAAGGAAAGGCTATTCGGCCTTCAAGGCTAGGTCATAGGAAATAGGATTGGCTATTTGGCCTTCAAGGCTAGGTCATAGGAAATAGGATTACCTCCTCTATTAGGCCCTTATCTGATTCCACAACCCCATCCCATTCTTTGCCACCTTCTCCCCATACTAATAGTGAGCTGCAAGAGGACAGAGACCATGCTTAATTTATTTGTATTTGTCACCCTGACACAACCACCAAAGCCACATAGTAGATGTGGTAATAGAGCACTTTCACTTCATATATTTCTGCTTGAGATCTCATTCTGCTAAAAACAAAGTCTCTGACAGGTTTATTGTTTTGTTTTGCTGGTGATATCATCTCCCCAAGGATTAGAGGAAACACCTCCTGGAATTGCTAGTCTGAACTTAATGTAACTGTAACAAAGAAGTAGCAGTTAAGGTGAAGTAATAGGTACCTATATGGGAGTATACTTGTAACCTGAGGGGTTTATCCATATCTAACCTATATAGTTTCATAGGTTAGATATGGGTGAAATTTTAAATTCCAGAAATAATCCCATAACATGAGATGTGGAAGAAAAGAGGATGTCGTGAAAAAGATGCAGAACTCCCAAAAATATAAGTCTGACTGTATAAAGATCCAACATGGCTACAGGAAAAATCCATCTGAATTTTGCTTTAAAACAATGAATAGAGAACAAAAATAAGAGCCTGTAGCAAAGAATAAATGTAGGAAGTTGTCAAGAACCTGTGGAAATTTTTTGGTTTAAAAATAAAAACTTAGTGGGAAATAATAGATAGCTCAGAATAGACCTGATATATATGAGGGGTTTAGTGTTTACAAAGACCATAGGATTTGAGACAAGAGGAATCACTTTGAAAATGATAAGATAACTAGATAGCAACTTAAAGAGGCTCTGAATACCACTGGTATAAATAAGTTATGGATTTAGCTACTCAGGCTCTACAGAGAGGCCTCAGGAACCCTTTTGGTGCACAAGGGGAGGGAGCTGAGTCATTGGACCCCCCCCCCAACTCCCTGTTTAACCATAGTTTCTTGTTTATCTATTTTATATTTAAATTTCCACATAAAATTCTTTTGAGAAGTTTTTAAATTTTAAGTTTCCATTTAGAAATTTTAAATTTACAAAAATCTGTGAAAATAGAAATAATACAAACAATAGTCATATCCTTTATCATTTTCATTTGTTCACTCTCTCCTTCCTTCCATATATGTGTGTATATACACATGTGCACATATGTGCATGGCCATTCACACACACACGTTTTTCCCTGAACCACTTGAAGTTAAGTTGCACATATCATGGCCCTTTACCACCAAATACTTTAATGCATATTTCTGAAAAACAGGCTATACTTTTATATAACCATGGCACATTTATCCACATTAGTAAATTTAACATGAGTACAATAGTTTTGTCTAATCTATTACTTATATTCAAATTTTGTCACTTGACCCGATGATGGCCTTTTGTAGCATTTTTCCCTCTAGTTTAGGATCCAGTCCAGGATCAGGTGTGCATTTAGTTGTCATGGACTCTTTAGCCTCCTTTAATCTAGAACATTTCCACCGTCTGTCTTGGACATTTTGGGAGTATGTATATGATAAAATATACATAAAATTTACTATTTTAAACATTTTTAAGTGTACAATTCACTGCCATATTAAGTACATTCGTTATGTGTAACTATCACCATTATCCATTCCTAGAACTTTCTCATCCCAAACAGAAACGCTGTATGCATTAAACAATAACTCCTCATTACCCTCATTCTCAGCCCTTGATAACCTCTAATCTACTTTCTGGCCCTATGCATTTGTCTATTCTAGGTATTTCATATAAGTAAAATTACACAATATTTGTCCTTTTGTGTCTGGATTATTTCACTTAGCATAGTGTCCTCAAGGTTTATCCATATTATAACATGTATCAGAATTTTCTTCCTTTTTAAGGCTGATATCCTGTTTTATGAATTTACCAAATTTTGCTTATATATTCATTTGTTGATGGACACTTTGTTGTTTTTTCCTTTTGGGTATTAAAGTAATGTTGCCGTGAACTTTGGCATACAAGTATCTACTTGAGTCCTTGCTTTCAGTTCTTTCGGGTATATACCTAAGAGTAAAACTATAGGTCCTGTTTTATCTGTTTTATATTTGAATTTCCACATAAAATTTCCCTTTCCAGAAGTTTTATGGCCAAAAACATTTTAAAACAACGCATTTAGCATATACCAGAATGAATCAATGAAGTACAGCAATTAGCAATTCAGTAGAAAAAAAGTCTTTTAAATCAGATTTTTAGAAAGATGACGATTTCTGTGGTTTAATCAAAGGGAGTATAAAAGATATAAATTTGATCACATAAATTTGAACTAAAAAGCTATTATCTTCAATATTTTAGATTTACCACTGGTAATATACAAAAATATTCCAATATATAAGAATAATGAGTCCAATCAGCTATTTAGAAAGACTTGAATATTGTTTCTTCTTTTGAAAATTAGAAACATTTCAAGAGGAAATTCCAGTGGTTAATGATTCACTAGAATTGTGCATTCCTAACCAAAGAAAGGAGTAAAAGTACCTGATTCTGGTGAATAATTGGTAAAGTAGCCTTATGAATTGACAAACGTTTTAAGAAAGCAATGTAGGCCGGGTGCAGTGGCTCACACCTGTAATCTCAGCACTCTGGGAGCCTGAGGTGGGTGAATTGCTTGAGTCCAGGAGTTTAGACCGGCCTGGGCAAAATGGTAAAACCCCATCTCTACAAAAATATATTTTAAAAATTAGCCAGGCATGGTGGTGCACGCCTATAGTCCCAACTACTCGGGAGGCTGAGGTGGGAAGATTGCTTGAGCCCAGGAGGCAGAGGTTGCAGTGAGCCAAGATCATAACACTGCACTCCAACCCTGGGTGACAGAGCAAGACCATGTCTCAAAAATAAATAAATAAAATAAAAGACAATACAGCAGTTTGTGTCAAAACGTATTAAAAATGTTCAGTTTCCACCCAACAGTTTAACAAGAAGGTATCATTATTCGTTTTTGTTTTTTTGAGAAGGAGTCTCCCACTGTCGCCCAGGCTGGAGTACAGTGGCACGATCTTGGCTCACTGCAACCTCCGTCTCCTGAGTTCACGCGATTCTCCTGCCTCAGTCTCCCTGAGTAGCTGTGACTACAGGCCTGTGCCACCATACCCGGCTAATTTTTTTATTTTTAGCAGAGACAAGGTTTCACCATGTTGGCCAGGCTGGTCTCAAACTCTTGACCTCAGGTGATCCACCCACCTCAGCCTCCCAAAGTGCTGGAATTACAGGCGTGAGCCACCACGCCCAGCTGAGAGGATCATTATTTTCAATGCAGAAAATATATTAACAGTTTAAAAATAACTTAATGAGGCCAGGCGCGGTGACTCATATCTATAATTCCAGCACTTTGGGAGGCCGAGGCAGGCAGATCACCTGAGGTCAGAAGTTCAAGACCAGCCTGGCCCACATGGTCAAATGCTGTCTCTACTAAAAGTGCAAAAAAAAAAAAAACTAACCAGGCATGGTGGTGCATGCCTGTAATCCCAGCTACTTGGGAGGCTAAGGCAGGAGAGTCACTTGAACCTGGAAGGTAGAGGTTGCAGTAAGCCAAGATCATGCCACTGCACTCCAGTCTAGGTGACAGAATGATACTGTCTCAAAAAAATAAATAACTTAATGACACAAAGGAGGAAGGTTGCATGTCAATTAGTGGACTATTTACATGCTGGCTAACATAGATTAACTGCAGCTTTTGAATGTCTGCAATTTAGTTTTATTAATAAGCTATAATAACACTGAGTTTACCATTTTATCAGTTGATCTGCTTCTGTATAGGCAACTATATAAATACTGCCAAAAGTATAGCAGCAATAATTTATCTGTATATGCTCAGGGAAAATAATTGTAGTATATAAAAAAGCTTTACAAGAAATTTGAATATTATACCATATTATTAAAGTTTTAAAACTTTAACATTAATTTTTCACTTGTGCCACTGAACTTTGTCAATAGCTACTGGCTTTCCCAAACAACACCAGGTAATCCAGCTAGTAATAAATATTTCTAATAGAAATAATTAACACAAAATAAAACCAAAAGTATTTTTACTAAGGCAGTTAAGGCATACAGATTTTAACCTGCGAAATTCTGGAATGAAGAAAAAAATGATCAATGAAAGAATCCCAATTTAAATAATTTTAGTGAAATCAATGGGGAAAAATTGGAAACATCATGTTACATAGAAAATTAAGGATTTGGATGGGCATGAAGAAAGTACTTTCTCAAAGAAAACTAATCAGCGTTGTTGTAATTTTTAGTAGAATGTTCCACAATCACAAACTGAAATCAAAAATATCCCCATCCATGACAAGGCAGGGAGAAATTAAAAATAATGTCAACATGTTAGTGGGTTTAAAGCAACAAGAATGGGTATGTGTCAAAACAGTCTGCGTCCATCACCAAACTATACAACTTCACATCTGTACCAGGGCTACTGCCTCAAGACTGCCTGGGAACTTGACTCTCTAGGAGTTCATATTGACAGTATGATATATGGGAATGGCAGTTTAGACCTATTCTTTGCAGGCAGCGCATGAGTTACTCCATACTGAACATGCTTGGTTGACTTCAAATATTATTGCCATTTTGACTTTTGCTTTAATTTTCATCCACTATTTCTAATACTAGAACTGTACCTTTCAAGAATTTACATTGAATTCATATTATTTTATCTTTATATATAGAAAAATTATTGAATTTAAGAAATACGGATATCTGACACAGCAAATGACGTTAGTATATATATTTTCATTTTCAGTAAACGTATTTATGGAGTACTACAGAAAGTTTCCCCCAGGTATATACTTTGATTTACAAGTGCTAAATGATCTTCTAAATTCTTTACTCAAACATTGTTTATTGAAAGAAGTATTTCAGATAGTGAACCTCAGCATAATGGTTAAAATGCTGGTAAGTAGCCTGAAAATATATGTTATTTTAATATTTTATGTTAATTTCTCTGTTATTCATTATTTGAATTTAGCAGTTGAATTTCTGTGTTTGTTGAATACTTCCTAGAAACCACTTGTGTTTTTCAACATAAATGAGTTTGAGAAATTTAAGGTGTACTAAAAGAAGATCTGAAAATGAGTGTAATTTTTTTGTTTTATCCAGCCTTCTCTGAAAATATTACTAAACATATTTGAGCATGTGGCAACTATGAAATTAAGGAATGCTGTACCTGCTTTAATTGATATCTTTTGCAAGGTATGGTTTTATTTTCTTTTATTCTCTGATGGCAAGTAACCAAGAAAATAATTGTTTCCATGTATACGCTTGAGCTGCCTTTTATTCACATTCTGGATGCCAAAGAATTCTATTTCCAGAAGTATTCTTTTTCTCTTGAAATAGGGTTTATAAAAATATACTCTAGTGGCTGATAAGCCTTCCCCTTAAATTAGTTTCAAACATTCAGATTATTGCTTTTTGATGTATGAATTGTCTTCATCTCTACTTGATAAGGATGATTAAATGAAATTTTCTTTCTCTAAAAGAATTGAGATCATTTACAACAGAAATAAACCAAAAAAGACTGACAAAAATATAAAATTCAACTTTTGTTAAATACTTCCTAATATTTGATACTTAATCATCTACTTCAGAATAGGCCTGATAGGAAAACTACTGGTTTTCTTTCAGAAGCAACATTGGAAGAACTCTAGCAGAAAAACAGATATTTGAGTGAATACCTCAGATTTCACATTATAAAACTTGACAATTGCTTGCCTAGAAATATTTTGAATCAAAAGTTACTGATCGCCGGGCACGGTGGCTCATGCCTGTAATCCCAGCACTTAGGGAGGCCGAGGCGGGCAGATCACAGGGTCAGGAGTTCAGGACCAGCCTGACCAACATGGTGAAACCCCATCTCTACTAAAAACACACAAAAAATTAGCCAGGCATGGTGGTGCACACCTGTAATCCCAGCTACTCAGGAGGCTAAAGCAGGAGAATTGCTTGAAGCTGGAGGGCAGAGGTTGCAGTGAGCCAAGATTGCGCCATAACCTAGGCAACAGGGGGGCAAAACTCCGTCTCAAAAGAAAAAAAACAAAAAAAGTTGCTGATAACCCATAGAGGTTGTAGAAAATCTCAGTAAGGATTCCATAAATTGTCTGATACTGAATAACTTGACTTTCTGCAAAATGTACCCCTCAGTGACTGTCTAAATAAAATTACCCTTAGTGGAGAATATCTAACAAAGACAATGATTTTCATTTTTGCATGGCTAATATGGAACCATCATTTCTGGAAGTTGTTTAAAACCAGTATCAATTTCCCTCTTAAGACTATTTCAGGGTTCAGTAGTAACACCATAATATCATCATGGAGAAAGATGCTTTTCCTCCTCTTTATCCTGGTGTACCATACTCCATGTATTTAGCATAAATATCACTGAGAAAAGATAATTAACATCTTATTTTTGTCCTGCCTCAGATTGTTACCTAGTGTGTTACAAAACAATTTATATTTACTCTGGTTTTTGAGCAGTGTTAAAGGGCAGAGTTTTTAAAGCATGTCAGTTACCAGATAACTGATTTGTTCTTTTGCAGGTTTGTTTATAGTTGGCCTTGTTCATTTAGTCAAAAGTCACTGCAAGGTCAGTGAATACAGTTAGACCACCAGTGACCCTTTCAAATGTTGTAGAGCATAACAGTAAAAAAAATCATTATGCCCACTCCTTTACTTCATGATGTTTGGAAAACTATTTGTTAAGGTAGTGGATTGGTAGGTATAGGAGAGGAGCTATTTTCCTCTTTTAAGATAAAATTGAGTATGCTCTGAATCTAGAGGAGCTAATAGAGCTTAAGGATTAGAACCTAATCTTTAGAACAGACTTTAAACAGTCATTTTTACAGGATTTTTTACCAAAATTGTTTTTAGTTAAAATTGTTTAATAACATGGCTTAGGGTAGCATTTCTAGGACCCATTCAAAGGGGGCCTAGTACCACTAAATTTGAGACCGTTTTCCTTGGAGTTCAAAGGTGGGAAAAATCTCTTAGCAGTTTGTTACTATTATCCTTCACTAAAAGAAATTCTATCTCAAAATATATAATTGTAAGTTCTAACAGCCAAATTACAGCATCTCACATTATACCTTGAAACAGGTAGCTTCTCCACTTACCCCGGTATTGTTTTGTTATCCTACACCAATTCTTACTTCCTAGTACTCCCTTCAGATCTATACTGGAGACAAAGCATACATTCTCTCAAACATTCAAAATATATTTTGATATTTAAGTAATTTCTTAAAGGGAATTTTTCTGAAAACCAGAATAAAACCATAGAAAATTCTCAGCAAAAATATTGCTCAGAGAATTTCAAACACCACTCAGTTGAGTCATTCTTAACTCTCTAAATCCTAGTCCAGGGTAGCTAGTCATAATACCTTCGAGGTATTATGGAGGTATTAGAGGACCTAGTCATAATACCTTTGAACCAAGGTCAAGAGGATCATTTGAGCTGGGGCAACTAATAAGACTGCCAGCTCACAACCTTGTACCTTCCCGCTTTTCCAGGATAATGTCATGTAGAAGAGCTGTCAGAAAAGGCCTGCCTCTCATTCATCCATTCTCACACTGGAAGTATCCAGATATTCCCTTGTTGGTTCTCTTCATTAGAGTTGAGGCTCATGAAGAAGACAGGAAATGAGTCATATGTGAATGACAGATAAAAATCTTTGAATTGATTTTTTTTTTAATTAAATGCTATATTACATGTGGGCAGTTAATCCACCTGAGTGTTTAATTTATCAAGGAATCACTGATTCTTCTCTGGCCACAGCCCTGTGTGAGGCACAGGAACAATACTTCTCAGGAAGTTTGCAATCAGGGATGAGGTATGAATACCGGTCCTAGACTAAAAGACAGACTGAGTACTAAATAAGAGGTATATATGATAAAGTGGTTGAGATAACTTAGAGAACAGGAAGAAAATTCAAACACTTAATATTTTCATTTTTGCTTTAAATTCTTAGGATATCTTTTTGTGATTCTGTGCCTCAATTTTTTTTAATGAGTTTTATTCCGTTTGTCTCCATGTTTCACTTCTTCCATCAGTGTCTTAGTTGTTTCACACACATTGGCTCCTCAATTCTGTCACATTTTTGTAAGAATAACCACTCTTTCTTTTCTCTTCTACAGCTTGTTGAAGCCGGGATGGTGCTTGACCCAGAGCACTTTAACTATATTGTTAAGCTCTTATATCAAGTACAAGCTTCCAAACAAGAAATAACTGCAGTTCTGGAAATGAAATCCAGGTGAGAAAAATCATTATTATTTATGCCAAAATATATGTGTCTTGGTGGGGACTTATAAAAGCTGAAGGAAAAGTTCTAATAACTGTTTGTATGCCCATTTAGATAGTTACCTGTCATAAACCCTTTTCCCATCTCTTGGCTATGCCCTACTTTAGTCAAGCTGCCTCTGGCTAGCCTCACCTCATTTTTCTCAGTACTTCATTTCCTCTCAACGTCCTGCTCATTCAGTGTAAAAAGAGTATCTTTTCTGATGAACATCGATGCAAAAATCCTCAATAAAATACTGGCAACCCAAATCCAGCAGCACATCAAAAAGCTTATCCACCATGATCAAGTGGGCTTCATCCCTGAGATGCAGGGGATTCAACATACGCAAATCAATAAACGTAATCCAGCATATAAACAGAACCAAAGACAAAAACCACGTGATTATCTCAATAGATGCAGAAAAGGCCTTTGACAAAATTCAACAGCCTTTCGTGCTAAAAACTCTCAATAAATTCAGTATTGATGGAATATATCTCAAAATAATAAGAGCTATTTATGACAAACCCACAGCCAATATCATACTCAATGGGCAAAAACTGGAAGCATTCCCTTTGAAAACTGGCACAAGACAGAGATGCCCTCTCTCACCACTCCTATTCAACATAGTGTTGGAAGTTCTGGCTAGGGCAATCAGGCAAGAGAAAGAAAGAAAGAGTATTCAGTTAGGAAAAGAAGAAGTCAAATTGTCCCTGTTTGCAGATGACATGATTGTATATTTAGAAAACCCCATCGTCTCAGGCCAAAATCTCCTTAAGCTGATAAGAAACTTCAGCAAAGTCTCAGGATAAAAAATCAATGTGCAAAAATCACAAGCATTCTTATACACCAGTAACAGACAAACAGAGAGCCAAATCATGAATGAACTCCCATTCACAATAGCTTCAAAGAGAATAAAATACCTTGGAATCCAACTTACAAGGGATGTGAAGGACCTCTTCAAGGAGAACTACAAACCACTGCTCAGTGAAATAAAAGAGGACACAAACAAATGAAAGAACATTCCATGCTCATGGATAGGAAGAATCAATATTGTGAAAATGGCCATACTGCCCAAGGTAATTTATAGATTCAATGCCATCCCCATCAAGGTACCAATGACTTTCTTCACAGAATTGGAAAAAACTGCTTTAAAGTTCATATGGAATCAAAAAAGAGCCCGCATTGCCAAGACAATCCTAAGTCAAAAGAACAAAGCTGGAGGCATCACGCTACCTGACTTCAAACTATACTACAAGGCTACAGTAACCAAAACAGCATGGTGCTGGTACCAAAACAGAGATATAGACCAATGAAACAGAGCAGAGCCCTCAGAAGTAATACCACACATCTATAGCCATCTGATCTTTGACAAACCTGACAAAAACAAGAAATGGGGAAAGGATTCCCTATTTAATAAATGGTGCTGGGAAAATTGGCTAGCCATAAGTAGAAAGCTGAAACTGGATTCTTCCTTATTCCTTACACAAAAATTAATTCAAGATGGATTAGAGACTTAAATGTTAGACCTAATACCATAAAAACCCTAGAAGAAAACCTAGGTAATACCATTCAGGACATAGGCATGGGCAAGGACTTCACGTCTAAAACACCAAAAGCAACGGCAACAAAAGCCAAAATTGACAAATGGGATCTAATTAAACTAAAGAGCTTCTGCACAGTAAAAGAACTACCATCAGAGTGAACAGGCAACTTACAGAATGGGAGAAAATGTTTGCAATCTACTCATCTGACAAACGGCTAATATCCAGAACCTACAAAGAACTCAAACAAATTTACAAGAAAAAAAAAAAACCATCAAAAAGTGGGCAAAGGATATGAACAGACATTTCTCAAAAGAAGACATTTATACAGCCAACAGACACATGAAAAAATGCTCATCATCACTGGCCATCAGAGAAATGCAAATCAAAACCACAATGAGATACCATCTCACACCAGTTAGAATGGCAATCATTAAAAAGTCAGGAAACAACAGGTGCTGGAGAGAATGTGGAGAAATAGGAACACTTTTACACTGTTGGTGGGATTGTAAACTAGTTCAACCATTGTGGAAAACAGTATGGCCATTCCTCAAGGATCTAGAACTAGAAATACCATATGACCCAGCCATCCCATTACTGGGTATATACCCAAAGGATTATAAATCATGCTGCTATAAAGACACATGCACACGTATGTTTATTGTGGGACTATTCACAATAGCAAAGACTTGGAATCAACCCACATGTCCATTAGTGACAGATTGGATTAAGAAAATGTGGCACATATGCACCATGGAATACTATGCAGCCATAAAAAAGGATGAGTTCATGTCCTTTGTAGGGACATGGATGCAGCTGGAAACCATCATTGTCAGCAAACTATCGCAAGAACAGAAAACCAAACACCGCATATTCTCACTCATAGGTGGGAATTGAACAATGAGATCACTTGGACACGGAAAGGGGAACGTCACACACCAGGGCCTATTGTCGGGAGGGGGAAGGGGGGAGGGGATGGCATTGGGAGTTATACCTGATGTAAATGACGAGTTGATGGGTGCTGACGACTTGATGGGTGCAGCACACCAACATGGCACATGTATACATGTGTAACAAACCTGCACGTTGTGCACATGTACCCTAGAACTTAAAGTATAATAAAAAAAAAAAAAGAGTGTCTTATATCTTCTGTTTCACCACTTAATTACACCTAATGTACTCTCTTATATGTGTACAAATTACCTTAATTCTTTTTTCTATTTGACTCACTTTTTGTTGTTATCTTAATAAAATACTTTAGTGCCCCTACTTTATTTACTTTCTCGATTCAGCTCATGGGCCTCCAAAGACCTTTAAAAAAAAAAAAAAAAAAAATCCGGGCACGGTGGCTCATGCCTGTAATCCCAGCACTTTGTGAGGCTGAAGCGGGTGGATCACAAGGTCAGGAGTTCAAGACCAATCTGACCAACATGGTGAAACCCCGTCTCTACTAAAAATACAAAAATTAGCTGAGCGTGGTCGTGCGCACCTGTAATCCCAGCTACTCAGGAGGCTGAGGCAGGAGAATCACTTGAATCCAGGAGGCGGAGGTTACAGTGAGCCGAGATCATGCCACTCCCTGAGCGACAGAGTGAGACTCCGTCTCAAAAAAAAAAAAAAAACAACAAACTCTCACAACTATACAAGTAGTACCCAAGTAGTACCATAATATACCAAGAAAAAGGAAAGTCACGACTTAAAAAAAAAATTAAAGTATAACATACATAGAAAAATATATAAATTATGTGTTTAAATGAATCATAACTTTTTAAATGTAATTAGATTTGATAAAGATCAAATCAACTACTGAAATGCTTCAGAATGCCCAGAAATCTCCAATATGGAGCTTCCATTGCTATTTTTATCTCATTTCTCATTATCCTGTAATGCAAAGGTTTCCAAACTTTCTTGGTTCTGTGTCCCTAGGCCAAAAGAAAGGTATTAACTGTCCCATTTATCAACTAGTTAGGTCCAAACAAGTTAATAGTAGTAATTTGTTCAGTGTCTGACAGATGTCAGCCTGAAAACTTAAAATAACCTGTGGTGTCCTGGTGAGTTTGCCATTGTGCCCTAGATGCCTCGGTGCAGTTAAAAGAATTGCAGCTCTAAGTAATACTACTTCCCTTCAATCACTAGCATTGAAATTCATTTGAGTTTTCCAAGTTCTATGATTTTTTAAATTTAATTACTGGTAATTAACAATATTCATGTTTTCCATGAAAATTGTAACACTGTTTAGGCTAAATAGATTTTGAGTACTACCTAGGAAACAAATTTTTTGTAAGAAAAGTATAATTCATTGAGCATATAGTTCTGGAGTCTAATTTGGTTTTAAGTAGGGTGCATTGATGTTGTCTTCCAATCATTGAGTTTATTCTTCCCCAGAGCGATATGTGAAAAACTTTTCCCATTTTGGGCAGTGGCAGCTATGGCAGAGAGCTCACATGACTAACAGATGTTAATCTCCCACCAGATTCAGTAGCAGTTGCACAGGGAAAGTGTATGCATCAAGGCTCAAGAGAATAGCAGTATCTGGTGCCCTGAATAGCTACTGAACTTCACCATTCATGCAATGATTGACAGCAGACCCTGTTAGTATATAGGAAGACCCCAGAACAATCCAGCTTTTCACTTTTTTTATTGATGCATAATAGTTGTATATGTTTACAGAGTACATGAGTTTTAATGATACATGTATACAATGTATAATGATCAAATCAGGGTAACCGGGATATTCATCACCTCAAACATTTATCATTTCTTTATATTAGGGACATTCCAGAGCTTCTCTTCTGGTTATTTGAAATATGCTGTACATTCCTGTTAACTGTAGTTGCCCTATTGTGCTTTCAAACACAAGCAACACAATCATGAATATTCTTAGTCTATTTTATAGTATATAACTTTGAAAATTGTATCTTTATACCCTCTGCCCCTTTCTGTGCTCACACTTCAAACCATTATAGTTATGTGCCCCATAATGATGTTTTGGTTAATGATGGACCACGTATACCATAGTGATCCCACAAAATTAAAATGGGGCTGAAATATTCCTATCTCATAGGGACATCTTAGCTGTTGTAATCTCAGAGCACAATGCACTACTTGTACATTTGTAGTGATACTAGTGTAAACAAACTTACTGTGCTGCCAGTCATATAAAAGTATAGCACATACAACTATGTGCAGTATATAATATTTGATAATGATAATAAATTAGTGTTAGTGGTCTATGTATTTGCTGTACTTTATTATTATTTTAGAGTGTACTCCTACTTATATATTTTTAAAGTTAAGTGTAAAACAGATTCAGGCAGGTCCTCCAGAAAGTATTCCAGAAGTAGGCATTATTATCATAGGACATGACAGCTCCGTACATGTGATTGACCCATAGACCTTCCAGAGAGACAAGATGTAGAGGTGGAAGACAGTGATATTGATGATCCTTATTCTCTGTAGGCCTAGGCTAGTGCGTGTATTTGTGTCTTAGTTTTTAACAAAACAGTTTACAAAGTAAACAGATAAAAATAAAAATTTTCAAAAACAGAAAAAAGTTTATAGAATAAGGATATAGAGAACATGTTTGTGTTTCTGTTTTAAGCTGGGTGTTATTACAAAAGAGTCAAAAAGTTTAAATACAATTTGTAAAGTTACAGTAAATTAAAGTTAACATTGAAGAAAGAAAAACTTTTTTTCTAAATTAAGTGTAGCCTAAGTATATAGTATTTGTAAAGTCTACAGTTTGTGTTACAGTTGCCTACAGTATTCAGTACAATAACATGCTGTGCAGGTTGGTAGCCTAGGGGCAACAGGCTGTATCATATAGCCTAGGTGAATAGTAGGCTGTACCATCTAGGTTTGTGTGAGTACACCCTTATGGTGATCACACAAAGATGAAATCAGGTAAAGACACATTTCTGAGGACATATCCCCAGCCGGGTGCAGTGGCTCACGCCTGTAATCCCAGCACTTTGGGAGGCTGAGGCAGGTGGATCACCTGAGGTTGGGAGTTTGAGACTAGCCTGGACAACATGTGAAACATGTTTTAGAATTCCATTCTGATTAGCTATAGTTTTTTAGCATCTCTCTTTGTATACACATATTTTTAGTTGTTGCTCTAGTACACTTACCTGTTGACTCAGCAATCCCAATTCTACAAATGTACCCTGAAAATACACCTCTGTCAATACAAACATATGCACACCCAAGGTTATTCATTGCAGCATTGTTTATACTTGCAAAATATTAGGAACAATATAAATACCAATACAGTAGACGAATAATATAGTATATCCACACAATCAAGCCATAAAAAAATGAAGAATTTCTCTATGAATTTATTTAGAGTGATATCCAAGATACACTGTTTGTGTAAATGTTCTAAATACAATAATTAAAGGATTGCAGTTGGCAGAATACATATAAAAGTATAACTATATGCCCTTTATAAGAAATTAACTTCCATTATAAGGATATAGGTAGTTGAAACAATATACCATGCAAACATTAGTTTGAAAAGGAGCATGAGTGATTATATTAATAACAAATTAAATAGACTTCAGAGCAAAGAAAATTACAATTACAAAGAGGGACACTACATAATAAGATGATCAATACGCCAAGAAAACATAGCAGTTATAA
The DNA here is from genome assembly GCF_043159975.1 of Macaca nemestrina. Classification (NCBI taxonomy): domain Eukaryota; kingdom Metazoa; phylum Chordata; class Mammalia; order Primates; family Cercopithecidae; genus Macaca; species Macaca nemestrina. Next base: position 107,644,272 of record NC_092126.1, read on the forward strand.
AGTATATGCACCAAAAAAACAGCTTCAAAATACATGAAACAAAATTATAGAATTGAAAGGAGAAATGGACAAATCTATAATTATAGTTGGGGACTTCAATATCCCTCTCTCAATAATTGATAGAAATACTAGGAAATCAGCAAGGATGTAGAACTAAATACCACCATCAATCAACAGGATTTAATAGACATTTATAGAACACTGTACCCCAAAACAACAGAATACATATTCTTTTCAAGCATCTATGGAACATTCAGCAAGGTAGACCATATCCTGGATCATAAACCTCAAAAAATTTAAAACAAAACTATACAGAGTACATTATTTGACTGTAATAGAATCAAACTGGAAATCAACAATGGAGGTATAATAGGAAAATCTCCAAACACTTGGAAATTAAACAACACACTTCTCTATAATCCACATGTGAAGAGAAAGTCTCAAAACTAAGTGAACTGTTAGAACTGAATAAAAATGAAAATAAATCACAACTTGGGGATGCAGATAAAGCAATCCTGAGAGGAAAATCCGTTACACAATATTCTAAGCTCCCACCTCACAAAACAAGGAAAAATAAGAGCAAAATAAACTCAAAGCAAGCATAAGAAAGGCAATAAAGGTAAGAATATGAATCAATGAAGCCGAAAACAAAAAGTAAATCAATGAAACAAAAAGCTGTTTCTTTGAAAAGATCAATAAAATTAACAAGCCTCTTAGCAAGACTAAAAAAAAAGCAGACATGAAGACATGAATTACCAGGAATGAGACCAGGGTTATCAGTGCAGTTACTGCAGCTGTTAAAGTGATAATAAGGGATTGCCTTGAGCAACTTGACATAAACTCAGCAACATACATGAAATGGAGCAAGTCCTTAAAAACCACAAAAAAACAAAGTTGATGCAATATAAACTAGATCATCTAAATAGTCTTATAACTATGGAAGAAATTTAGTCCATCATTTAAAAGCTTCCAAAAAAGACATTTCAAGGGCAAGATAGTTTCATTGGACAATTCTACCAGTCATTCAAAGAAGAATCAGCATGGATTTATGCAGTCTCTTCCAGAAAACATAAAGGAGGGAACATTTACCAGCATATTTTGATACCAGTGTTACCCAGACACAAAAACCAGACACACAGAATACCCCAAAAGAAAAGAAAAGAAAAGAAAACTACTGCCAGACACGGTGACTCACACCTGTAATCCCAGCACTTTGAGAAGCTGAGGCGGGTGGATCACCTGAGGTCAGGAGTTTGAGGCCAGCCTGACCAACATGGTGAAACCCCATCTCTACTAAAAATACAAAATTAGCTGGGCATGGTGGTGCATGCCTATAATCCCAGCTACTTGATAGGCTAAGGCAGGAGAATCCCTTGAACCTGGGAGGCGGAGGTTGCAGTGAGCCGAGATTGGACCATTGCACTCCAGCCTGGACAAAAGTGAAAGTCTGTCTCAAAAAAAAAAAAAAAAAAAAAAGGAAAATAAAATAAAATTACAAATTAGTGTTATCTCTCCTGAGCTTTGATGCAGAAATTCTCAGTAAAATATTACCATATTGAATCCAGGAATTTGTAAAAAGAATTGTACACCATGACCAAATAGGGTTTATTCCAAGAATGCAAAGATGGTTCAATATTTGAAAATCAATCAGCGTAATTCATCATATCTACAGTATAAGAAGAAAAGCCACATGATTATTCAGTTCAGAAAATCATTTGACAAAATGCAGTATCCATGCATTATTTTTAAAACTCAGCAAATTATGAATAAAGGAAGAAATTCTTTAACTTCACAAAGAGTATCTGTAAGAAACCTACAGCAAATATTATATTTAGATGAAAGACTGGATGCTTCTTCCTAAGATTGGGAACATGGCAAGGATGTTCACTGATACCACTCTCATTCAACATACTATGATAAATCTTAGCCAGTGTAAGGCAAGAAATGGAAATAGCTAGCATACAGATTGGAAGTAAAGAAATAAAACTGTCCATATTTGCAGATGACATTTTCTACATATATGCCAAGGAATGTACCAAAAAACAAAACAAAACACTCTCCTAGAACTAATGAGTGCAGCAAGGTTGCAGCATAAACATCAACAAAAAAATCAACCATATTTCTATATACTGAAAACGAACTAGGGAAACCAACATTTAAAACAATATCTTTACAATGGCTAAAAACAAAAATTAGGTAAAAATCTGACTGAACACATGCTAAACTTATATGCTGAAAGTTACAAAATGCTGATGAAAGAAACTGAAGAATTAAATAAATAGACATACTACATTCATGGATTGGGAAACTTAATAAAAGTGTCAGTTCTCCGAAATTTCATCCATTGGTTTAACTCAATTCCTACCAGAATCCCTCCGGCAAAATTTTTTTGTAGATATAAAAACATATATTCTAAAATTTATGTACAAAGGTAAAAGAACTAGAACAGCTAAGACAACTTTTAAAAAAAAGAATAGGCTGGATGCAGTGGCTCACACCTGTAATCACAGCACTTTGGGAGGGCGAGGCAGGCAGATTACTTAAACCCAGGAGTTCAAGGCCAGCCTGGGCAACATGGTGAAACCCCATCTCTACAAAAAATTAGCTGGGCATAGTGTCACGCACCTGTAGTCCCAGCTACTTGGGAGGCTGAGGTGGGAGGATCACTTGAGCCCCAGAGTTAGAGGCTGCAGTGAGCCGTGATTGCACCACTGCACTCCAGCCTGGGTGACAGATAGAGTCCCTGTCTCAAAAAAGAAAAAAAGAATAGGATAAAGTAAAAGGATTCACTCTACTTAATGTTTTAAGACGTACTAACAGTAATCAAGTAATTAAGAAAGTGTGTTATTTTATGGAGGGAGAGACACATAGATCAAAGGAACAGAGAGAATCCAGAAATAAACCACTACTAATATGTTCAATTGATTTTATAAGGTACAAAAGCAATTTTATGGAAGAAAGCTAGTTTTTAAACAAATGATGCTAGAGCAATTGAACAGCCATAGTAAAAAACAAAAAACTTTGACCCAAACCCTACACCTTATACAAAAATTAATTCAAAATGAATCATGAATTTAAACAAAAAACTATAAAACTTTTACGAAAAAATAGGTGAAAATTTGGAAACCTCTCTCTATATAACATATATTATATATAATATATTGCATATATTATATGTAATACATATACATTGTATGTCTATTATATATTGTATAATATATAATATATTGTATATATATTATATATAATATATATAATTATATAAAACATATATATGTTTTTTTTTTCTTTCCCCAAGATGGAGTCTTGCTCTGTCACCCAGGCTGGAGTGCAGTGGCACAATCTCAGCTTACTGCAACCTCCACCTCCTGGGTTCAAGTTACTCTCCTGCCTCAGCCTCCTGGGTAGTGGGATTACAGATGTGTGCGACCATGCACAGCTAATTTTTGTATTTTTAGTAGAGACGGGATTTCACCATGTTAGCCAGGCTGATCTCAAACTCCTGACCTCATAGTCCACCTACCTCGGCCTCCCAAACTGCTAGGATTACAGGCATGAGCCACCGTGCCCAGCTGAGAATATATTTTGAAAGTCTCAAAATTCAATAATAAACAAACAAATGATACTATTAGAAAATGGGAGCTGGGCACCATGTCTTACGTCTGTAATCCCAGCACTTTGGGAGGCTGAGGTGGGCGGATCACTTGAGATCAGGAGTTTGAGACCAGCCTGGCCAACATGGTAAAACCCCATCTCTACTAAAAATACAAAAATTGCCCAGGCATGGTGGCACATGCCTGTAGTCCCAGCTGCTCAGGAGGCTGAGGCTCCAGGAGAATCACTTGAACCCAGGAGGCAGAGGTTGCAGTGAACCGAGATCATGCCACTGCACTCTAGCTTGGGCAACAGAGTGAGACTGTCTCACAAAAAAAAAAAAAAAAAAAAAAAAGAAAGTAGGCTAAAGACATAAACGTATTTCACCAATGAGGACATGCAGATGGCAACTAAGCACATGAAAATAAGTTCAAAATTGTTAGCCATAAGAGAAATGTAAAATAAAACCATGTGAGATATCACCACACACCTATCAGAGTGATAGAATTTTATTTTAAATGGTGTTAACACCAAATGCTGGGGAGAGTGTGGATAAACTGGATCATATGCTGTTGGTGAGAATATAAAATGGTACAGCTGCTCTGAAAAGCAGTTCAACAGTTTCTCTACAAACTAAACATGCACATACCAAAGGCAGCTATTGAACTCCTCGGCATTTATCCTAGAGAAATGAAAACTTTTGGTCACATAAAAACTTATAGATAAATGTTCTTAGCAGCTTTAATTGTAATAACCAGAAACTGGAAAAAAAAAACCTCAGATATCCTTCAATAGGTGAATGAATAGTTATAGTTAAACTGTGGTACATACCATGGCATACTATTGAGGTAAAAAGAGGGAGAAACTATTGAAATGTGCAACAAATTGGATTGATCTCAAGAGAATTATGTTGAATTTTAAAAGCTAATCTCAAAAGGCTATATGCTACACAATGCATACATTTCATTTATGTAATATCCCCGAGATGACAAAACTAAGAAGTGGAGAACTGATTAGTGGTTGCAGGGGACAGGGACAGTGGAGAGGGGATGAGTATAAGAGGGTACCATGAGAAAGTTCCTTTGTAGAAATGGAACACTTGTAGTTACATACACACACACAAATACATGTAAAAATTGATAAAAACTGAATAAGGCCTGTAGTTAACAGTATTATACCAGAGTCAGTTTCCTGGTAGTATATAAAATGTCACTATTGGAAAAAGCTGGGTGAAGAGTACACAGGACTTTATGTACTATTTTTGGAAATTCCTGTGAGCTTATTTAAAAGTCAAAAAATTGTGAAGATAAGTATATAACTTATAACTTTTAAAGGTAAGCATATGTAACTTTTGTTAGGTATTGCCAAATTTTCCTCGAGAATAGTTGTACTCATTTGTGTTCCCATCAGAAATATGAGACTGCCTTTTTCAGCCTAGCTTTCTAACATAATGTATTAGAACGTTTTTTAATGTTTGCTAATCTGTTAGGTGACAAATGGTGTTTTAGCTTGCATTTCTCTCATAAATGAATTTGAGCATTTTCTATTCATATATTTGAGGGCTATGTTTACATGTTTTATGTGAACTCTTCACTTTTTTTTCCTCCTTTTTCTATTAGGTTTTGGTTCTTTGGTTCTTAAACTTTTAGAGTTCTTACAGGTATTAACCCTTTGTAGTATATATTGTAATTTTTCTTCCAGTTTGTCAGTTGTCTTTTGACCTTCTAGTGTTTTTTACCATGCAAAAATTTTATTTTTATGCCACCTTATATTTCAATCTTTTTTCTCAGTTTTGAGTCAAGGTTATGTTTTATTGCATGTGGATTTTGAGTCATCATTTCTCTACATGAAGGTTTTAGGCAAACTGGCACATGTTTTCTTCTACTACTTGTATGATTTCATTTTTACAGTTAGGTTTTTAATCTACGTGGAGTTTTTTCTCTTGGGTATGTTGTGTGAAATTGATTCAGTTTTGTTTTTTCCAAATGATTATCCAACTTTCCCAACAACATGTATTAAAATGTCCATCTTGACCTGGCGTGGTGGCTCACACCTGTAATCCCAAAACTTTGGGAGGCCGAGGTGGGCAGATCATGAGGTCAGGAGATCAAGACCATTCTGGCGAACACAGTGAAGCCCTGTCTCTACTAAAAATACAAAAAGTTAGCTGGGTGTGGTGGCGGTTGCCTGTAGTCCCAGCTACTCGGAAGGCTGAGGCAGGAGAATGGCGTGAACCTGGGAGGCAGAGCTTGCAGTGAGCGGAGATAGCGCCACTGCACTCCAGCCTGGGCAACAGAGCAAGACTCCGTCTCAAAAAATAATGAATAAAATAAAATAAAATAAAATGTCCATATTTACCTCCAGTGATTTGAGATGCCACCCTTATCATATACTAAATTTCATATACAATGGGATCTGTTTCTCAACTTTGTATTTTATTCCACTGGCCTGTTTGCCTATTCCTGCACTGGAACCACACTATAGTAACTACAGAAGCTTTAATAGTATGTTTTAATATTTGGTAAGGATAATTCTTTTTCATCATTTTTCGGTGTTTTCCTGGATCTTCTTGCATGTACGCTTCTCCATATATTTAGTATCAACTTCCTAACTCCAAGTAGTAGTAATGTGTCTTTCAGGAGTGTTTTATGATTTTCCTTATATAAGTACTTCATATTTTGGGTGCTATTGTAAATGAGATTTTCTGTATCATTATGTAATTTTTTTTGTATCTATAAAAGCTATTGTTTTTTGTTTGACTATTGATGGATTGAGACAGGATCTTGCTCTATTTCCCAGGCTGGAGTGCAGTAATGCAGTTACAACTCACTGCAGCCTGGACCTCCTGGGCTTAGGTAATCCTCCCATCTCAGTCTCCCAAGTAGCTGGTGCTACAGGTGCATGCCACCACACCCAGCTAATTTTTGCAGAGGTAGGATTCACTATGGTAACCAGGCTGGTCTCACACTCCTGGGCTCAAGGGATCTGCCCACCTCGGCCTTCCAGAGTGCTGAGATTTCTGGTGTGAGCCACCTCACACAGACTGTCTATCTAGTTTAAATATTAGTTATACTTGCTTCATAAAAGGAGTTAGAAAATTGTTTTTTTTTTCTTAATCCCAAATGTGATAGTGTGTTCTTCCTTCTTAATGCTCTAGATAAATTACCAAAATTGATGAACTCATATTTGGGTATTACATAATACTCCTAGTTCAATGGCACCTTCTTATTCCCTCTGCCTTTTTTTTTCTTTTCTTCTAATTGCCAAAGTGTGTTTCTTTCATTTTTGTCTTTTTTTCTTTTCCAAAAACTATGCATTTCAAAAATTGCCTTCTTTAAATCATACAGACTTTTAAAATCCTTCCTCATGTGGAGCAGTAAGGGTAGGGCAGGAGCAGTAGAGATCATGTGCCAGGATTTGGTGTTTTTTTTCTCCTTTTAGTCACAGTTATTTTGAAGTTTTGACATGCTCTGTATACAAGTTAGGCTGAAGGTATGATTTCCTGTGGAATTTGCTTTTTCCTTCTTACTGTTTTGGGGAGGAAATAATATAAAGTAGGTGTCTGTATAGCTGCCTTTTTCCAGCTCTGAAGAATGTTTATAGCATATTATATACATTCATTTTTTCCTCTGGTTTCTTATAAACTGTAGGACAGATTAAGTAGAAGCGGCAGTGACTTTTAAGGGGTGAATATAGTATAATTAACTCTTTTCTGTTGTTAAAGGTTACAGATGAGGCAATTTAAAAAGAACTGGAAGTGTGATTTAGATTCAGCCTTGAATAAATTAGAGGTATGACATTTATTATTTTAAATACATTGCTGGGATCTCCGCAAATCAATAGCAACAAAAACGTTTTGAATAATAACCCCATTTTATGAGAAGTTTTAGAAATGTGGCTGTTATACAGCAAAAATGTTCAAGGAAAGGAAGTTTTGTTTTTCTTACAAGTTAATATTTTGAAAGGCAAACATTTTAATTTCTAGAGTTGTGAACTGTATTAAAAATAATTCTAAAAATTGTTCAGTTTCAAAATTATATTAAAGTGAAATAATAATTCAGAGCTTAGTCTTTAATTCTTGAGGCTGGGCAGACTTGCTGAGTGTGTAAGAAAGCTGAGGTACTTGTCATGGATGGCTACAATACATGAAATGATGGGGGAAATCCCAGATCACACTGAACTCTCCAACCATTTAGAGTATAAGAAATGAGGACCTTCAGGATGATTTTTACTTTTAGTATCACTTTTGTATTCATGTAGTAATTGTGTCTCTGGTTTTAATTAGTACTTTTATATTCTTAAGACTTTTGATGTGAAAAACTTTTTTAGTTTATAACAGAAATTGTACAAAGATAATAAGTTGACTGAAATTCACTTTGTGGCCACTTTTGTAAAATGTAGTGTCCAAAACGATATGTGGGCCCAAATTATAAATGGCCAGATAACATTAAAATGCACTTTCTAAAAGTAGTAAAATAATGCATTGCCGTGGAGACAGTTCAAATTATGCTACTCATCTCTGTTTTCCATAAATCCATCCCCACTGTCAGGTTCAGGTTTGGGGGTAAATACAGTTAAATACTTTAAGACCTGGATAATTAAAACAAATGTGCATTGCTATTTGGAATTTATAGAGGCTTTACTATAGCCAGAAAAGCAAAGCTGCAATGGTATGTTATTGATGTGATGCTTGTCAGTAAGTTTATAAGATCTGCAGATTTTGTCTTATTAATTTATGTATATCTAATGCCTAAAACATTAGATATACATATTAATTTATGTATATCTAATGCCTAAAACATTAGATATACATATTAATTTATGTATATCTAATGCCTAAAGACATGTTTGCATAAATAACATAGTTTTCATTCTTTTTCTTTCTCTTTTGTTTTGTTTTTAATAATTTTGATAGCATTGTAAAGAAAAAGGTGACTGGACCAAATTGGGAAAATTATACATTAACGTAAAAATGGGCTGTGAAAAATTTGCAGATTTCCAGACATTTTGTGCTTGCATTGCTGAAACACTCACAAAAAACTGTGAAGATGAAAGACCAGATACTCCCTTTTGTGAATTTGCTGAAACAGGTAAAATGTAACTATTGGCCTGAATATTTTGTATGAGGATGGTGCAGTGTTCTTTTTTGTTTTTTAGAGACAGGGTCTTCCTCTGTTACCCAGGCTGGAGTACAGGGGTGCGGTCATAGCTTACCACAGCCTCAAACTCCTGGGCTCAAGCACTTCTCCTGCCTCAGCCTCCCTAGTAGCTTGGACTACAGGCACATATCATTACACCCAGCTAATTTTTTTGTTTTTTGTAGATACAGAGTCTTGCTTCATTGCCCAGGCTAGTCTCGAACTCTTGTGCTCAAGGGATCCTCTCACGTCAGCCTCTCAAAGCACTGGTATTACAGACATAAGCCACAGCTCGGCCCATGGCAGTGTTCTTAACAAGAACATAAAATTCAAAAAAAAAAAAAAATAAGAAGAAGAATGTAAAACTCTTGAATATTTTCCATGTTGTGGATAAATTAATGCAGGCTTCAGACACTCTTCCTTCTCTTTCTGAATTTTTCCATCTATTTATTGTTAAGTTAGATTATGGGAGAAGGTCAGGAATTGGTGTTTTAGTATCAAATGTTTCATATTCTTATTTTTCTTTTCACTCAGATTGGTGAAACTATTGCTAGCAAATTATAGTGGAGCACCTGAATTTTTGAATTATTTAAGTTGTTACTCTCTCTACTCTTACAAGTCAACAGAATTTATATAGTTTTGAATTTGTTTTGTTTTTGACCTGAGCTCTTTACTACTGTAGACTTTATCAGGGGTTGGCAAACTTTTTCTGTAAAAGGCCAGATAGTCAATATTTTAGACTTTGAACACACCACATGTGATCTCTATCACATAGTTTTATTTTCTTTTTAAATGATGCTTTGAAAACAGGAAAACAATTGTTGGCTTGTAGGCTATACAGAAACAGGGCACAGCTTGCCAACACCTGGTCTTTATGGTGGTATCAATAATTCTGTATTAGTTTGCCTCTTCTGTCATTTTAAGTGACTATTTTATTTTCTTTTATATGCCTATTTGTGTTTCAGTTAGCAAAGATCCACAAAACAGTAAAGTAGATAAAGGTGTACTGGGAAGAATCGGAATCAGTGCTATGTACTTCTATCACAAGCTGTTGCAGTGGTCCAAGGTACTTCCTTAAGTTTTTGTCTTGGCTTGGTATAGAGAGTACTAGTTTTAAAATTTTGAACAGAATGTAAGTTAACCCTGAAGATTAGCAGTTTGCTAATAATCATTACAGTTGAGAAAATGGGACCCAGACTAGTGAGTGATTTATTAGATGGTGTATTAAGCAAATGGCTACTATTTAAAATATCAAACTGGATGCAGTGGCGTGTACCTATAGTCCCAGCTACTCAGGAAGCTGAGTTTGATGCCAGCCTGGGCAACATGGACAGATTCCCATCTTTAAAATATAATTTTTATTATAAAAATAAATAAAATCTCAGTATAGAGAACACTTAACCCATTTATGCCAGAGGTTGCAAATTTTTTTGTGTGAAAAATCAGCCCTTGGTGATGACCTTGAGCAGTAGGATAGAAATAACTCCCACAAGCTTAGTGTTCCAATAATGTAACACTAGGCATAAATGGGTTAAGAACCCATGCTAAATGTCATATTTATTTGAAGTAACTTTCAATTCATATTATTTTGCCAACACCTGAGTATCAGTTGTATTGTAATTTTAGAAGGGTTCAAGACACCTTTCTTTGTTTGTGGGTTTTTAAATTTTTTTTTATTTTTTGAGACAGAGTTTCGCTCTTGTTGCCCAGGCTGGAATTCAATGGAGCCATCTTGGCTCACCACAGCCTCCGCCTCCCAGGTTCAAGCGATTCTCCTGTCTCAGCCTCCCAAGTAGCTGGGATTACAGGCATGTGCCACCATGCCTGGCTAATTTTGTATTTTTAGTAGAGACAGGGTTTCTCCATGTTGGTCAGGCTGGTCTGGAACTCCCGGTCTCAGGTGATCCACCTACCTCAGCCTCCCTAAGTGCTGGGATTACAGGTGTGAGTCACCACACTCAGCCAAGACACATTTCTTAAGATGAACTCAGAATACTCACAATTAACAGAACTTCTTAAAAATCACCTCTTAGGATATCTTGGAACACTATATACCGTATATCTTGATGTCTAACTTTGAGGCTTAGCTTATCATAGAGGTGGTTTAGTGACTCAAGACCATATTGTATTACCATTCTTTAGATATTCCTGAGGTGGCAGTTGGAGTTATAGACTCAATAAAGTTCAAGAAGAGGACAGGGAAATCCAAAATAGGGAGGAAGTGCTGAGGGATGGAGTTGTATAGAGAGTAGAGAGTGTGGTCACTATTGAATTAACTATTAAAGAATATCTTTTTTTACTTGCTACTTTTATAAAGAGGTTATTTCACAATTGAATATATATGTTCAATAACATTTAAGTACGTGTATACCTACAAAATTCATGAATTAAAAAGAAAAAAAAATTAACCTAGAATGGTTGTATAGAAGGTCTCCAGGCTCAAAAGTCTTCAGGAGGCTTAGCTCTTACTGTGTGGTAGGACTGGAGTGGGCAAGGTGTACCTTGTGTCTGCTCTAACAATCAAGTTTAAGGTTGGTCATAGCATTAATTTCTTGACTATTTAATGCTTGGGAATTTGAGGACTACCTAACAAGAAATCCTTTATAAAAATTCAGACTGGGCCAGGAGCAGTGGCTCATGCCTGTAATCTCAGCACTGTGGGAGGCTGAAGCAGGGGAATCACTTGAGGTCAGGAGTTCAAGACCAGCCTAGCCAACCTGGTGAAACCCCATCTCTACTAAAAAATACAAAAATTAGCAGGGGGTGGTGGCGCATGCCTGTAATCGCAGCTAATTGGGAGACTGAGGCAGGAGAATTGCTTGAACCCCGGAGGTGGAGGTTGCAGTGAGCCGAGATTGCACCATTGCACTCCAGCCTGGGTGACAGAGCAAGACTCCATCTCTTAATGCCATTCCTCCCCCCTCCCCCCACCCCACAACAGGCCCCAGTGTGTGATGTTCCCCACCCTGTGTCCAAGTATTCTCATTGTTCAATCCCCCACCTATGAGTGAGAACATGCCGTGCTTGGTTTTCTGTCCTTGCAATAGTTTGCTCAGAATGATGGTTTCCAGCTTCATCTATGTCCCTACAAAGGACATGAACTCATCCTTTTTTATGGCTGCGTAGTATTCCATGGTGTATATGTGCCACATTTTCTTAATCTAGTCTGTCATTGATGGGCATTTGGGTTGATTCCAAGTCTTTGCTATTGTGAATGGTGCCACAGTAAACATACATGTGCATGTGTCTTTATAGACTCCATCTCAAATTTTAAAAAAGAAACTCAGACTTATTTTGCTGAAATTTTAGAGTATATTTTAATTTTATTTGGTTATTATTTAAGACATTGGTAGATTTGTCTATTTTAATTAAAAATTTTAACTATTTAGAAAATTATTGTATCACCTTAGTATGAATTTTTTAATGAAACCTATTTCTTTTTGAATGTAAAAATAAAATCATTGACAGTAAACTAAACATATCCCTTTAAAAATGCACTCATTTATACAGTCATCTTGAAAATACCTTGACATCATAATAAGCATCTGATTCAAATAGTATAGAATATAAAACAAGGGTCTGTACACTAAGGCCGATGGGCGATAACTCACCCAAAGCCTGTTTTTGTACAGCCCTCAAGCTAAGAATTTTTTTACATTTTTAAAGAGTTATAAATTTAAAAAAACAACAACCAAAAAGAATGTACAGCAGACTAAATGTGGCCTGCAAAGCCTAAACTATTACTATCTGGCCATTTACAGGAAAAGCTTGCTGACCCATGATATAAAATAGTGATATATGTCCAATTTCTGATGTCCAAACCGAAGGTAATTTTCATGTAGAATACATGAAATAATTAGTCTACTGAATTAAGAATTTTAGCTAACCATTTTATCCTTTTTTTCACTATCATTCTTTGTCTAAATTTTTTGGGAGGTAGGGCAGGGGTTTCACCACACTCCCCAGGCTGGTCTCAAACTTCTGGGCTCTAGTGATCGTCCCATCTCAGCCTCCTGAGTATGTTTAAATTTGATAACAAATTATTTTCATTTTTACTGTCTGTCCCTCCTGGATCCCAGATTGACCAACAGAAGAGGAGCAAAAACATATAATCAGTAGTTTTCTATGTTAAATCATAGAATCCTTTCATCAAATGAAATCTTAAAGAGAAGTACAGTGTATAAAACAAATACAAAGAAGACTTCTGATAAAGGGGGTCTGGTGGTATTGGTGGGAAGGGGTGGTTAATATGAGGCAGAGCCTTGCTTGTTCCTCTTTCCCTTTCATCTGTATGGCTGAACAGGAAGGGACTTAAGGAAAGAGTATTGGAGCAGCTTAACAGCTAGCAGTCTAGTATGATGATTCAAACTGGATAAATGGCTTGTGAATAATTATCAATGACTTTGTGTGTCTGTAAATGATTGATACCCAATTAGTGTTCTTTATTTTTATTCTAGGGAAGGAAGGTCTTAGATAAACTATATGAATTAAAAATACACTTTGCAAGTTTAAAAGGACTTATAGGGCCTGAGAAGTTAGCATCAAGATGTCAAATTGTGAATGTTGCAGCAGAAATTTTTCTAAAAAGTGGAAGCCTAGATGGTGCCCTTTGGGTAATGAGGGGTAAGTCCTGATATATGCAAGCATAAAATAACTTGTTAAACTCGTCATGCCTTTTTGTCTATGTAATTGCCTTAAGTTGATATTGAACTGTGGTTAATAGTTTGGTCTAAACCCTAGTGAACATGTGGGTAGGAAAGGTTGTTATGTAAACTGAAAGGGGAAAGTTAACTTAGTGTTAAAGAATAAATTACATGAGCCTTTGTTTGTTTAAAAACTAGTTCTTGGCCAGGCGAGGTGGCTCACGCCTGTAATCCCAGCACTTTGGGAGGCCAAGACAGGTGGATCACCTCAGGTCAGGAGTTCAAGACCAGCCTGGCCAACATGGCGAAATCCCATCTCTACTAAAAATACAAAAATTAGCCGGGCGTGGTGGTGCACGCCTGTAATCCTAGCTACTCAGGAGGCTGAGGCAGGAGAATTGCTTGAACCCAGGAGATGAAGGTTGTAGTGAGCTGAGATCACACCACTGCATTGCACTCCAGCCTTGGAGACAGAGCGAGACTCTGTCAAAAAAAACCCAAAAAAACAAAAACACTAGTTCTTGCTGGGCTGGGTGTGGTGGCTCACGCCTGTAATCCCAGCACTTTGGGAGGCCGAGGTGGGTGGATCACTTGAGGTCAGGAGTTCGAGACCAGCCTGACCAACATGGAGAAACCCCATCTCTACTAAAAGTACAAAAATTAGCCGGGCGGGCCGGGCACAGTGGCTCAAGTCTGTAATCCCAGCACTTTGGGAGTCCGAGATGGGCGGATCACGAGGTCAGGAGATCGAGACCATCCTGGCTAACATGGTGAAACCCCGTCTCTACTAAAAAATACAAAAAAACTAGCCGAGCGAGGTGGCAGGCGCCTGTAGTCCCAGCTATTTGGGAGGCTGAGGCAGGAGAATGGCGTAAACCTGGGAGGCGGAGCTTTCAGTGAGCTGAGATCTGGCCACTGCACTCCAGCCTGGGCAACAGAGCGAGACTCCGTCTCAAAAAAAAAAAAAAAAAAAATTAGCCGGGCGTGGTGGTGGGAGCCTGTAATCCCAACTACTCAGGAGGCTGAGGCAGGAGAATCGCTTGAACCCAGAAGGCAGAGGTTGCAGTGAGCCGAGATTGCGCCATTGCATTCCAGCCTGGGTGACAGAATGAGACTCCATCTCAAAAAACCAAAACAAAACCAAAAAAAACAAAACCTAGTTCTTGCTATGGCCTAGACTCCATACTAAATGCTTTCCCTGAATTATCCCAATTAATCTTCATAGAACCCTGAATTTGGAACTATTAAAACCCCCATTTTATTGATAAGAAAATGTTGTCAGAGATATTAACCAACTTGCCCAAAATGACATAACAAGTAAGGAATGGAGGCCAAATTCAAACCCAGACAATCCAGCTTCAGAGCCCAGGCTTCAGCCGCTATGTAAAATGGAAATCCTGATTGCGGTATGCATAAACTCTGTCTTCATATGTATGGGCAAACATGACTTCAAACCAGGATGAGTAGAGCTTACTTTCCTTGGTAAGGCAATTCTTCTAAGCAGAAATTACAGTGAAATTAAGCCAGCAGGAACAAATAAGGTTAGTTTAATATGAGAAAAATTAAAAAGAGCACAGTAGTGTTATGATACTAATGAAGCTAATGATAGCTCTTGCTATTTGGACCATCAGGTAGATTTTATTTGATAAAGTGGGATAAGAATGAAGAAGCCTCAAGGATCTCAAGAGTTTAGGTGGGAAGATGGAATCAATCAATAAAGCAAATGGAGAACTCTAAAACATACTAACACACAAACACTAGCACGTATATATATACACACATATACATGTGATTCATATATGGGAAATATATATATATATAAAATATCTTGTATATATTCAGTGCTGAGGGTTTAACACAGAGGTTGTGAGTAGGCTTCATTCAAAAGCTTGTTTGTAAAGGTATTCTTCAACTTAAACATAGTCAGTGAGTTTTCCTAAGTGGGAAGAGTACCAAAATACAAAAATAGAAATTAGTGAAATATAAGCCAGAGCTCACAAGCTCTGTGAGGAAAGAAGCCATGTGGCAAGAAATGGGAAGGGGAAAATAGTTGATAAAAATGAACTTGAGTCACCTTATGAAAGGAACCTCCTGTCTAAAAGTTTGTGGCAAAACCAGTCTTTCTCAAACTAGAAACTGGGAGAGTTTGTGGGAGGGATGTGGAGTGATTTTCGGAGATTTTGTTTTAAATTTCAGTGTTTCCGTTTTTAGACTAACTTTAAACTTCTATCAATTATAAGCAGTGTTCTTTTTTTGCAGTGACAGTTTCAACTAACGTAATTTTCTTAAGTAAAATTTTATTTCTACAAAAGAAAAGCCCACAGAAGTGTGCTCAGTTGTTTCTAGAATTTTTTAATTCTTAAAAGGGCTCTATAGTGAACAGGCCATTCCCAAGAAAGGGAATACAAATGGCTCAGTCTCACTAATAATAAGTGAGATTAATACTCACTTGTAATATGAGAAATACATTACTATTACAAACACCATTTTGAACTCATTAGACTATCAAAGATCGAAGTTTGGTGATACGTTTTTGTGAGGGTATAGAGAAACAGACATTCACAGAGGTTGTCTTTAGGAGCTTTTTGACAAAATAAATGTCAAAAGTTTAAAACGCATTTTTTTTCATTTACTAATTCCATTTCTAGGAATTTGTACTGCACACACATTTATACCTGTTTACAAAGGTATGCATATTAAATTATCTGGAATATTTTGTTACACCAACAATGGTAACAAGGGATTCCAGGTAGCTTAAATGCTCATTCATACCAGTTGAACTGTGTTATAGCCATATGATAAAGAAGAATGAGGCAGATCTGTAAGTGTTCATTTGGAATGATCTTCAAGATCTATTGCAAAGCGCAAAAAAAAAAAAAAAAAAGGAAGGTACAGAGCAGTTGCTACCATTTGAATACAAATAATAATACAATGGATAAATACATATTTGCTTATATGCCCTTAAAATATTTGTAGAAGGGTGCACAAGAAACTAGTAATAGTGGCTGCCTCTGCCTCTGGGAGGAGAAATTGAGTGCTTGGAGGACAGAGTAGCAGATTAACATTTTACATACATTTTTCCTTTTTAAAAATATGCCTTGGCCGGGCGCGGTGGCTCAAGCCTGTAATCCCAGCACTTTGGGAGGCCGAGGCGGGCGGATCACAAGGTCAGGAGATCGAGACCACAGTGAAACCCCGTCTCTACTAAAAATACAAAAAATTAGCCGGGCGCGGTGGCGGGCGCCTGTAGTCCCAGCTACTCAGGAGGCTGAGGCAGGAGAATGGCGGGAACCCGGGAGGCGGAGCTTGCAGTGAGCTGAGATCGCGCCACTGCACTCCAGCCTGGGCAACAGCGTGAGACTCCGTCTCAAAAAAAAAAAAAAAAAAAAAAAAAATATATATATATATATATATATATATATATATATATATATATATATATGCCTTTATTACCTACCGAATTTACAAAAGATGGGGTTACATACATTACTCAAGTTTGAGAAATGCAGAATATCTCACACATTTTTTTTTGTTTGGTGGGTGGCAGACTTGATGGTGAGAAGAAATCTATTGTTTTGGCATTTTACTTTGACATTTCAAACTCTTTCTCATACTAGTGCTTTTTATCCTGCAAATGAGCAACAGATTCCTACCATGCCGTATCCCAATACCAACATAAAAAAGTATTAAAATATAAAATGGTTTTAAGACCATCATTTTATAATCTTTGTTCAGAGGCTGAAAAATATCTTAGCTCTCTATAATCAAATTTTGTAAAAAAGTTATGCCATTTATTGAGAAACTGTCTTTGAATTTTGAAATAACTTATTGCCTTTATATACATGTTAATACATATTAATAAATATAATTAATACATATGAATAAATATAAAAACCTGGATAAGCAAAACTAGTAATAAAAATCCCTTATCATTTGGTCACCCAGAAATTGCTATTATCCACTTTAATGCTGTTATACAGACACTTTTATACTCTGCATTTTTTTTCAGGCAGTGGCCTTATGCATTTTCTTTCAGGCAGTGGCCTTTCAGTGAAAAATTTTTCGACAGCATCACTTACTGGGCTGCATGGTTTTCTATCTTATAAACAGACAGATGGATAGATCTGTCTTTTGATCCGTGAATCCACTTTTACTGAACTAGCTTGTTTTTCAGATTTCAGTTATAAACAATAATTCCTGCTAAACATCACCGCTGAATCTTACTTTTCCTTAGGATAAATTCTGATGGAATTGCTGTGTTAAAGGGTAAAGGGATTTTAAAGCTTCTTGGTAAATGTCAACAAATTTGCCCTTATTGCTATTCAGATTTGCAGATGTTATTTCAGGTTTATTAGAAAGCTCCCCGGGGCCGGGCGCAGTGGTTCACACTTGTAATCCCAGCACTTTGGGAGGCCGAGGTGGGCAGATCACGAGGTCAGGAGATCAAGACCATTCTGCCTAACACAGTGAAACCCCACCTCTACTAAAAATACGAAAAAAAATTAGCCGGGCGTTGTGGCAGGCACCTGTAGTCCCAGCCACTCAGGAGGCTGAGGCAGGAGGATGGTGTGAACCCGAGAGGCGGAGCTTGCAGTGAGCCAAGATCACACCACTGCACTCCAGCCTGGGGCGACAAAGCGAGACTCTGTCTGAAAAAAAAAAAAGCTCCCCCCTCGGCCCCCGCCCGGCCCTTTATTAGAAAATCCTAGAGAGCTATTTCATTTAGATATAGCTTCTATACAAACATGTCCTTTTAGGGATTACAGGTGCAGATGTTACTTAACAGTTCCAGATGTTAGTGCCTGATACTATGTTTTTTGGTTATCAGACAGGCAGACTGGTACATTCCAGGTTATACAAACCCTAATCTAGCTATTCAGTACATTCCATTCCAGGTCTTTTCTCTGTGAGTAGACTATAAAAGTCCTCTACACCTTCAGTTAGACTATAGTAATTACAGCCTTCTTAATAGTATATGAAGATGCAGCTTATGAAATACCCTTGCCTACAATTAGTATTATTTTTCTTATCTCTCTGCTAGTTTGATAGAGCAAAAGTTATATTCACAGCTTTACTTTGCATTTAATTATTAAAGAAATTTTTTCCCCATCTGGAGCTTATTTTTTTGTGAATTGCCTCTTTATGTTCCTGGTCTATTTTCTGAATTTAGCATTTCTCTTCATTATTGGTTTCATAATAATGTGAGTATTCACTATCTACCAAGCATTGTGCTAAGTGTATTACTTGTGTCATCTCATTTAATCAATACTAACCCCATAACATAGGTAATGGTATCCCAAGATGAGGACGGTGAGGTTCAGAGACGATCACACAACAAATAAGTGTAAAGCAGGAATTCCAATCCAGGTCTGTCTGACTGCAAAGTCCATGTTTTTAACTGCTACACCAGTACTATTGTTTTCCTAGTTTTTCCTCTAAATAGACTTCATAAAATTGCAACTAGATCAGAAGCACAAACTACACAAACAGATCCAAACCTAAGATAGTCAAGCTCCTGAGCAAAATGGTAGTACTGAGCTTGTTTGGCAAATCTAAGACAGGGGTTCTCAAGCTTGATCATCAGAATTCTCTAGAGGGCTTGTTAAAACACATATTGCTGGGCCCACCCACAGATTTTCTGATTCATTAAGTCTGGGGTGGGTCCTAAAAATTTGCATGTCTGTCAGGTCTTTAGATGTTATTGATGCTGCCAATCTGGGGACCTCACTTTGAGGACCACTGCCCTACAGCACTCTCACGTAGTGACGTTTTCTCATACCTTACCTGTGTTCCTAAACCATACTCCCTCAAGTCTCTCCCCCCGTTTGTTAACCACTGCTATAAACACTACCATTTTATGTTTTTGAGAGTTAATTACATTTAGAGTATTTTACCTGTGGTGGTATCTGGCACAGAGTAAATATTTGGTAAATATTAGTTGAGGTGAGTAGGTGGGTGGATGGATGGATTTTCTTCATTTATGTATCTTCATACCTTCCAAGGAGGAAATGGTTGGAGGTTTTGAAAGAGTGTGTGTGGTTTGTGTGTGTGTGTGTGTGTGTTTATACTATGAAATTTAGCATAAAGTTTAGCTCACACATGTGGACCAGTGCCAGTGACTACAGTACTAATATAAGCATATAAACAATGTTAATATTTAAGAAAAATCATTTAAGAAAAAACGTGTTGTCTTCATTTTCTTTTTTTTTCTGAGATGGAGTCTTGCTCTGTCGCCCAGGCTGGAGAGCAATGGCGTGATCTCAGCTCACTGCAGCCTCTGCCAGGTTCAAGCAATTCTCCTGCCTCAGCCTCCCAAGTAGCTGGGATTACAAGTGTGTGCCACCATGTCCGGCTAATTTTTTTTTTTTTTTTTTTTAATAGAGACAGGGTTCTCCATTTGGTCAGGCTGGTCTTGAACTGCTGACCTCAGGTGATCCGCCCCCCTTGGCTTCCCAAAGTGCTGGGATTACAGGCTTGAGCCACCATGTCCAGCATCTTCATTTTCAATCAGTGGATGGATCTCCCCAGCACAAAGCTGTGTTAGACCAGGCCATCTTCAGTCTTTGATTGAACACCACAGTTCCACTTATATCTACTCATCAAGACCTACTACTTAGGTCATTAACACCTCTTTCTCAAATAATTTTCACCAAATGTGAACCCTGGTTATTTGCAGTCATGGGATTTTTAATTATTTCTAAAATACTTCTTTGTGCTTTTCTGTTTTGCTTGGGTTTTTTATAGTAAACATTTATATTTTAAAAATAAACATTTAAGGCCAGGCACAGTGACTCACACCTGTAATCCCAGCACTTTGGGAGGCCAAGGTGGTTGGATCACTTGAGCTCAGGAGTTTAAGACCAGCCTGGGCAACGTAGTGAGACCCTGTCTCTATGAAATTAAAAAAAAAAAAATTAGCCAGGCATGGTAGCACACGCCTGTAGTCTCAGCTACTCAGGAGGCTGAGGTGGGAGCATTGCTTGAGCCCCAGAGGTCGAGTCTGCATTGAGCAGTGATCATGCCACTGCACTCCAGCCTGGGCAACAGAGTGAGAACCTGTCTCAAAAAAATAAATAAAATAAACATTTTTTAAAAGTCAAGCAACTTGGCCTCATCCAAATATTTGTGAAATCACAGATTTGCTGTGATTTTCATATTTAATGTGATCTTTATAATTTTTTAAATATACAACTAAATTAAAATTCTAATGTAACACCTAAAGTTTTCAGGTACCATCAGTGATGTGTATATCACACTTAGGAAATATCATACTGTATAATAATGTCCCTTTTACATTGCAGTAGTTTTACATATTAAAGATACTAGTCCTTGATCTGTTGGGTATTTACAAATATTTTTCCTAGCTTTTCATTTTTCTTTAACTTTATGATTTTTTTGCATTTTTTGTTTTCTTTTGCCTACTGACATTTTTTCTACCTAATATAAAGTGCTGCTTTTTAAATATTTAATAATTTTTTTGTATCATGCTTTTAGGCTGTCCTTAGTCATCTCGACGTTATTCATCCATATGTTCTTCCAATTTTTTCATTTGTTGTTAGTCTTAAATTTTGGTATGAGATGGGAAGTTAATTTTATTTATTTCCCACAAATGTTCTCCCATTTCATCCTTTACTCATTTACTTGAAATGCCATTTTTATCATATATTAGAATCTTGAATCTGTTGGGTCTGTTTCTGCACCTTTCTGCCAAGCATCTTTGTGTTTCTATGCTAGCATGATGCTCTTTTAAAATTTAATAAAATCTTAGAATATGTGATATTTGTCTGTCCTGTCTCCACTTGTCTCCATTTGTCTATCCACTCTCACTCCTCTTCTAAATTATTCTTTGCTATTCTTGTTTATTCTTTGAGTGAATTTCAGAATTACTGGATCGGGTTTTAATACAGTTCTGTAGGAAATTTGATTGGGATTATATTAAATGTATACCTTGGCCAGGCGCGGTGGCTCATGCCTGTAATCCCAGCACTTTGGGAGGCTAAGGCAGGCAGATCACTTGAGGTCAGGAGTTCGAGACCACCCTGGCCAACGTGGTGAAACCCTGTTGCTACGAAAAATACAAAAATTAGCCTAGGGTTGTGGTGGGCGCTGGTAATCCCAGCTACTCGGGAGCCTGAGGCACAAGAATCACTTAAACCCGGGAGGCGGAGGTTGCAGTGAGCAGGGATTGTGCCACTGCACTCCATCCTGGGCAGGAGAGCAAGACTCGGTCACAAAAAAATAAGTGAAAATAAATGTATACCTTAAGGGAAAAATAGGTATCTTTAGATATTCCCCCATTTTAGTATTCACTATTGTAAAGGATAATTATTTGTTCGATATTCTCACTGACTAGCCTGGAAATTCATTTAATAGGTTTATGTTCCCAGTGTGTGTATTCAAAGTCTTGCATGAATAATGACTAAACGTGCATATGTCGGAAGGTAAGTGGATAAAAACAAGCTATTATGGAAAATATGCTCTCCCTTTGATTCTGAGGTTTTAGACAAGTAGAAAATATTTCCCAAATGTGAAATAGAGAAAAACATGAAGATGAATGCTATAACAACTTTTACTGTTGTCAAAGTAGTATTAAGTCCACTAGTAAACTGTTTCTTATTCTTGCGAATTTAATTCTCATAAGAGTTCTCATAAAATATTCATAAAAGTATTTATGTTGGTAGAATTGTGAACTAGCTGAATTAAATTTAAAGCTATTAATTTCCAAGTGACTTCTCAGTTACCGGTTTCAGTCAACTTTGATACATAGAATAATCAGCTTACTCAGATTTTTTTTTCTTCTTAAAAACAGAAGTTTTATTGTATTTGGTTCACAGTCAGTATTTCACATTATTTCATGGTGCAGAGCCCCTGGGTGGGAATCCCTGTGTAGTACTTGGCGGGGCCTGTGGCCAGGGGTGATGAAGCAGTATAGCTGGTCAGGCCCAGAAGGGGAGAAGAAGGGCTGGGGGCTCCTTAAAACCTACTGAGGGGTGGGCATGGTGGCTCACACCTGTAATCCCAACACTTAAGGAGGCTGAGGTGGGCGGATATATATATATATTTTTTTTTTTTTTCTTTCTTTCTTTTGTTAATACTTCCTGAAGCCTTTGTGGCACAGAAACCACAAACTGATTGGCTGACAAAAGTGGAAAGAGGAGAGGCAACTGGAAACCTTTGGGGAGCGGTTCCCCTCCATGCCCAGGTCTGTTCTCCTCAGCACAGCTCGGCCCACAACCTGGATGTGCCAGCAGGGACCATCACCCTACACGTGTTGGGATACAGCTTGACGCCTTCCCCCACAGCCAGGTGGCTCAGTCCTGCAAAGGAACCAAGGCAAGGGGGGAAGAACCCTGCTGCCTGATCCTGTGCTGCACCTCACAGACCATCAGTTGATTGGCAGCACTGAACAGGTTAAAAAAAAAAAGAGAAAAAATACAGAAAAACCCAAAAACCTAGACAGGGAGATGATGTGGGGAGAGAGCATGCCAGGTCAGATTTTTTTGTATACCTAAACAGTTTGATAAAATTTTTAAATGAATCTAAAATACCATATATACTTTCCAAAAAATGTGACCATTACCCTCCCTTAAATATAAAGACTTAAAAATAAAGTATTAAATAAAGAAAAATGGATGCAATTTTTATAAGAAAAGACTTACATAGTCTACTTTTTGTACATGGGATATATCTAACATAAAAAAATAATTGAACTTATTCAAAGTATAATTCAATTTATAAGGAATGGTGAACTAACAGTTTTACTTTTAATGGGAATTGTGTTTAACAGATGATCATACAGTCTTTGAAGATATTAAGTTCATTTACATTTCTCTCTATATTAAAATTTCAGCAAATGTAGGAGCAAATTGATGAAAGTGGCTAAGTAAGTTAATATTCTTAAAACACTTAGAACATTCCTAACACATAGTATAACTCTGTTAGGTCAATCAATCAAGTGGACTCTAATAATTGAAAAGCTCCTTTTTAAAGCTTTATACTACTGAAAGCTTTCTTTTGTCATGATGTATTTGAATTATCAACTTTTTCTTCAATACCTTTTACATTCACTGTGCTGGGAAAGCCACAAAAGAAAAAGATTACTTTTACATTTAGTCCACTTGAAAAAGAGCACCAAAATGTGATTTGAATGTTATATAGAGTAATGTTTCACTATGTGTATAATGATTGAGTAAATTAGGTAAATGATAAAATATTGACATTTCTAACATCTTAGTACCTCAGTGTTCTGTACTACAGTCTCCCATTGTTTTTCTCAATGTGAAAATCAGGGCAGAAATTAAGGAACTTCAGCATTATAGGTCATATTCTCTTTTTTTAAAGAGGGTCTGAGATCTGTTGGTTTGAGGGTCCTAGGATGGGTGTGATGGGTACATGGGAGTTAATTTTATTGTTATGCTTTTATAACGTATATTAGATATTCTTCTGTATACAACAATGATTTCATAATATAAATTGTTTTTAAAATAGAAATTGTGAAGAAAAGCTATTCACTGGCTGAGCGAGGTGGCTCACACCTGTAATCCCAGCATTTTGGGAGGCCAAGGCAGGCAGATCACGAGGTCAGGAGATTGAGACCATCCTGGCTAACACAGTGAAACCCCGACTCTACTAAACATACAAAAAATTAGCCGGATGTGGTGGCACACGCCTGTAGTCCCAGCTACTCAGGAGGCTAAGGCAGGAGAATCGCTTGAACCTGGGAGGCAGAGGTTGCGGTGAGCCAAGATTGCGCCACTGCACTCCAGCCTGGGCAACAGAATGAGACTCCATCTCAAAAAAAAAAAAAAAAGAAAAGAAAAACTATTCCCCAGTAATACCAAAAACTAAATTATTTATTGTGAAATTGTTAAATTTGTCCACACAAATAATATTTTATGTTAAAGCAAATATTTGTGATAATCTGAACTTTTTTGTATAAAAAATAAACATTACCTTTAAAATTAGTAATTGACTAGTACACTTAGATGAAGAATTAATTAAAAATAAGTTTAACAAAGTGGCCATTCGCTTGCATCTTCTTCAGATGATGATCATCACTATATACGTTATTTCTAATAAATTTGAGCCATGGTTATCTTCTTTAAGTTTTGCCTATTTCTCCAAAAGATATTTTGAAATACTAGTTGTGATTATACTGTTAAGTGTCATTTTCATGGTATAAACTATTCATATTTTTTTCTTTTTGGAAGAGTCAGAATGGATAATCGATACGCCTCTGTGGCCTTGTGATAGACTGGATGTGCTTAATCGACATAATTTGCTCTGTACAATTGCACATGAAACCTTAGCCAAGAGCCTTTATAGACAGACATTTGAAGTTTTGCAGAATCTACCAGGTTTTCAAAATTCCCAAGGTATGTTTTTTAAAAGTCTATCTTAATTATGTCTTGCCCATCTGGTGTTTAACTGTTAATAAGAAACAGTTATCCATCTGTTTTGATTGAGTTTTATATTCCAGCATATTTTTTAATGAAGTAGTTTTCTGTAAAATGTGTTCTTTGCAAATTGAATATGCTTTCCTGATGGTTTTAAAAAATCTGAGATGCTTATCTTTGGGTTGTTTGTCAGCAGCTCCTAAGACAAGCATTTTTATCATTCCCTTTTCCCTACTTCTGTCATCAGCAGACAATATGTTTAAATGCCCCGAGCAAGCTTTTTCTCTTATCACTGAATAAATACAGAACTTAGTTTACATTACCTAGGAACATAGGTAAACGTGATAGAAATGGAGGAAATGAAACAGATGCCAAGTTCAAAGAAACACCAATGTGGGCAATGGTAGTTAGTACTCTTGAATGTTGGGTGTCCATGAGCAAAAGCTTTGGGTCAAGAATGAGCTATGTGATAGGTTCAGAAGATGTTGAAAACGTTAACTTGAGGGCCTCCCCTCAGTACTTTCATCGTACTATCTATAAATTTTCATTTTCCCACTTAATTCCACTGTGCTCCTGTATTGTAATTAGTGTTCTTATCTGTTTCTCCTTATATAAAGTGAGCTCAATCAAGATGGTACTATTTTCTTTACCTTGGTGTTCCTGGCCCAATGACTGCTATCTAGCAATCTTTTAATATACAATTAGTTGGTAATGAAATAAAGTAGTAATAGGGAGATTAGCCAGATAGTTGTGCGAGATTTTGGAAGACCCTGAATGTCAGACTAAAGGAGTTTTATTCTCTGTGTATAAAAAGGGGCCACTAGAATTTTGGGTCTAGGGAGTAATATAATTAAGTTGGTGTTTCAGGAAAGTTCTTCTGGCAGTAGTGTTTAGGAAAAGACTAAAAGTAGAGAGATTAATTTGCTGATAAGGCCTGGATAACTAAAAGATTCTAAAGCAGTAAAGAACTACAGTCTAGCTCACAGACCCAAATGACTGAATGTAAGGAATAAAAGAGAAGTCTCTAAGATGACTTCTTTTTCTTCTAAGAATGACTAAAGGAATAGAAAACCCATTAAAGGATTGTTTTAAATTTGGCAGTAAATATTTATTAGAGGATGATTTATTTTTAGTCGAGGGATATATAAGGCTAAGGTCTGAACTGTAGATATAATACAAACAGAATTGAGAAATCATTCAAGACACTGCAGATACACAGTCACACGTGGGGATCAAATACAGAGGTCTTAAGGCATCATCTGAAATTTTTGTCAAGCTTCTTTTTATCTTCTCTATTGCAAAGGAAGTTAATGGTTTTTCTTTTGTCAAATGCTTTTTTGTTTCTTACTTAGAGAATATGTAAGATAGGCTGGGCACCGTGGCCCATGCCTGTAATCCCAGCACTTTGGGAGGCCGAGGCAGGCAGTTCACTTGAGCCCAGGAATTTGAGATCAGACGATATGGGCGCATTCAGGGTGGTATGGCTGTAGATGAGCCCAGGAATTTGAAACTAGTCTGGGCAACATGGTGAAACCCTGTCTCTGCAAAAAATATAAAAATTAGCCAGGTCTGGTGGACGTGTAGTCCAAGCTACTCAGGAGGCTGAGGTGGGAGGATGACTTGAGCCCAGGAGGTGAAGGTTGCAGTGAGTCAAGATCGTGCCACTGCACTCCAGCCTGGCCGACAGAGTGAGACCTATCTCAAAAAAGGAGAAGAAAAATAAAGAGAATATATAACATGATTGCATTTTAGTGACTGTGACTCCTATAATGGGTAAGAAAGGGTCAAGGGGAGGAGAAATAAAAAGGAATATGAGACGGAGGTTTGAGACACTAAGATAAATCAATTTTATTATGTCATTTTTTTTTTATTCCAGAAACTGTGGAAGTCTCACAATATAGCCTTCTTTTTAATAAGCTTCTAGGTTCCTGTATTGAAAGCAATAGTCTTGGTATGTCATCCTCTGTGGCGGAATTCATGATTTCAAAGAGCATCCCTATTGATTTTTCCTTTCTTAGAAGATTAATTACTTCTTTAGGAAGGAGTCGTTTATGGCTCAAAGCCAGAGCCCACTACAAAAGTAAGTTACATTTAAAATGTTTTAATATATTGGTTTATAATTTTATTCTCTAACCCACAATTTATAATATTTAAGATTAGATATTTATATGTATTAAAAGAGCAGTAATACATATTCATATGTAGTGGTCTCAACAGATCTGTGCTCTCTTTTGAAACCTATTGTTTCTCTTCTGTTTGCAATTGCTTTCCTTATTTCCAGTCTTTCCAATTTCCAATCTTTATTTCTTGCACAGTAGCTTGTCCACTAGAGGGCGAGCAAAGGGAACAAATAACAAGATAGAACCAGTTTGGCATATCTTATAAATAATACAGGCATAAAACAGTGGGTAGAATGAAGTTTAAAGAATATCTATGTTTTTATTTATCTCTGCTGTATCCCTAATTGTTATAACTAAGAATATTCAATAGCAGGTCACATCAGAAACACAAAGGCTGTCATAACAATGCAACATGGTATGTGGTTTTCACATGGCTTTTAGTAATAGAACTTTGTTAATCTACTTACAGCTGTTGTTCTCTAACAAATAAGCCTGGAATACTAGTGCTTTCTCTAGTCCAAGCCACCTCACAGGTATTTTAATTAGAAAATAATTCCATGTAGGTTCTAGATCTAGAAAAGAATTGTTTTTTCTGCCTTCATGCAGTAATTTGTCTTCAACTACCATTTCTACCACTGTCATGTATATAACAAATATTTGAGTGCCTGCTCTGTGTCACCCTGTACCAGATGTGTCAAATATCCTAGCCACTACTACCTGAGCTGGAAGTGTTTTTCAGGTGACCAGCTGTGATCAGTGTAGCAGGTGGTAACTTTTTTCCCCCAACAAAATGGGAAAGAAAATATTAGGGTACATTACAGGTAGTGAGGTTAATTATTTGATAAAATTTTCATTTCAGTTGCATGTATGCACGAATGTATACTGGGTCATTATATAAAATGTATTTCTTGTAGGTTATAATCAAAAAAAGTTTTGAAAGCTGTGTTTTCTTAAAAAGGGTGATCAGAAATTTAGAGGACAGATAGAATTGTTTGTTCATAACACCTGATTTCAATTGTGTAGTTATGTTTCAACTCTTTATACTATTTACCTTCAGACTTCTAGAAACTATACACATGCACATATAGGTGTGTGTATGTGATTTTAGTTTCTAGAATTGAAGTTAATGGGAATAATTTATTTTTCATGTAACTGCAACTTGGGGGAGATGCCATCAGAAGGTGTTTATATGCCACAGGAACAAGTATAAGCTCAGACATTTAAATGAGATTTTTATAAATATTTCTATTTTTTAGTTGGAAATAAAATTTTATATTAAAGCATCTAAACTTTATCACTTTAAAAAATTTTAACAACTTTACAGAAGTATAATTCAAATGCCATACAATTCACTCATTTAAAGTATACAAGTCAATGGTTTTGCCGTATCTGAGAATTGGGTAACCATCACCATAATCAACTGTAGAATATTTTATTCACACCAGAAAGAAACCTCATGTCCATTAGCAGTCACGCCTCATTCCCGCAAATCTATTCAGCCCTAGTAAGAATTACTTCTAATGATTTTTTTTAGCAGTGCGGTTTTATTTGTTTTTTGTTTTGTTTGTTTGTTTGTTTTTGTGAGACAGAGTCTTGCTTTGTCGCCCAGGCTGGAGTGCAGTGGCCCGATCTCGGCTCACTGCAAGCTTGGCCGCCCGGGTTCACGCCATTCTCCCACCTCAGCCTCCCAAGTAGCTGGGACTACAGGCGCCTGCCACCATACCCGGCTAATTTTTTGTATTTTTAGTAGAGAAGGGGTTTAACTGTGTTCACCAGGATGATCTCAATCTCCTGACCTCGTGATCTGCCTACTTCAGCTCCCTAAAGTGCTAGGATTACAGGCGTGAGCCACCGCGCCCAGCCTAGCAGTGTGTTAAAGCAATTAATGCCTGTGTACAGTACAGTATCTTTGTTATTGGAACTTTTCCTTTTATCTAATCACACGTATTCCTTATTTCATATGCAGTGTAACTTCTGAGACTTACGCAGGTGAGGTTACGGGGTAAAGAGTCTTTTTGTTTTTTAAAGAATGTAACTGAATTATAAAACCATGAATAAAAATGAGTCATTTACAGCCAAATGAGTAATTTATAGCCACCGATCAGTCTTCAAAACATCTCATTTTCTAACAACGTTGACATTAAATTATATTGGAGCTCCTTTTGGATTTATCTTCAGACATAGCTTAACATTGCAAGAAGAGCCTTTCAGTGGTGTATAACTGTGTCTAGTAGTAGTTTATTTGGGACTTAAGGCTGACTTTCTTCAAGGCACTGTTAAGACTTAGTGCCAGTGCCTTTGTTTTGACTTTGTTAAAACTTTTTTGTTTTAATATTTTTATGACTTTATGGAGATAATTTCACATATCATGAAATTAATTCACTTAAAGTATATAATACATTCATTTTTGGTATAGTCACAGAATCAAGCAGTCATCACCACCGTTTAAGTTTAGAACATCTTTAACACCTTCAGAAAAAGAAATCTTGTATACATTAACATTTATTGTCCATTCCCTGGTTGTCTCTTCTCTGTCTCCATGAATTTGTCCATTCTAGACAGATCACATAAATGGAATCATTCAATACATGAGTTTTAGTGACTGACTTTTTTTTTTTTTTTTTTTTTTTTTTGAAGACGGAGTCTCACTCTGTCACCTAGGCTGGAGTGCAGCAGCGCAATCTCGGCTCACTGCAACCTCTGCCTCCCAGGTTCAAGCGATTCTCCTGCCTCAGCCTCCTGAGTAGCTGGGATTACAGATGTGTGCCACCATGCCCAGCTAATTTTGTATTTTTAGTAGAGATGGGGTTTCACCATGTTAGCCAGGTTGGTCTTGAACTCCCAACCTCAGGTGATCCACATCAGCCTCCCAAAGTGCTGGGATTACATGTGTGAGCCACCGTGCCCAGCCATGACTGGCTTCTTAGCCTAGTGTTTTCAGATTTTAATGTTGTAGCATGTATCAATACTTTATTCCTTTTTATTGCTAAACAATATTCTATAGAATGGAATTTGTTTATTTATTGGTTGATGGACATTTGAGTTGTTTTCACTTTTTGGCTATTGTGAATAGTGCTACTTTGAATATTCACACAAGTTTTTATGTGTATATATGCATTCATTTATCTTGGGAGAATTACTGACTCACACAGTAAATCTATATTTAGCTTTTTGCCAAACTGCCAAACTGTTTCCTGAAGAAGCTGCACCATTTTATATTTATATTCCCACCGGCCATGTATGGGATTTCCTAAACATTTCTTTATATCTTCACCAACACTTGTTACTGTGTTTTTTATTTTAGCTTTCCTGCTAGTGGGTGTTAAGTAATATGTCATTACAGTTTTGGTTTTCATATCTCTAATAACTAATGATGTTGAGGACCTTTTCATACAGTTATTGGTCATTCATATATTTTCTTTTGAGAATGTCTATTAAATCCTTTGCCCTTTTTTTATTGTAAGAGTGTATTCATACATACATACACATGTACATATGCATTTATATACACTCTGGATACAAATCCCTTGTCAGATATATGAATTACAAATATTTTGTCCATCTTGTTGGACAAAGTTGTCTGTTACTTTCTTGATGGCTTTGCCTTGCTTTCGTGCTAGACTAATCAGGAGGAGATTGTCTAGGGACAACAGAGTTGCCTTCCTCATGTTCCTGATTTGTTCTCCCTTGTCCTAAAAATACTGCTTTTCTCTCAGAACTGAGAAGTTAGGAGAGAGATGTTATTAGTGTGTCTTTCCATTACTTCCCCCTCCCCCCAAATCAAATGTGAGTATTTTTCTTCTCACGTTTCATTTTGAGTGAAAAAAATCATATTAGTAGATTTCTGGTTAATCTAGTTAATTTGTTATTTTCTATTTTTTAATTCTGGCAAGAAAAGTTAAATAAGAATGCATGTAAATTATACCTACCAAAAACTAGTGAAGTTAATGAGTTAACAGTTTGTTGCTCCTGGCAGTGATCTAGGGAGGTGGGAATATCTAGTGATTAGGAATCCAAAATCTGGAACCAGAAAGTGGGCACCCCAAGGAGGGTTAGAGAGCCTGAATGCTTACCAAAAGCCCCTCATCTATGACATGGGAATAATAGTACCTAATTTCAAAGGTAGCATATTGTCAGATTAAAATGAGGTAAAACCCATGTGTTTATTAGCACATGTACCTGGCACATAGCAGGTCTTCAAAGATTAGCCATTACCCACATTAGAAAGATTTCTTGAAGAAACTTATTCTAACAACACAAAACATTTTAAGCAACATTTACATACAGATTTAAATTGGTTTCAGTAAAATATAATAATATAAAATTGCCTATATATAATTTGGATGTTCTAGAAGTTTTAAAGGTATTTCCCTATATATCACTGCTAATAAGCACCTAAACAATTTAAAAGTTAAATCTCTTCTCTTGAAAAGTGAAGTTTTAAAAACATGAAATGGTGAGTGTGGCTACAACACACAGATCACCTACAGGATGGAAATGTATTTTATGCCTAGTGCTTAGCACAATGCCAGACATTTAGTAGCAACAGTAAATATTGCATAAACTATAATGGTACTATAAATAACTGTGCTCAAAAATAGTTATTCTGAAATTATCTTGCGTTTACGATGGCTTGAAATAAATGTTGTTTGCCGTAATAAGGCTCAAAAGTCATTTTTCAGAGTTTTTTTTTGTTTGTTTGTTTGTTTTAATGTTTCTCACTTTTTTTTTTTTTTTTTTTTTTTTTTTTTTTTTTTTGGAGATGGAGTCTCACACTGTCGCCCAGGCTGGAGTGCAAGGGCACAGTCTCGGCTCACTGCAGCCTCTACCTCCCAGGTTCAAGTGATTCTCCTGACTCAGCCTCCCCAGTTGCTGGGATTACAGGCACCCGCCACCACACCTGACTAATTTTTGTATTTTAGTAGGGATGTGGTTTCACCATGTTGGCCAGGCTGGTCTCAAACTACTGACCTCAAGAGATCCACCCGCCTCAGCCTCCCAGAATGCTAGGATTACCGGCATGAATCACCAAGCCCAGCCCTTCTCACTTTTTATTTAATGTTTCAAAAACACTTTACAAAGAATAATGTCAAATATACTAGGATAAGCTATCGTGTAATTTGTTAATCTACTTCTAATGTGAAGATGTATTCTGTGTAAGTAATTATCACCTGTAGGTATTTCAGAAATCTAGGTTTTTACCTATTGGGTTTTAGTAAAGTTTGACCTATTATTTGATTTTTCAGGTGCTCTTTCCTTGGGTTGCTACCCACCATTGGAAGGAAATTTATACCGAAAACTTCTTCTAATTCCATCTTATTTATCTGAGATTGAAATGCTCTTAGCTATTGAAATCTTCATGGTATCTAATGCTAGTAGTATTCAGAGTCCTGGAACTTCTACACAGATACTGCAGATAGTTTTGAAAAGGTTGGTTGACATAACTTTAACTGCGTTCTGAATGTAGATCTTGGCTCCCTACTCCCACCCTAGGATGTAAATGTTTTATGTGTTTTTATATATACATATATATTTATGTATATATTTATATGTGTACTTTGTGTGTATATTGCAAACTCTAGTATCATTTAAATTGAGAAAGGATTAGACCTGTTTGAGGCTTAAAACCAAACAAGTTAGTAGCATTCAGTAAACACTTTAGCAACTTCAAAGATACAGTTAAATATTCAAAGAGATGGATCCTCTTTAGGTACCAACCTTTCTTGTGTTTAGAGATCAGTACCTATAAAAATCTCTAGTCAACTCAAAAGATCAAAGGACTAGGGTCTAAAAGGGAAATACATGATCATTTATTAGGTTCAGCCAGGAATACCATTGAAAATAAAGCCATCAGCCTAGTTTCTATATTTTATAATGCTATATATGCATAAATATTATAAAGTAGGTACTGTCCCAGAGTGACACCCTTTCATGTAATTTTGTTTGGAATCCTAGAATTTAGGCATACAGTAGATGGTGTGCCTAAATGGTAGTATGCCATATGATTTCTTGTCAGCCTTATCCAGGAAACTTGGAATATAACGATCTCTTGGGAATCCTGTTTTAGAGCTTCTTGACAAGAATTTTGCTTTAGTTTACAGGTGTGACAAACCAGATCCTCTGGTTGAATATTACATTAGTTATCTATTGCTGTGGAATAAATTATCCCTGGACCTAATGGCTTAAAACAGCAAATAGTATCTTAGTATCTGTGGGTCAGAAATTTCAGAGAGGTTTAGCTGGATTGTCCTGGCTCAGGGATTTTCGTGTGACTCAGAGTTTCTCCACATAGTTGGAGTCAGGATGTTGTCAAAAACTTTAGTCACCTACATGATAGCTTACTGGAGCTAGAGGATCCTTTTCCTTGATGACTCACTCAAATACCTATTGGGTGGAAGCCTCAGTTTACCACATGGGCCTCTCCATAGGTTGGTTAAGTGTCTTCATGACATGACTGACCGCTAATTTCTCCCAGAATGAGTGATCCAAGAAAGAAAAAGCAAGGAGGAAACTGCAGAGTCTTTTGTGACCTATATCAAGCAAGAACTGTGAAGAGTCTGAGATTTTATCCTATTTGCAAGCTATAAGCTAACCTGCCACAGTTTCATAGATGGTAGCATAAGAGACAAGACTCCTGTGTTGGAGACAGAGGAATTTATTATTTGTGGTATGGCAAACAGCATGATTATCTACATATTTGCATCATTTCCTCTTGCTCCTAAGTCCCATAGATGGGCCCACATGGATACCTACATATGCCATGAGTTCTGTAACAGGAGAGGAGTGCCCAGCTTAGGAAACCCAAATCTTTTATGAGTAATAAGCATACCTGCCCTTTGCTTTGCAGGGAGGTACTATCTCCATCATCTAAGACTATGAGCAAACCTACCCTTTGCTCCAGGAGGAAAACTTATCTTTATCTTTCAAGGTTGTTCACTATATAATCCTGGTAATTTAGAACAAAGGGTAGGCAGTGACTCTTGTAAAACTTCACAAACTCAAGAGATCCATGGAGAGTTGTCATCCAACAACCTAGTATCCAAAGTTACATACTGTCACTTCTGCTCTCCTTTGTTGTAGGTGAGTCTTTTGGTCCAGCCGACACTTAAGGGGAGGAGAATTAGGAAGTAAATTATTTTAGTTCCACTTTCAAAAAAACCCACTAAAAGTCACCTTTTTTCTTATAGTTCTTTTTTTTTTTTTTTTTTTTTTCCAGAGTGCTTCCTTATTTACCACTGTGCAGTATGGTGGATAAGGCATCTAGGCTCCCCATGATCCTAATGAGGTCATGGTTTTCTCATAGCTTTCTATTCCCCACACACATGCGACTTCTTTATTTATTTCTTGAATTTGGAAGGTATTTGTAACCATAGTGCATAACTAGTGGCATACCTAAATCTTTGATTTTGTCCAAGCCAATATATTTTCTCTATCGTCATTATCATGCTAAGCCCTGCCTTGTTACATTTACCTCTCTCTATGAGAGAGAATTGTATTCATCTTTAGACTTTTTTAAACTGCACATGGTTGGCATGTGCACCACCTACCAGATTCCCGGGCACCTCTTTCTAAGCTAGAATGTACTAGAAGGCACCTGACCAGTCTTTCCTCTCTGTGACCACTAGTTCCTGTTTCAAGTGCAATTCCTCACTCTTGTCACTCTGGACCACACCGTGATGTTAATGCAGATAGGCTCCTATTCAGAACTTGCTGCTGGGCCCCGTAGATACCAAGAGTAGGAAGCAGTGAACAAAAAGAAAAAAGTGATGCTTTATGTAACAGCCACATCTCTATTTTAAATAGTTCCCATTCCCTACCCCAGAGGAAAAACTGACATAAGGTGGGAATTTTATGCAAGTCAATGCAGTGGCAATTGATTGCAGATGGAGCTGGTAGAAAAATTATTAGAAAAATTAATTCTAGCACTTAAGGAAGCACCCTAAATCAGGATTGAAGAAAATAACCAGAAATATAATAAAGCCCCTATAGCTATACAATTTGCTACCAGACATTAGCTACATATTAAGTATTTCCTTATAACTAAAAATAGTCAATATCAAAGTAAAACTAACATGTGAACATTAATTCTAAACTGGATTACATTTAGTATTTTATGCATTCTCATGAAAAGATACAGGTAATTAGCTGTGTTCTAGATCAGTATTTTTCAAACTGGGTTGCAGACTATTTGTGTGGTGAAATCAATTTAGGGTGTTACAACCAGCATTATTTTTAAAATCAGGGTTTTTGTCATCAGGGTAAGTCTTGTTTTGTGAAATTTACTTTTTATATATGAAGGTATATACTGGGCCATAATATGTCTTTTTTTTGGACAGAGTCTTGCCCTATCACTCAGGCTAGAGGGCAGTAGTGCAATCATAGCTCACTGCAACCTCAACTTCCTGGGCTCAAGCCATCCTCCCACCTCAGCCTCCTGAGCAACTGGGACTACAGGTGCACGTCATCATACCCAGCTAGTTTTAAAATTTTTTGTAGAGACGAAGGTCTCACTGTGTTGCTCAGGCTGATCTTGAGCTCCTGGCCTCAAGCGATCCCCCCAACCTGAGCCTCCAAATCGCTGAGCTTATACCACTACGCCTGACCAAAATGCCTTTCTTACTGTGGGTCATGATCAAAAAAGTTTGAAAGCCACTTTTAGAAGAATATGGTGAAAAGACGATCATAGCTTAGTACCAGTAAATGTAAATTACTATCTTTTGAAGAAACTATATAGCTTATCTTTTTTAAGAGTTTCTGACTTTATGAGGTGTTCATTTTATAGGTGTGAAGACAACCAGTCTCGGAGCAATGATGATTATCAAGCTGCAGTAGAAAGGTTAATTATGGCTGCTCGTATATCAGATCCAAAGCTTTTTGTTAAACACATGACTGTCAATGTTAATAAGGAACAGGTTTATAGTTTGGAACATTGTTCTGCCCTGAAATGGTTAAAAGAGAATATGAAGTGGGCTGGAAAGGTTTGGCTTTTCAGTAACCATTAGTTAATAAAGTCTGCTCTTTTTTTTTTTTTTTTTTTTTTTTTAGTTCAAGTAATCATTGTTGAAAATAAAGGCAATAAAAATAGACAGTTTTCACCATATTCAGCTCTTTGACTTTGTTGGCTTACAGCAAGTTAATAGTTTTAAAGCCCTGAAAATTTTTATTGATACGTAATTTTCAGTAAGTTTATTCACACAGAAAAGTGACTTTTCAGATTACTTTTTGACTTTAAAAGAAACTAAGCATATTAAATCCCAATTTATTCTGAAATCCAAAACTGAATACTGTGCAGCATTTAATAAGACAGAGACATAACAGGGAAAATATACAAGCAGGTAACTGGAATTTTCAGAAAAACATTTAGGGTTATGAAATAGGTTTAGTGTGTACTCAGTCCAGTCTCTAAAGCTATACTACGTCTGTAATCAAGAATAATATAATATTGAAAATGAACACAAAAATTCAGAATACTTTCTGAATTACACCAAAAAAGTTTAAATTACCCTCAGAATGGTTTTCCTTTCATGTATCTTAGAATACTAGATGAGTTTTGAAAATTTATGTGCATTACACTAGATAAGACACAAATATACCCAAAACTTAATTATCTAAACAAGGATTCTTCCTTCCAAACCAATTTAGGAAGTTAAAACTCTTCTGAAGTCATATTCAGAATCTATATCACATTCTCCAAGGTGGTAGTCCTCATCTTTGATACTTTAAACCATAACTTAAAATTGTTTAGATTTTAAAAAGTATGAATAAGGTGAGTAATAAGTTGTAACTAAGGGGACTGAAAGTATTTTTTTTTTTTCCTGAGAAAGGGTCTTACTCTGTGCCCAGGCTGGAGTGCAGTGGCATGATCATGGGTCATTGCAGCCTCAACCTCCTGGGCTCAAGTGATCCTCCCATCTCAGCCTCCCATGTAGCTGAGACTACAGGTATGCACTGCCATGCCCGGATAATTTTTGTTTTTTGTTTTTGTTTTGAAATGGGGTTTTGCTATGTTGCCCAGGCTGGTCTCAAACTTCTGGACTCAAGCTATCTGCCCACCTTGGCCTCCCAAAGTGCTGGGATTACAGGCACCGGCCACCGTGCCCAGCTGGACCGAAAGTATTTCTTAAGGGAGTTCACAAAATATGGTAAATAGCAGCATCATTGGAATAAGTCTGTAACATCACAAGACTAGGGAGGTTAAATCCTAGCTCTTGTCAAAATGCCTGATTACTATGGATGAAATGTAGAACGAATACTATCACAAATGAGATATGGGGAAGTGACGCAGGTGACGTCAAGAAAGATACCTGGTTCTTTTTTTTTTTTTTTTTTTTTTTTTTTGAGATGGAGTCTTGCTCTGTTGCTCAGGCTGGAGTGCAGTGGTGCGATCTCTGCTCACTGCAAGCTCCACCTCCCAGGTTCACGCCATTCTCCTGCTTCAGCCTCCCAAGTAGCTGGGACTACAGGCGCCCGACACCACGCCCGGCTAATTTTTTGTATTTTTAGTAGAGATGGGGTTTCACTGTGTTAGCCAGGAAGATCTTGATCTCCTGACCTTGTGATCCTCCCCTTGGCCTCCCAAAGTGCTTGGATAGATACCCAGTTCTTTAGTATGAAGGAACTGGGTGACTATAACCTGCCATTACTTCAGTGGAGCACCTAGGAAATGAATTAGGTTTGGAGATCACTTTGAGGCACCTTTGAAAACAAGGGGAGAATAGAAAGTGGGCAATTGGTAGATTAGTCATTTCTACAAATGATAACTGAAACTCTAAGAAAGAAATTAGAGAAGTATGTGACCTCTGAGAAGTATGTGACCTTTGCTGGTGGCAAAGATGTGTTAGGATGAA
Source organism: Macaca nemestrina (assembly GCF_043159975.1). Classification (NCBI taxonomy): domain Eukaryota; kingdom Metazoa; phylum Chordata; class Mammalia; order Primates; family Cercopithecidae; genus Macaca; species Macaca nemestrina. Next base: position 107,682,010 of record NC_092126.1, read on the forward strand.
GTTGTAGGAGGGAAAGGATGATAAATTAAGCTTTTAGGAAAAATGGCATTGGATGGAATGGTTTACAAGTGTCTGGACTGGTTTCTGATGACAAGTTAAGACCTTATTGCTGGAACAAATAGAGGCATTTTTACCTGTCAACAGTGCCAAAAGATAGAAAAGGGAAAGGAGCGTTAATCATTGCTGGGTGTGAGGTGTCAAAGCCCTGACAAGAAAAAGTGTTGGCTCTCGAGCAGTAAGAAGAATACTGGCAACAGTACAGGTTTGAAAAGGAAGTTTCATTAGATAGATAGAATGCTGCAGAAGGATGCAGCAGGGCACTTCAGCAAGAGAGGACTGAGCTCGCCACAGTGGAGTTTTCCTTAGGAGTATTTACAGACCTTTGAGCAGGAGCTTAAGGGTAATTTGGACCATATTAGCCATGTAGGTAATGATAAATGATTATATTTGTAGACATTTTGGTGCCTTGATGTTAGCAAGGGTTGCACAATGAGTTTTGACATGCATGCATTTGGAAATGTGTAGAAATTCTAGTTACTTACAAATTTGGGGAAAGAAGCCTGGTATCAGATGCCAGGTTTTGATATTGGGGAAGTCTAATTACTTCTAAATTCCTCAGGTAAGGAGTTTTGCCTGCAGATGGTCTGCTTGATGGCCACCAGGTGATCTTTGCTCTTCTCATTTTCCCCCTGGCAGATATTTTGGTCAAATCTTTGACCCTTTCTATTCCCCCATGACCCTGTGTACCTGCTGCCTATTATGGCTTCAAGAAAGGGAAAATGGCACAGTGAAGAAGGGTGTCAGGTCTGTCTGGCTACTTCCTGCTGAAAGGGAGCATTGAGGGGATGTCACGTTTTTCCCTTTCTTGCTCTCTGTCATGAAGGGTTATGAAAAACTTGTTTTGGGGACAGGAGACACCAGATTCCATCAAGAGGCCCCATATAAGTGGAAGTTGCTGTTGCAGGCTGGTATTGGGATTACATAATCATCTGTAGGTGGAATCATTGTAATCTGGAAGATAGAAACTTAATGAGAGCATTAAAGAAGCAGGGACCAAATATTAGAAGAAGAATAATGAGGAATAAAGGTCCAAGGAATGGGAGAAGCCAGGTGATTTTTGGAAACCAATTAGTAAGGATTTTGGCCCAGTTTGGGTTACTTTGGGAAAGTGTGTGTAGCCATTTGGTTTGTTTGAAAATCTCTCGGATGTTAGTTTCCACTTCTCCAGACATATTAATGTAGGTGCAACACATTTTGTTGATGACAGCACAGATGACTCCTTGTTCAGATAGGAGGTAATCTAGCACTCTTCTGTTATCAAAAACCATTCCTACTAGTGAGGTTAAAGACTTTTCTAGTAGTGATAGATTTGTGCTAGTTTTTGCTAAGCTATTTTGAGGGAGGCAGTAAGTTCCCGCAGTGTGATTTCATGATAAGTACAACCTCCCCAAGGGATGAGAGTTGTGATGATTCCAACAACTCCAGCAATAAGTCCTAGGACCCTTTTTCTTCCTGAATGAGATTCTAGATTGGAAGTTATGTTTAAGACAGTGATTTGGGCAGGAGCTATTGTACCCAGAGTACAGTCATCATAATGAAGAGAATTATCAAGGTGGGATAGGGCCAAAGCTTGAAAAGGATTTAAATAATTAATAGCAGTGCCACAAAACCATAAGAATCCAGGAGGGGCAGATAATACATTTTTGAGGCTTCTTGGACTAAGAGGGCCACCACTGCTAAGGCTCTTAAGCCATCCCTGGGATACTAGGTCTAAAGTTTTTTTTAAAATATGCCATAGGGGCAGGCATGGTGGCTCACACCTGTAATCCAACACTTTGGGAGGCCAAGGCAGGCAGATCATGAGGTCAGGAGTTCGAGACCAGCCTGGCCAACATGGTGAAACCCTGTCTCTACTTAAAATACAAAAATTAACTGGGCATGGTGGTGCGCACCTGTAATCCCAGCTACTCAGGAGGCTGAGGCAGGAGAATCACATGAACCTGGGAAGCAGAGGTTGCAGTGATCCAAGATCACGCCATTGCACTCCAGCCTGAACAATAGAGTGAGACTCCATCTCAAAGAAAAAAAAAGTGCTATAGGGCACTTAGAGGGCCCCCCAATCTGGGGCTAAGACTCCCAAAGCTATTCCCTTTTGTTCATGTACATACAAAAAAGGCTTAGTCACATCTGGTAGGACTGAGGTCAGGGCTGAGATTAAAGCCTGTTTGAAAGTGTTTAGAGCATGTTTCATATCATTAGTCCAGAATAGAGGCTGTTCCTCAGTTCCCTTGAGGGCTTCATATAAAGATTTTGCTATTAACCCGAAGGAAGGAATCCATATTCTGCAAAACCAAGCCTTACCCAAAAATGACTGAAGCTGTTGTTTACCACAGTTGTCATGTTTAAGATCTTTATAAGCACTACAAAGGCTTTTTCACTGGGAATTAAAATAAGACCCCAAAATTTAACCCTTTGTGTGGATATTTGTACTTTAGAAGGAGATACTTTGTACCCACAATTAGCAAGTTTGTTTAGTACTAATACTGTATTTTGGTTTGGAATAACCTTGTTAGGACTACAGATTAGTAAGTCATCCACATACTGAAGTAGATTGCTATCTGGGAGAAGCTGCAGAGGCTCTTTTAGTGAAGTGTTAATATAGCTAGAAGGTAGGACCTTAGCTGTAAATTAGATTGTAATTTTGTAAATCACAACCTAATGGAACAGGGCAGCTTGGCTGAAAAGGAGTAGAGGAATAGCCTTTCATTTTACAAGGGAGTGGTGGTGTGAAACAGCCTCATTGGGGTTTTCCATCAATATCCATGAGGAAAATGGAGGAGTGACACATTGGGCCATAGTAAATGTTTAAAGCTGAATAACTGTCCATTGTACCCATGAGTAATATTACCTGTTGTTCAGTCACAGTCAGATTTGCCCTGGGCTCATCCACAGAGATGGAAAAGACAGGGCCATGGATGGCTTCAAAGGCCCCATCCAGAGGATGGATGACTGACATTTCAGAGGCTTGATCATAATCCAGGCATAGAATTAGAGGTACTTGCCCTTGCCCTCACCCTCACCCTTGTTCTACAGGATCCCCTTGTTAGGTTGGTGAGATTGTGGCTGTCATAGCCTAGAAGGAAGAGGTGGCCCCCGTTCACGAGGGAGGGACACTCACTCTTCCAATTTGCAGTGAGGACAGGGTCCCAGGGATGACTTGCAACCTGGAGGTTTGGGACATTCTCAACTTCAGTGTCCTTGATTTCTGCAGTGATGACAGGCTCCCCTTCTGTTAGTGTTATAGGGATGAGCCTTGGGGTTATTGGCTAATGAAAAAGAATGTGCCAATGTCATCTCAGTATAATTAGCTTGGTGACAGCATTTTTCCTCCTCCAATTGAGCCTTTTTTTTTTTTTTTTTTATGTTTCCTCCTGGTTATTGAAAACCTTAAAGGCTGGTTTTAATAAAGTACTAAAGGGAGTCTGTGGGCCTTGCTCTGATTTTTGGAGTTTTTGTCTGATGTCTGGGGAAGGCTGACTTATAAAATGTATGGGCAGAAGGGATTGGCCCTCAGGGCTTTCAGGGTCTAAATTTGTATATTTATGCATAGCCTCCATCAGTCTAGCTGGAAAAGGGCTGGGTCCTTGGTCCTGAGTGATCTATCATAATTTAGAAAAATTAACAGGTTTTATTACAGTCTTTTTCATTCCTTCCAACAAACATGTTATCATATAATCTTCTCTGCCCCTGTCTCTGTTTGGGCTGGCATTGGCAGCATGGTATTGCCAATTGGGTTCTGTGTTGGGGACAGCTTCTGCCCCGGCTCTATTATTAGGATTGCCAACATGAGCTTCATCTGCCCAAACTCGAGCTAAAGACCATGATTTTTCTTCGTGGGAACAGTAAATAGTTAATACCACAAATGTGTCTTGCCAGGTTAACTCAAAGGCAATAAAGCCCGAAATTCTTGAATGAACTTAGAGGGATCCTGGCTAAATGAACCCAACTTGGATTGAATTTGCCAAAGATCAGACAATGGAAAAGGGACATGAACTCAAATTGTTCCCAAATCTCCGTTTTCCACCTTGTGGAGAGGCAAAATATTGGGGGGATTTTCTGAGGACTCTGTACTAGTGGCATATGTAACTCCTGTGCGAGTATGTGAGGGTGATAAAGTATCTGGATGGTAGGGGGCAGGGGTTGATTGGGGCATGGAGCAGATGGCAAGGGGTACACAATGAGTTTTGACATGCGTGCATTATGGAGATGTATAGAAATTCTAGTTACTTTTAAATTTGAAGGGAAGAAGTCTGGTACCAGATGCTGGCTTTAGATAACAGGGAAGTCTAGTTACTTCTAAATTCCTCAGGTAAGGAGTTTCTGCCTCAGGATGGTCTGCTTAATGGCCACCAGGTGATCTTTGCTCGCAATTCTATTTGCTTGATTTCATCTGTGGCAGTTTCTGGGTGCGGGGGTGGGGGGAATCAAAGTTACAGGAACAAAATAAAACCAACAGTAAAACTTTCATGCTGACTGGAGAATGCTTAACGTTTAAAAATAGGTGTTGAATGGGCCAAAGCCAAACAACGCAAGCCGGAAAAGAAATGTTTAAAAGCTGGCTATATTTATACAAGAAAAACCAAAAGAGATAATTAAATGAGACTTTTAAAATTCGGGGCTCTCCACTGAGGCTTGTCCACGGGCGCCAGCTTCGGGAGTTCGGCAGAGGCTAGTCCCCTGCCAGGGCGCCTGGGGCAAGGGACCGCAGGGCGCATGCGCGTCTTCCAGCAGCCCCTTTCCCCTTCTTCCTCAAGATCCAGGGCGTGCTCGGTTGCCCTTCTCCGTTCCCTGCGGACCCTTGCGTCAGGACCCACCACCTGCCGGCCCATCATTTTCCGAGTCCCTGCGGCCTAGTCGGAGTGCTCGCTCGCGCCTCCTAAAGCTTTCAGCGGAGGGCGCCGAGACCCCTGAGGGCGGCCGGTAAGAAGGCGGAGGGGTTGGGGCCTCAAAGCTCGCGGGGAAGGTGCAGCAGTCACTAGAGTGCTGACGTCAGCTAGAGGCAGGGCACTGCGGAAGGTTGAATCCACGCCCTGGCTGCGCGCAGGCGCTGTAGGGGGAAGGCCTGGCACGCTCCAGCCAACCAGGGCGTCACCTGCAGCCCGTCCCCCTTCCCAGGCTTGCCTCCAGGGCTCTGCCGCCGCCGGAGAGGGGAGGGTGTTGGGGGCAGGTGGAGCCGGGAGGGTCCAGCTGAGAATTCGGGGTTAGGGGATCAGAGAGCACTGCGGCTAGGAGCCCGTCAGAACCTGTCGCCCAGTGGGGCCAGGGCAGGTGGGAGCGCCTGGCCGTGCGTCGCGCGTTGGTTGGCCGGCTGACGCCCCGGTGCGCATGCGCGGCCGAACAACCCTGCGGGCGGAGCGAGTGTCCTCTCTCCTGGTGTACTGGGTGGGAGGTGGAACTGGTCGGACAAAGCCCTAGCGTCGGACCCTTGCCAGAACTGTAAGGAGCAAGAGGGGAGGGACTCCGGTGGTGCATTCATGCCCCTCTCAGGGTGGGAAGCGGGGTCGGAGGGGAGTGCTCAGAGCCACCTTAGCGCAGCGTGCTAACTTTTGAACTGAGGCGGTGCCGGGGGCCGCAGTATCCGCATCGCATCTACATTTTAACTCGCTTTGAAATGAGAACGTAAAGACGATTTAGGTTTTATTGTTTCCGACTTATATTTTACCGAGGTCTTTGGTTTACGGGAAATTGTTACCTACTAAATCTCATATAGCAAGAGATTGAGAAAAGGAAGCTACAGAATCTAGGCTAATTTATCTGATAGCTTTTCCTGCTTTTACTCTTTTTGCCTTTTCCCCCTACTCTAAGAAGTACATATTCAACTGAAAAGCCATGAAAATTGCCGCTTTTATCCCTCCTGGATGTAACAAACTGCTTTCAGAAACCTTACAGGATAGTCACTAAAGGAAGTCACAGTTCAAATGAGAGTGGCATGATATTAATTTTGTTAAAATAAATTACTTTCAAATAAAAGTTGTGCCAAATGGTCAAAGCTCAATCCTGGGAGCTCTATTTGGCACACACTGTTATTCTTTCTGTGTTAGTTGAAAGTGATTTAAGCAAAACAAAACCGTTTTTCGTGTACTCTTCCATAATTTGGATTTTTCACCGATTTACGTATCTTTCCTCCAAATTTGGTTTGAAACTGCACAGATTTAATGCCTCAGCACAGATTTTAGGTAAAATTTGAAATTTTCATTTTATGAAACAGAAGCTAATATCACTATTAAGTAGATTAAAGTAGTCATTTACCATGGTTTGTAAATAAATTGTATCCTTCCCGGTCCTCTGCCCCCTTCCAGGAAAGGCACCATTTCCTTAGAGAAGACCTTCCTGAGTGCTCCCCGTCCCATTCTAAGTGTAGCGTCTGGGAGTTTCTCATATTCTGTGCATGTTTGTATTATTGCATTTACTGCGTTTATAGTTATCTGCTTGTGTCTGTTTTTACACTCCCCCCTCCCTCTAAAAGTATTTTGAGTGTTAGAATTGTGTTAATATTTTCCTAGTCCCAATGCTTTACTCAGGACCTGGCCCATAAGTGATGATGAATGGGTGAGTTAAAGACTCAGTATGCCTTCCAAGTCTGATAAGACAGTGCAACCTCTTTAGTTATTTTATAGCATTTTCCATGTGGAAGTATAGTGGGCTATGTGCAGTATGGACAGGAACCACCTATGTAACAATTTGTCTGAAGAGGAGAAGCCTGCAGTTGATGTGGATGCCCTAGGCTTTTGGAGCTAGTGTCTGAATGAGAGCACCCAACTCTACTCTGAAGCAATGTGTCTTCAGTCAACTGATGGTAATTTGATTTTCTGTGTAGCTAGTCCTGAGAGAGTAAGAACGTTATATGTGAATCTTCTAGTTGTCTTAGCATTCATAATCTCAAAGTAAATTTACAGATTGACATTCTAGTTATCAGGCCTTCTAATTTAGCTTTCCCAAAGTCCGCATATATCTGTTTGAAGTGATTAAAATTGGGTTCTGTTCTTACAAAGTTAAAGACTAACCCAAGATCTGGGCGTTAGGAAGAGGCAAGCAGCCATGCCTGCCAACCTGCTGGACTCTTAACATTGTCTCTACTTAGAATTTTGTTTTTTTAGTCTGAAAAGTACGTAAACCATACAGGAAACAAAGAACTAATTCAAGCAAAAACTTGAAATCCTCCTTTGATTTTTAGCATAAATTGGATAGCTAAAAATCCAAGTTTGTATTAAATAATTATTTTTAAAGAATTAAAGCTTAAACATTAACAGATGCCCCAGAATCCTCTTTGGTGATAGAATCAGGATTCCCTAATACTGTGGTTCTCAAACCTGAGTGTGCGTCAGAATCCCTGAGAGTATGTTAAAACAGATTCCTGGATCCCACGCAGTTTCTGATTCTGCAGGACTAGGATGGGACCTGATATTTGCATTTCTCATGAATGTTGTTGCTGCTTTGAAAACCACTGCCCTCAGAGTTCTTTCTCTCCTTCCTACCCTATCCCTTTCCTCTTTTCCAAAACTAGATCCTGATCTGTCACTTAGTGTTCAGAGCCCATTCTTAAATAAGAGCTTATAGGAAATACTCAAAAGACTCATAGGACTCAGTTGTTCGTTCTTATTCTTAAACAGAACAAGAAAATATATTTTTAATTTTTTCCAATGATTTGTATAAGAAGTCATCATCTTAGAGCAATAATTTTGTTTAATGGATAGCAGAATTATTAACTGAATATATTTTTATGTATATAGGCATTTTCCTCTAGAAATATGAATTGGCTACCATTATGGGAGAGAGGAGAGTTGCTGGAAAAAGAAAAAGTCACATTCCCTCTCATTTCTCCTCTATTGCTCTCTCATTGTTTCTCCATGCCCCAGAATGCTGTCTTCAAAAAGTCAGTATTAATTCATAAAAAGAAAATTCCCACAGCACAATATAACTTTATTATACTCACTTTAGTTTTTTATTTTGAAGAGAGAAATGCTACTTCCATCAAAACTTGTGTTTTTATTGGTTAGCAAGTGCTAACTTTGTCTTCAAATGGTAAAAATAAACAACTAGCTACTTTTTAATTCTGATGAATTAAAAGTATTTTTCTAGAGAAAAATTTGTGAAATTAGATTATACATTTGTACTTTTTAAACTCTAGGCTTGGCAAAATTGTCTACTACCTTGTATTTTTTAAGACCTTCAGACATTGACTCCTTATTGTGATAATTCTGAGTTTTTCAACAAAGTTTTTCAAAATTTGTTTTCAAATAAAGTGTTGTATTTAACTGCATGTTTGAGCAATATGTTATCCGACATTAGGTGGAAAAAAGAATTATGCCATTTTTTAATATACTCTGACATAATAGTTGCAACTTTTTTTTTTTTTTTTTTTTTGAGACAGAGTCTTGCTCTGTCACCCAGGCTTGAGTGTAGTGGCGCGATCTCAGCTCACTACAATCACTGCAAGCTCCACCTCCCGGGTTCTCGCCATTCTCCTGCCTCAGCCTCCCAAGTAGCTGGGACTACAGGCGCCCGCCACCACGCCTGGCTAATTTTTTTGTATTTTTAGTAGAGACGGGTTTCACTGTGTTAGCCAGGATGGTCTCGATCTCCTGACCTCGTGATCCGTCCACCTCGGCCTCCCAAAGTGCTGGGATTACAGCCGTGAGCCACTGCGCCAGGCCAATAGTTGCAACTTTAATGAATTTTTTACTTGCTAAATGTGGCTAAATCCCTTATGCGTATTATTTTACTTAAGCTTCACAAAAATTCTATGATAAAGATAGCCCCTACTTTCATAAGTGATGTATCCCTCAAAACATGTACACAAAGTCAGATGTGGGATTCCACATCCAGAGCGCTTAAACATCATTATTAGGTTCTAAATTAGATTTCACCTTTTAGAAAAGTCTTATTGAATATTTCTAGCATCTTGTCTGTGTCTTTCCACCATTTTATCTTAAATGTGCTGTCCAGGTAACTTCAGTCCAATGAGCATCAGATACAGACCAAATAGCAATATAGATGTCGTTTTCTCATTTGTATTTCATTTCATATTCTTTATTACTAGTATTAGAATTGTAATTTTTCTTTTTTATAAATAAAGACAAAATTCAATAAAATATTCACTAATTTCATTGACTAATTTGTACTCCTGTCTAGCAGATTAGCATTGTGTTAGCTCAGAGTATTCTTTCGGTTAATGAAAACTTAAGATTCAGAATTAAAAGGCAGTTTGGAGTGGGGACAGAATGTTTATATATATCCACATGTTTCTGCTGTAATGCCATACTTGCATTCCTGGAAATCCTGACATGCTGCCAAACAATAAGCAAAAGTAACAGTTTGTGGAGAAAAAACACCCAAAACTGAACAAACTTTTATAAGAGCCCTAACAAAAACCCTAACCCTAATAAACATACTAGTACAATTAAATCTAGTTTAGACCAGTTTTGTCAAGATTAACGTTCTAATCTAGGAGTAGCTTTATTTATCTATCCATTTTTTTTAAAGACTTAGAAATCTCTAGCTTTTTCATTTATCCTAGCACATTGCCAGATGGTTTGATAAAGTGGAAAATGTAGCCAGACATGAACCCACTAAACATCTGCTTCTTAAACCAAAAAAAAGAACTACCAAGAGATTTTTTTTTTTTCCTGAAGGTCTTTACATATCACTAAAGCCTTTTTTTTTTTTTTTCTTCTAAATTGTAGAAAGCCTACCTCTGATCACTTCAAATCAGTAATATGTTGGGGGAAAAATGCATATATAATGTCTTTCCCCTGTTGACCAATTGCACATAAGCTGATTCACATTAAATAAACGTTTTGAGGCTGGACACAGTGGCTCAGGCTTGTCATCTCAGCACTTTGGGAGGCTGAGGAAGGATGATCACCTGAGGTCAGGAGTTTGAGACCAGTGTGGCCAACATGGAGAAACCCCATCTCTACTAAAAATATAAAAATTAGGTGGACGTGGTGGCAAGTGAGTGTAATCCCAGCTACTCGGGAAGCTGAGGCACGAGAATCACTTGAACCTGGGAGGCAGGGGTTACAGTAAGCCAAGATCATGCCACTGCACTACAGCGTGGGCAACAGAGCAAGACTCTGTCTCAAGAAAAAAAAAAAGAAGAAATGTTTTGGTGTTACGACAGACTTTCCTTAACCATTTGTGTTATTTAAGAGATGAGGAAACAGACTCCAGAAGGTAACGTAACTTGCCCTTGCTCACACAGTCACTGAAGATGTCAAGATTTGAATACAGATCTCAAGCTCCCTGCCTTCCTTTCCAAACCATGGTGCAAACTACCTACTTTGACACTCCCATTAACTGTGTTTAGATCAGCACAGTCCAATAAAAATAGAATGTAAGCCTTGGATATAGTTTAAAATTTTCCAAAAACTAGATGTTTTACTTTTTTAAAAAAGTAAAAGTGAAATTAATTTTAATGAATTATAATTTCAACACATAACCGATATGAAAAATTATTACTGAGCTACTTTCCATTCTTTGTACTAAATCTTTTAAATCCAGTGGGAGGTATTGAGGATAGGAGAGTATATGGGTTTGGTACCACGGGGTGGATAGGCAAAACAATTTGACTGATAAGGCGCAGATCCTGAACTAACCTGTAAGACTTGTCCGGTTTTTGGACAGGTAAAATGGACTTGTAAGGAGAGTTTATAGGCTTTAAAAGGCCATGCTGTAATAGGTGAGTGATAACAGGCTTTAATCCTTTTAAAGTGTGCTGTGGGATGGGATATTGGCGTTGAGCAGGGTAAGAGTGATTAGTTTTTAATGGGATGGTAAGGGGGTGCATGATCGGTCATCAAGGAGGGAGTAGAGGTGTCCTATACTTGTGGATTAAGGTGGGGAGACACAAGGGGAGGATGTGAAGGAGGCTTTGAACTGGGGAAAAGGCTGGCAATGAGGTGTGGCTGTAGCCTAGGAATAGTCAGGGAAGCAGATAATTTAGTTAAAATGCCTCGACCTAATAAGGGAACTGGGCAGGTGGAGATAACTAAAAGGAGTGCATAAAAGAATGTTGTCCAAGTTGGCACCAGAGTTGGGGAGTTTTAAGAGGTTTAGAAGCCTGGCCGTCAATACCCACAACAGTTATGGAGGCAAGGGAAACAGGCCCTTGAAAAGAAGGTAATGTGGAGTGGTAGCCTCCATATTGATTAAGAAGGGGACGGACTTACCCTCCACTGTAAGAGTTACCCAAAGTGTCTGTGATGGTCCAGGAGGCTTCTGAGGCAATCAGGCAGCGTCAGTCTTCAGCTACTAAGCCAAGAAGATCTGGGAAGGAGTCAGAGAGCCTTGGGCCAGAGTTCCAGGGGCTCTGGGAGTGGCTCCCATGCAAGTTGGACAGTCCAATTTCCAGTGGGGTCCCACAACAGATGGGACACGGCTTAGGAGGAATCCCGGGCTGTGGGCATTCCTTGGCCCAGTGGCCAGATTTCCAGCACTTGAAGCAAGATCCTGGGGGAGGAGATCCTGAAGGAATGCCTGACCGCTGTGGCTTAGGTGTTTTGAAGTTCTTGTGTGCTGGAGTTGTGGCTGGGGTTTCTCTCAGAGCAGAGGCAAGTAATTGCAACTCTTCTCTATTATTGTACACCTTGAAGGCAAGGTTAATTAAGTCCTGTTGTGGGGTTTGAGGGCCGGAATCTAATTTTTGGAGCTTTTTCTAATGTCAGGAGAGGATTGGGTAATGAAATGCATATTGAGACTAAGACGGCCTTCTGGCCCCCTGGGTCTAGGGTGGTAAAGCGTCTAAGGGTTTCTACTAAACAAGCCATGGACTGGGCTGGGTTTTTATATTTGATGAAAAAGAGCCAAAATGCTAACTGATTTGGGAAAGGTCTGATAGAGAAAAAGGAACATAAACCTTGACTATGCCTTCAGCTCCAGCCACTTCTTTAAGAGGAAATTGTTGGGCAGGTGGGAGAGGGCTAGGGGTGGAACGAAACTGTAAGCTGGACCGGGGTGAGGAGGGGAGGTGATAGAAGAATTATAAGGTTGGGGAGTGGAGGCTAAAGAAGAATTGGGACCTGGCTCAGCCTGGCGAGGAGCAGACTGGGGAGGAGGGGAGAGGTCAGATGGGTGCTTAGAAAAGGAGGATTTAAAGGACTCAGAGCTTGGGGTGGAGACTGAAGGAACAGACAGGAGAGAAAGAAGAAAGATTCGGAACGAGTCGCATTGGGAGCAGAGATTAGGAAGGGACCGATGTGTAAAAGAATGCCTGGAAATCAGGCATCTCAGACCATTTGCCCATTTTACGACAAGAATTATCTAGATCTTGTAGGATGGAGAAATTGAAAGTGCCATTTTCTGGCTGCTTGGAACTATTGTCGAGTTTGTATTGGGGTCAAGCGGTATTATAGAAGAAAATAAGGCATTTAGGTTTAGATTAGGTGTGAGTTGAAGAGGTTTTAAGTTCTTGAGAACACAGGCTAAGGGAGAAGAAGAAATGGAGGGTGGAAGGTTGCCCATAGTGAAGGAGGCAAGCCTAGAAAAAAGAGAGGCCCCCCAAGGGAGGTGGTGCTTGCCACCAAGGTGAAGGATCCAGGCAGATGTCCCCGCGGTGATCACACACCTCCGAAATGTGGGCGAATAATCAGGCAGGCATCCCTGCGGTGATTAAACACCAAAGAAAGACTGTCTTCCCAAGTTTGTGACTGGTGCCAGAGTTTTGGGTTCACGGATAAAACGTGTCTCCGCTGTCTCTACCAGAAAGGGAAAGGAACTGAAATTAAGGGAAGGGAGAGATTGAAGGGTGGCACCAAAATTGAAAGGAGAAAAGTTGAGGGATACTGAGAGATGTTAGAGAAGAGAGTAAAAAGAGGCCGCTCACCCGATTTAAAATTGGTGAGATGTTCGTTGGGCTGATTGGTCAGAGGACCCGAGGTCGTAGGTAGATCTTTCTTACGGAGCAAAGAGCAGGAGGACACAGGATTGCTCTCCCAAGGGAGATCCCCTGGTCCGAGTCACCAAATGTCACATGCATCCGTGTGAAGAGGCCACCAAACAGGCTTTGTGTGCAGGTGGGCTGAGTCTGAAAAGAGAGTCAGCAAAGGGAGTTAGGGGTGGGGCAGTTTTATAGGATTTGGGTAGGTAGTGAAAAATTACAGTCAAAGGGGGTGGTTCTCTTGGGAGCAGGGGCTGGGGGTCACAAGGTGCTCAGTGGGGGAGCTTCTGAGCCAGGAGAAGAAATTGCACAAGGTAATGTCATCAGTTAAGGCAAGAACCAGCCATTTCTACTTCTTTTGTGATTCTTCAGTTACTTCAGGCCATCTGGATGTATATGTGCAGGCTTGGGCTCAGAGGCCTGACAGTTACCTCCCAAAGGCCCCACTTCCTTCTTTTTCTTTCTCTTTTTTTTAATTTTTTTTGAATCAGGAGTCTTGCTCTGTCTCCCAGGCTGAAATACAGTGGCACGATTGCAGCTCATTGTAGTCTCCACTTCCCAGAGTGAAGCCATCCTTACCTCAGCTTTCTGAGTAGCTGAGGCTACAGACAGACAACACCACCCAGCTACTTTTTTGTTTTTTAGAGACAGGGTCTCACTATGTTGCCCAGAGGCTGATCTTGAACTCCTGGCCTCCCTCAAGCAATACTCCTGCCGCAGCCTCCTGAATTACTGGGATTACAAGTGGGAACCATTATATGCAGATGATTTTTTTTAAAAAACATATTTCACATGTTTGTTGTAAATAATATAGGAGATAAGAAGCAAAATTAAAAAATTTAATATCCTACCACCTAGAGATAGCCATTGTTACAGATTGCATATTTTTCTAGTCTTTTTTTCTTTGCAAGCTTGGGGTCTGGCACTTGTGCTGTCTTAACTAAATCTAGGTTATTTTGTTCACCTTATGATGAAGTTTGGTGAGAATTCAGTCCCTCACAGGTAACACTGAACCTTCAAATAGTTCAAATTTTTTGTGTGTTTTTTATTGTTGTTGTTGTTTTTGAGATGGAGTCTCACTCTCTCGCCCAGGCAGTGCAATGGCGCAATTTCGGCTCACTACAACATCTGCCTCCCGGGTTAAAGCGATTCACCTACCTCAGCCTCCCAAGCAGCTGGGACTACAGGCACACATTACCATGGATGGCTAATTTTTGTGTTTTGGGTAGAGACAGGGTTTCTCCATGTTGGCCAGGCTGGTCTTGAACTCCTGACCTCAGTCGATCTGCCTGCCTGGGCCTCCCAAAGTGCTGGGATTACAGGCAAAAGCCACTGCATCTAGCCCCCAATTTTTTTTTTCCTCATTGTGTCTCCATTTGATCTCAGAAATCTTTGAAATGGTAGAAGTATTTTCTGTATCTTTGTATTTGTCTCAAAATATCAATGTTCATGGTTAAATAAAATCACCTTTAAATTTATTTTATTTTGTTTTATTATTATTATTATTATTATTTTGAGACAGAGTGTCACTCTATTGCCCAGGCTGGAGTGCAGTAGCGTGATCCTGGCTGACTCCAACCTCCACCTCCAGGGTTCAAGTGATTCTGCTGCCTCAGCCTCCCAAGTAGCTGGGATTACAGGGTCCCACTATCACACCTGGCTAATTTTTGTATTTTTTGTAGAGACAGGGTTTCACCATGTTGGCCAGGCTGGTCTCGAACTCCTGACCTCCGGTGATCCTCCCGCCTCAGTCTCCCAAAGTGCTGGGATTACAGGCGTGAGCCACCGCGCCCAACCCACCGTTTTAATATTTAAATGGATACCTATGAACGCATTCTGTCTCCAAGAAACTCTTGCCACGTCAGTCAACCTAGAAATAAATTGAAGTATCCATTTTTGTTTAAGAATGTACTTTTTAAAAAGATAATTCCTGATTTTTCATTTAAAATTTTCTGTCATTCTATTAATAACAGTTATGCTTCATTAGATTACTTCACATATATTCACCGCTTCACTTATATATATGTTATGTATATATTGTATGTTAGTTATATATCTATTATATATATAAAGATATATATGTATATATAATATATTAAAAACATTTTGGTACTTAAGATGTGACAGAATAGGACTTTAGCCATGTGATGATTGTTTTGAGAGAACGTGCTACTCAGCAGCTCTCCACTAGAATGGAATAATGGAGAACAGGAAAAGCTCAGAGCTCAATTACATAGGGGAGAAAATAATTTTTTACCTGATGGTTATTATGTGAATAATAGGGCCTTGCAAAATTTTAATAAGGTACTGCTCATAGGATTTTAAAAATCATTTGGTCAGTTGATATGGAGACCATAATATACTCGAATATCTTGCTAAAGATCTAAATTATTGGAAAAGTTCATGTGATTCAAATCCTTTCCCCCACTTTTATCTCCATAGCTTGTTTTAAAAATAAACTTTAATTTTCAGAGCAATTTTAGGTTCACAGCAAAATTTAGCAGAAAGTAAAGAGAGTTTCATATACTCCCATCCCTATTTACACATAACCTCCCTCACTATCAGCATCCACACCAAAATGGTATATTTATTACAGTCAGTCTACATTGACACATCCTTATCACCCAAAGTCCATGCTTTACCTTAGGGTTCACTTGGTGTTGTCCATTCTAAGAATTTTGACAAATGTTGACAAATGATGCTTCCACCGTTGTAGTATCATTCATACAGAATAGTTTCACTGCCCTAAAAATCCTCTGAGCTCTGCCTGTTCATCCCTCCCTATCGATTAACCCGTGGCAACCATGGATCTTTTTGTACTGTCTTCAGACTTTTTGCCTTTCCCAGACTGCTTGGAATTCATATGCTTGGAATCATACAGTATACAGGTATATAGCCTTTTCAGATTGACTTTTTTTTTTGAGACAAGAGTTTTTGCTGGTGTTGCCCATACTGGAGTGCAATGGCACGATCTTGGGTCACTGCAACCCTCTGACTCCTGGGTTCAAGCAATTCTCCTACCTCCCCTCACTAGTAGCTGGGATTACAGGCGCCCTCCACCACACCAGGCTAATTTTTGTATTTTTAGTAGAGACAGGGTTTTACCGTGTTGGCCAGGCTGGTCTCAAACTCCTGACCTCACGTGATCCACCTGCCTCGGCCTCCCAAAGTGCTGGGCTTACAGACGTGAGCCACCTCACCTGGCCGACTTCTTTAACTTAGTAGTATCCAGTTAAGTTTCCTCCCTGACTTTTTTTTAGCCTGAGTAATATTCAGTTGTCTGGATGTACCACAGTTTATCCATTTACTTACTGAAGCACATCTTGTTTGCTTCCAAGTTTTAGCAGTTATAAATAAAGCCTCTATAAACACCTGTGCACTGGTTTTTGCGTGCACATAGTTTTCAGTTTGTTTTGTAAATTACCAAGGACTACTATTGCTGTATAGTATGGTAAGAGTATGTTTAGTTTTGTAAGAAATTGCCGCACTGTCTTGCAAAGTGGCTGCACCTGTTTGCATCCTCACTTCCCACTAGGAGTGAATGAGAATTGCTGTTGCCGCACATCCTTACCAGCAGGTGTTGTCAATGTTTTGGATTTTGGCCATCCTAATAGATTTGCAGTGGCATCTCATTTGTTTTAATTTGCAATTGTCTGAGGATACATGATGTTGAACTGCATTTCATGTGCTTATTTGCCATCTGTATGTCTTCTTGGTGAGGTGTCTGTTAAGGGTTTTTGCCCATTTTTAATTGGGTTGCTTGTTTTCTCATTGTTCAGCTTTAGGAGTTCTTTTTTTTTTTTTTTTTTTTTTGAGACGGAGTCTCGCTCTGTCGCCCAGGCTGGAGTGCAGTGGCGCGATCTCCACTCACTGCAAGCTCCGCTTCCCGGGTTCACGCCATTCTCCTGCCTCAGCCTCCTGTGTAACTGGGACTACAGGTGCCTGCCACCACGCCCGGCTAATTTTTTTTATGTATTTTTAGTAGAGACGGGGTTTCACCATGTTAGCCAGGATGGTCTCGATCTCCTGACCTCGTGATCCGCCCGTCTCGCCCTCCCAAAGTGCTGGGATTACAGGCGTGAGCCACCGCGCCCGGCCAGGAGTTCTTTGTATATTTTGGATAATAGTTTGTTATCAGACGTGTCTTTTGCAAATATTTTCTCCAAGTTCGTGGCTTTTCTTCTCATTCTCTTGACACTTTCTTTCACAGAGCAGAATTTTTCAGTTTGACCAAAGTCCAGCTTACCAGTTAAGCCGGATAGTGCCTTTGGTGTTATAACTAAATAGTCATTTCTATCCCCAAGGTCATCAAGATTTTCTCTTTTGTTATCTTCTAGGAGTTTTATAGCATTTTATATTTAGGTATATGACCCATTTTGAGTTAATTTTTGTGAAAAATGTAAGGTCTGTGTCCAGGTTAATTTTTTTGCATGTGGATGTCCGATTGTTTTAGTGTCATTTGTTGAACAAGCTGTCTTTGCTCCAATGGATTGCCTTTGTTCCTTTGCCAAAGATTAGTTGACTTTATTTATATGAATCTATTTCTGGGCTCTCTATTCTGTTCCATGGTTCTATTCATTCTTTCACCAACACCGTGCTGTCTTAATTACTGTAGCTTTAGGGTAAGTCTTGAAATAAAGTAGTGTCATTTTTCTACCTTTGTTCTCCTTCCTTATTGAGTTGGCTACTCTCTGGGTCTTTTATCTCTCTTTGTAAACTTTAGAATCCGTTTGTCAGTATCCACAAACTAACTTGCTGGGATTTTGATTGTAATTTCATTGAATCTATAGATCAAGTTGGGAAGAATGACATCTTGGCAATATTGAGTCTTCCTATCCATGAACGTGGAGTATCTCTCCATTTATTTAGTCTTTCTATTTCCTTCATCTGAGTTTTGTAGTTTTCCTTATCTAGATCTTATACATATTTTATAAGATTAATAACTAAGTATTTCATATTTTGGGTGATAATATAAATCATAATGTGTTTTACATTTAAAATTCTACTTGTTCATTTGTGATATCTGCTTAACTTTTAAGCAATTAATGGATGCCTGGAAGTTGACGTACATATATATTCAGAAATGTTTTGCCACCTGAGACCTATGAGGAGGTAAGTATCGTGGTCCAATCTGTAATTAGTATTGTGGGGGTGGCGGAGGAGGTCTGTTATGCATTTGGTTTATTTCAGTTTGCTACAATTTTTCTAATTCTGAAGTTATATTATGGTGGAAAGCTGGAACAAAAAAGTAAAGAAAATTTATATAAGACAGGTCCTCCAAGAGTACATTCAGAGTAGAAGGTGAAAAGAATACTGTCCTTCAGAATAGTTAGGTGTGAAAAGCTTAAACAGAAAAACAGATCAAGTTTCCTCTTAACACAATTCACTTTATGGTATTACGTTTCAAGCATCTAGGGCACACAGTTTCTTTTCTTTAGAGTTTAAAAGAGGGAGAGACTAATGAGAATACAGAAGGGAAGGTTCTGGGGGAATAGATACAATGCCTCCTGGAGCATCACAGGTGTGCAGTAATTGTTCAGTTTGGATAGGTGAAAATGCAGGTCAGGGAGGATGCATTAGGACTTAGAAATTATGTAGGACAAAAAGGGGAAAATGAGGAAGATTATTGGGAGCTGGAACTAAGGGTTTCTATAAGGAGTGATTGGAGATCAAGTTGGAAAGACAGATGGGGAAACAATGAAAGAGGGTTTCAAATACCAGACTAAGGAGTGGATTTATTCGCAGGAATTAGGGCACCACCAAAGCTGTTTGAGTAAGGAATACAGTGATGGTGGGATTTTAGGAAAGTTAATCTGTTGGTGATACCCAATATAGTTAGAGAAAGGGACAGCAGAGTAGACTAATTATGAGAGTGTACAGTCTAGTTTTGTAGTGATGATAATTGATAGCAGAGAACGTGGGAAGAAGGAATGATTTCATTGAACATTGTAAAGTGAGAAGACTTTACTAACTGAAAGTGAATGGGGGTAGTGAACTAATTTGGGTTTTGTGCTTTACAACATTGAGAAAGGTGGTACCACAATAACAAAAATAAGGAAGATAATCCTGAATTGAGTTGTTAGCTGCTCTCTGGCCTTCTGTAACCAGGCTGAATTTAAAAAGACAATAATGACTTGTACTCCTTTTTTAGATACGCAAAATTTGAGCAGCTGGCAGGAGAGCTAAGTGTATGTCAGACGTTGGGAAATGAGAACGGAAGCTCAGAGGGATAAGTGGAGTTGCAACTGTGGTGTACTTAGACTAGCTCATATTTAATCCTGGCTGATTGTTTCCTTTGCTTTAAACTCCTGTTCTAATCCTTGAGGTACAAATCCATATATTGACTTTATAAAAGGTTCAAATATATGGGAGGAATAAAAGATAATCTGCAAATAGGTTGGTGGTCTCCAGATTGTTTAAAAATCACCAGAAATGATTCCACAATCTCTACCATTTTAAAAACATAAAACTTTTCTAAAGACTTGGCACACCTAATGTATGAGAACAGAGGCATGTGCAATGTTTAGAGACTTCATTATAAAAAGCTTAGGTTGGGCCAGGCACAGTGGCTCACGCCTGTAATCCCAGCACTTTGGGAGGCTGAGGCAGGGAGATCCTTTGAAGTCAGGAGTTCAAGACCAGCCAGGCCAACATGGCAAAACCCCGTCTCTACTAAAAATGCAAAAATTAACTGGGCATGGTGGCATGCACCTGTAATCCCAGCTACTTGCAAGGCTGAGGCAGGAGAATTTCTTGAACCCAGGGGGCAGAGGTTGAGCCAAGATTGCACCACTGCACTCCAGCCTGGGCAACAGAGTGATACTCTGTCTCAAAAATAAATAAATAAATAAAAGCTTAGGATAGAAAAGGTAAATGATAACATTTAAAAATAGGTGTCGTGGAAGTGCTTTCAAAAAACCGCAAGTAATTTCATTTGGATTTAAACACTGTACTTTTAAAAAACACTCTCAAGTGGGTTACAAAACTTAAGAATATCACGGCCGTGTGTGGTGGCTCATGCCTGTAATCCCAGCACTTTGGGAGGCTGAGGCGGGTGGATTACCTGAGGTCAGGAGTTTGAGACCAGCCTGACCAACATGGTGAGACCCTGTCTCTACTAAAAATACAAAAAAAAAAAAAAAATTCACTGGCAGTGGTGGCACACACCTGTAGTCCCAGCTACTTGGGAGGCTGAGGCAGGAGAATCACTTGAACCCAAGAGGCAGAAGATTGCATGCAGTGAGCTGAGATCATGCTACTGCACTCCAGCCTGGGCAACAGAACAAGACTCTGTCTCAAAAAAAAAAGAATGAGAATATCAAATTATCCAACTAGTATAATTTTAGCATGCTAATAATGAGGGAATGAGCTAAAAGACATCTGTATCTCTTTTTAAGTATAATAATTATCAAAATGTTTGCTACTATAAGGAAAAAATTGAACCAGGCATGGTAGCTCATGACTGTAATCCCATTGCTTTGGGAAGGTAAGGCGGGAGGATTGCTTGAGGCCAGCAGTTTGAGATCAGCAAAAGAACTAGTTGGGTGTAGTGACAGGCGCCTGTAGTCCCAGCTACTTGGGAGGGTGAGGTGGGAGGATCGCTTGACCCCCAGAGATCGCACCCCTGCACTGCAGCCTGGGCAACAAAGCAAGACTCTGTCTGAAAGAAACAAAGAAAGAGAAAGAGATAGATGTAAAGAGAGAGATATAGATATAGAGAGAGAATTACACTATTGGATATTAAGATTTTTTGATCTGAATAAGAAAATTAGAAAGGAAATTGTTACCATTTGCAGTGAAGTCAGCTGAATTTCAAAGTGGAGTATTGAGGGGAAATTATAATATTATTTAATATTTCTCATTTTGCACAAGAAAAAACTATAACCACTGTTTTAGAAATCATGTGGTACTCACTGCTTGTAAAACTAATAGATTTCAGAAAACCGTGAAGTATCTATCTTGTTTCTGCTGTGCATAGTACATTTAATTTTATTGTCACCTTATACATTGAGGATTTGTGTGTGTGTGAGTGCCTCAATGAATAACCAGCCCACATCTTTTTAAAAGGTTATGTCTAGAGAAGATATTTCCACACTGGTTTCCCTATTCAAGAGCTTTATCAGGAGCTGAAGCAGTCAATGCCTTGAGGCCTTTCTATTTTGCAGTACATCCAGATTTCTTTGGACAGCACCCCGTAGAAAGGGTAAACATTTATTTATTTTTAAACCAGTAGTGTACATTTCTGCTTATTTACCTTTGATACAATATAATACATAGAGTTCTATAAACGTGGATTATTCTGTTGTAGTGATATAATCAATGCTTTGAACTAATTTGAAATGTAGAGACCAAAAATTGAAAATAGAGCTTTTTTTTATCAAAGCTGTCATTGTTTTGTGCAGGCAATAAAGCTGTCATTTAAACTCTTTAGAGTACTAGTAATCATGTTTTTGGCACCAAGTTTTGAAGTACAGTTGAGGGTTTGAAAGAAAACTTGAGACCTCTATTATCATGATCAATCTCTCTTTTTTATTTTTTTTAAATTATTCTTTAAGTTCTATGGTACATGTGCACAGCATGCAGGTTTGTTACATATGTATACATGTGCCATGTTGGTGTGCTGCACCCATTAACTCGTCATTTACATTAGGTATATCTGCTGATGCTATCCCTTCCCCATCGCCCCTCCCCACAATAGGCCCCGGTATGTGATGTTCCCTTCCTGTGTCCAAGTGATCTCATTGTTCAATTACCACCTATGAGTGAGAACGTGCGGTGTTTGGTTTTCTGTTCTTGTGGTGGTTTGCTGAGAATGATGGTTTCCAGCTGCATCCATGTCCCTACAAAGGACACAAACTCATCCTTTTTTATGACTGCATAGTATTCCGTGGTGTATATGTGCCACATTTTCTTAGTCTATCACTGATGGACATTTGGGTTGATTCCAAGTCTTTGCTACTGTGAATAGTGCTGCAATAAACGTATGTGCACATGTGTCTTTATAGCAGCATGATTTATAATCCTTTGGATATGTACCCAGTAATGGGATGGCTGGGTCAAATGGTATTTCTAGTTCTAGATCCTTGAGGAATCGCCACACTGTTTTCCACAATGGTTGAACTAGTTTACAGGCCCACCAACAGTGTATAAGTGTTCCTATTTCTCCACATCCTCTCCAGCACCTGTTGTTTCCTGACTTTTTAATGATTGCCATTCTAACTGGTGTGATATGGTATCTCATTGTGGTTTTGATTTGCATTTCTCTGATGGCGAGTGATGATGAGCATTTTTTCATGTGTCTGTTGGCTGTATAAATGTCTTGTTTTGAGAAGTGTCTGTTCATTTCCTTTGCCCACTTTTTGATGGGGTTGGTTGCTTTTTTCTTGTAAATTTGTTTGAGTTTTTTGTAGGTTCTGCATATAGCCGTTTGTCAGATGAGTAGATTGCAAACATTTTCTCCCATTTTGTAGGTTGCCTGTTCACTCTGATGGTAGTTTCTTTTGCTGTGCAGAAGCTCTTTAGTTTAATTAGATCCCATTTGTCAATTTTGGCTTTTGTTGCCGTTGCTTTTGGTGTTTTAGACATGAAGTCCTTGCCCATGCCTATGTCCTGAATGGTATTACCTAAGTATTCTTCTAGGGTTTTTATGGTTTTAGGTCTAACATTTAAGTCTCTAATCCATCTTGAATTAATTTTCATATAAGGAGTAAGGAAAGGATCCAGTTTCAGCTTTCTACTTATGGCTAGCCAATTTTCCCAGCACCATTTATTAAATAGGGAATCCTTTCCCCATTTCTTGTTTTTGTCAGGTTTGTCAAAGATCAGATGGCTGTAGGTGTGTGGTATTATTTCTGAGGGCTCTGTTCTGTTCCATTGGTCTATATCTGTTTTGGTACCAGCATCATGCTGTTTTGGTTACTGTAGCCTTGTTGTATAGTTTGAAATCAGGTAGCGTGATGCCTCCAGCTTTGCTCTTTTTGCTTAGGATCGTCTTGGCAATGCGGGCTCTTTTTTGATTCCATATGAACTTTAAAGCAGTTTTTTCCAATTCTGTGAAGAAAGTCATTGGTACCTTGATGGGGATGGCATTGAATCTATAAATTACCTTGGGCAGTATGGCCATTTTCACAATATTGATTCTTCCTATCCATGAGCATGGAATGTTCTTTCATTTGTTTGTGTCCTCTTTTATTTCATTGAGCAGTGGTTTGTATTTCTCCTTGAAGAGGTCCTTCACATCCCTTGTAAGTTGGATTCTTAGGTATTTTATTCTCTTTGAAGCAATTGTGAATGGGAATTCATTCATGATTTGGCACTCTGTTTGTCTGTTATTGGTGTATAAGAATGCTCGTGATTTTTGCACATTGATTTTTTATCCTGAGACTTTGCTGAAGTTTCTTATCAGCTTAAGGAGATTTTGGCCTGAGACGATGGGGTTTTCTAAATATACAATCATGTCATCTGCAAACAGGGACAATTTGACTTCTTCTTTTCCTAATTGAATACCCTTGATTTCTTTCTCTTGCCTGATTGCCCTAGCCAGAACTTCCAACACTATGTTGAATAGGAGTGGTGAGAGAGGGCATCTCTGTCATGTGCCAGTTTTCAAAGGGAATGCTTCCAGTTTTTGCCCATTGAGTATGATATTGGCTGTGGGAAAAGACAAAAAAAAAAAGGCTAAAAGTTTGATATTGGCTGTGGGTTTGTCATAAATAGCTCTTATTATTTTGAGATACGTTCCATCAATATCGAATTTATTGAGAGTTTTTAGCATGAAGGGCTGTTGCATTTTGTCAAAGGCCTTTTCTGCATCTATTGAGATAATCATGTGGTTTTTGTCTTTGGTTCTGTTTATATGCTGGATTATGTTTATTGATTTGCATATGTTGAACCAGCCTTGCATCCCAGGGATGAAGCCCACTTGATCATGGTGGATAAGCTTTTTGATGTGCTGCTGGATTCAGTTTGCCAGTATTTTATTGAGGATTTTTGCATTGATGTTCATCAGGGATATTGTTCTAAAATTCTCTTTTTTTGTTGTGTCTCTGCCAGGCTTTGGTATCAGGATGATGTTGGCCTCATAAAATGAGTTAGGGAGGATTCCCTCTTTTTCTATTGATTGGAATAGTTTCAGAAGGAATGGTACCAGCTCCTCCTCATACCTCTGGTGGAATTCGGCTGTGAATCCATCTGGTCCTGGACTTTTTTTGGTTGGTAGGCTATTAATTATTGCCTCAATTTCAGAGACACAATAAAAAATGATAAAGGGGATATCACCACTGACCCCACAGAAATACAAACTACCATCAGAGAATACTATAAACACCTCTACGCAAATAAACTAGAAAACCTAGAAGAAATGGATAAATTCCTGGACACATGCACTCTCCCAAGACTAAACCAGAAAAAAGTTGAATCCCTGAATAGACCAATAGCAGACTCTCTCTCTTTTTTTTTAAGGATGATACATGGAAGAGTTTTCAACGCCCTAGTGATTTTTCCTTATGATGCATGCTGCTGGACCACTCCCCTACAACATCAGTTAATGTGTGCTCCAGGAATACAAACTGATATGAAAAATGGCTTATGGTAGATGTAGTTAAGACAGTCAATATATTTTAACATTAGAAAATTCAGTCAATCCTTCATATCCATGGGTTTTACACCCATGGATTCAACCAACCTCAGACTGAAAATATTAGGGGAAAAAAATACATCTGTACTACACATGAACAGACTTCTCTTTCTTGTCATTATTCCCTGAACAACACAGGATAACAACTACTTACATAGCACATACATTATATTAGGTATTATAAGTAATCTAGAAATGATTTAAAGTATATGGGAGGATATATATAGGTTATTTGCAAATACTACACTATTTTATATGAGAGACTTGAGCATTCGTGGATTTTGGTATCCACAGGAGGTCCTAGAACCAATCCCCTGTGGATACCAAGGGACTACTATATATTACAAAGCCACGTGCTTTGGAATTACTTCATTGGTTCCTTCTATTTTCATTAACACTGATATCTAGTTTAATATGAAAAGGAACTTGAAATCTTGAAAATTAGAACATTGTTATTTTTTTCTACTTGCAATGCAAAATCTATTTTGCTTTTTTGCTTCTAGGAAAATATTCTGTTGTGATATTTGATACATATGTTGGCTACTCAAAGTCAGAACTTTTCAAAGTAATCAGTAAATTGAATCAACAGAAAAATATTCATTACCTTGGGGATGCATTAATAATTTAAAGTTTTTAAATTCAACATGTATAGAAAAATCAAGCTTAGTAATACTTTAATGTTATTGTACCAATGTATTTTTTTAAATTAAGACTTCTGTATGCAGCAGGGTGTGGTGGCAAACCTGTAGTCCCAGCTACTAGGGAGGCTGAGCCAGGAAGATTACTTGAGCCCAGGAGTTCAAGCCTGGGCAACATAGTGAGACCTCATCTCGTAAATTTAAAAAACAAACAACAGAAAATTCTACGTGTGGTAAAGTGTTAACTCAGCAAGCTTGGGTTGCTTAAACCTTGCACATTCCAAAGAAAGGTCTGACCTCAGTGCCGAACTTTGGCTCCTGGAAAATGAGCTCTGAGCCCCTGGAATATCCCACCTGATAGGAATGTTTCTGTTTGCCTGAGGCGTTAGACCATACCAGATAGACAGTTTATGCTAACAATATGATTTATAGTGAATACCTGTTTTCCTGTGTCTAAGACCCTGGACTGCACTGTATTCATTTGACCTGGGGGATTTAGGGAGCTGAGACTGGATAGCTAAATTAAGTCACATAAGCACTAAATGCTTACCTGTCTGACCACCAGTAAAACTCTGGACATCCAGACTTGGATGAGCTTCCCTGGTTGGCAACACTTTTCACGTATTGTCACACACCATTGCTGGGGGAATTAAGCACTGTCTATAAAACTCCACTGTGAAATGACAACTGGAAGCTTGCACCTGGTCTCTCCTGATTCTGCTCTATGCAGCTTTTCCCTTTGCTGGTTTTAATTTCCATTCTTTTGTTGTAATAAACCATAATGGTGAATAAAACAGCTTGTCTGAGTTATGTGAATCCTTCTAGTAAATCATTGAACCTGAGAGTGGTCTTGGGGACCCCTGACACAATGTGCCTAGAGTTTAATGGTTCTGATAAGTTTACATTTTCATGTTATCTTTAAACTTGTATTTATTGACTTCTCCTTTGTATCAAGCCCTTGCCCTAGCCTGTGCTTAGAGTATCCTTTTCCTAAATATCCCAGATATGGCTTGTCCTTTACTTTCTCACTGAAGTGTCACCTTTCAGTGAGGCTCTCCCAGATTATGCTATTACTTGTGTTTGTTTTGTTTTGTTTTTAAAACTACCCTATTTTAAATTGCTATCTCTGCTTTACTTCCTAGCATTCCCTCCCCCTTTCACCCTGCAGTACTTCTTGGTTTTTTTTTCCTTTCCATGTACCCTATTTCCTTATTTATTAGGTTTGTTGTTTATTTTTCTCCCCTCACTAAAATGCAAGCTCCATGAAGGCTGTTCACTCTTCTTGTCACTCTTTTTGCCACCACATGTTCAGTTCAGTCTTCTTCCCACTATTAGAGAAGACCCTTGCCCCTTTTCTTAGGAAGACTGGCTTAAAGTCCCATCTATTCATAGCATCGAACTCAAAGTCCAGAGTTTCACAGTGATGCACCGGATTTTTGGGGTTTTTTTTAATCCTCTTTAATTTAATTTAAAAATCTGCAAAACATTTGTAGTTTTCAAAAAAAAAAATCAAAACTAAATTTAAAGTTTAATGAGAAGTCTCATTCCTATATTCCTGTTTCCTTTACCCAATTCTTATTCACTTCCTATACATAATCTTTTTTTTTTTTTAAGATTTTGGAGACAGTGTCTTGCTCTGTCACCCAGGCGGGGAGTGTGGTGGCACCATCAAGGGGCTCACTGCAGCCTCAAACTCCTGGTCTCAGGTGATCCTCCTACCTCAACCTCCTGAGTAGCTGGGACCACAAGCATGTGCCACCATGCCCAACTAATTTTTCTATTTTTTGTAGAGTCGGGGTTTCACCATGTTGCCCGGGCTGTTCTCAAACTCCTGAGTTCAGGCAATCTGCCCACCTCAGCCTCCCAAAAAGTGCTGGGATTATAGACATGAGCCACCACATCCAGCCTTCTTGTGTTACTTTTCAGCAAAAATAGAAATATTTATCAAAAAATAATGAAGATTTAGTCTTACACTGGCAATAAATATCCCACACTTGCGTACAGGACTCATGTGGCTAAGAACATCATATTAGAATAAATTAAACTATCATTTATTACTTTGGGATATTTAGTCATTGGCATTTTCCACATTTAGGTTATAAAAGAATTCATGTTTTCTTCTATTACTTATATGGTTACATCTTTTTACATCTTATCCATATGGAGTTCATTCTGTTACATGTTGTGAGATGTAGATCCAAAGAGCTATGAAATCCCAACATTTTTAAATACTAAATTATTTAATACTCTCAATGTGTTTAAAAGGTTAGATAGATATCATTTCTGATATTTCCTTGTTCTATTTTGTATGTAAATGCCCTTAATGTTTTTTTCCAGGAAATCAATGAAAATTCTCTTAAAAGGTTAAGTGTCTACTTAGAAAACCTCCAGAAACCAGGCTTCAAGTCTTTGAAACCAATTCAGCTTACATTTTATGTAAGAGAAACAGACCAGAGTTCCTCTGATGGCCAGGAACCTTTTAGTACTTCCGGTACGTTTTTTATTTCTGGTGTGTCCCTTGCAAGCTTCATGTTAAATGTGTTCATTAATTTTGACATTGTCAGAATACCTTTGGATCAAAACTTTGGTGATAAAAAAAAATAGCATTTAATTGATTGTTTTCCTAGAATTAGATTCTATTCCTAGCTGCATATGTTTGAACAAGTGATTTTTTTACATGTTTAAACTTTTTTGTTTCTAAAACTAAAGTGTTCCTATTTGTCCTCTTCCCAGTTCAGTGTTATTTTAAGTGTTAAACATGTCCAAACAATATGTATTTCTAAAAACTACAGCTTGCATTCTCTTATTTAGTCCTCCGAATACTCTGAAGCTGGAAGTATTTACCCAATTGTAACTTAGTGATGTTCAGTGCCTTTCCCAAGACCAGAGAGAAAGAATATAAGTCTTGAACCCAGGTCTTTTAACTCCAACTTTATGCTGCTTCTAAAATCCAATTGATCTTAGTAGACAGCCACCTTTTCACTGCCTTTTGTCACTGCTTTTCCATATTTAAAATTAAGGACAAATATTTAGGTTAAGGTCACTAAAGGCCTATCATTTCTCTAATTATACATGCTTTTGATGATCCTTGAGGAAATAAATATATTTTTAGTATGAACTTAAGACAATTTAAAGAGTCAGTGCTTTCTGTGAGTTAAGGCTAAAACAGGATACACTGTAATTTTTTTTTGAAACAAACTGCTATAAAACTCAGAATTTGATAGGTCTTTGAGATCTAAAATCTGTTTCTAGCTCTGCCAGTGACCTAGCTGTGTGACCTTTAACTTTTGGGTGTTCATTTATTAAAATGAAAGAGCTGGAGAACTGTGTAGAGGCCACTCACATGGAAGATCCCTAATTTACACCTCACCTTCCTATGGCTCTCAGGACCTCAAATGGAAGGAGGAAGAGCTTGATCTGAAGAATGCTGAAGTATGTTGAAGACAACGCCTCACCCAGTCTCTCCAGGGACTAGTATTTGATAGTATACGATCTCTTACCTTTTATTTTCTCATAATTGAATATGGGAGATCAGGAGTCACAAATTCTTTTTCTTGGCAGTTTCTCCATTTACCTCTGATGTAGAGTTTTATTAAAAATAGCCCTATTCTTCAATATTTAAAGACAGAAAGTCAACTCATAGCCCATTTGTGAAGGAACAGCTATACTGAAGAATGCTGTAAATAATGAATAATAAGCATGTTGATCACTCTAAGTGACACAATTCTATTTGAAAGTTTAAATACATTGTGAATGTGCTGTTCTTAGCCATGAGAGTCTCAAGCAACTGAGATATATTGTTACTAGTGTAAAATCAAATACTCATAAATATTTTTAATAGATATATGCTCCTGTTAGGGTCAAGATTAGGCTAGGAATTAAATAACGTCTTACTTAATATATAGTGGTCTACTTAGGTTTCATGATTTCTCCAGGAGGACAGATGGAATTTTTAGAGGCAGATTATATCCTTTATAGTTGTTAAAATAAAAATATTATCATCAATCTGTTTTTATTTGTATGTGGTTGAGAGAGTCAAGCTCATTCCTACAGCTACAACTACTTCTTCTGCTACCACCATCAGCTGGATTTGTCTTAAATATTGAATATACATGGAGTTAAAGAGTAAATTGAATTTAAAAGCTTAGTGGAAATCTTAGAAAGTTTCACACAGCAAATTAGGGACAGAGCTGGTACTAGAACTAATGTCTCCTTATTCCTAGTCCAGTGTTTTGATTTGTATACGACATTATCTATTAATTCTTCTTTTAAAATATTGTAATTAATCATTTTTCCTTTTGCCTTTATAACAAAGATTGGCCCTCTGACAAAGATTTAAAACATTTTTACTTCTGTAACATGTTTACCTGATTATGAAATTAAAATCAAGTAGGTTTTTAAAAAATTTTTATTTCTAGAACACTAGAAATCATTAATCAGCTTTGGATAATTAAGATGGTAATAAGGTAAAATGTTTACTAGTGATTTTCATTACTGAAATTTTATGAGCCTTTAGCATTATTAATACATTGAAATCCTTAAAGGCTGAAATTATTTCTTCAGCTCCATATCTTTTTGGTGGTTCGTGAGGAAGTAAATGTTGTTATTAGAATAAATTTTAAAACAAGTTAGAGATTTACTAAGAGCTTTCTGTGGATTAATGCGAAGACAAATAGCTGTAGCCAGCTCTGGCTGAGTAAAAACAGAAT
Source organism: Macaca nemestrina (assembly GCF_043159975.1). Taxonomy (NCBI): domain Eukaryota; kingdom Metazoa; phylum Chordata; class Mammalia; order Primates; family Cercopithecidae; genus Macaca; species Macaca nemestrina. The sequence continues at coordinate 107,711,929 of NC_092126.1, forward strand.
CCTTTACTTTCAGTTAATGGTTAACTTTGAATGATTTCTTAAACAAAAATAGCTTAAAGCTGGGCATGGTGACACAAGCCTGTACTCTCAGCTACACAGAACACTGAAGTGGGAGAATCCCTTGAACCCAGGAGTTTGAGGCTAGCCTGGACAACTGGACAAGACAGCAAGACTGTTTTTTTTGGTTTTTGTTGTTGTTTTTTTTTTTTTTTTTTTGAGACGCAGTCTTGCTCTGTCGCCAGGCTGGAGTCCAGTGTAGCAATCTTGGCTCACTGCAACCTCTGCCTCCCGGGTTCAAACAATTCTTCTGCCTCAGCCTCCTGAGTAGCTGGGACTACAGGCACGCGGCACCACGCCCAGCTAATTTTTGTATTTTTAGTAGAGACAGGGTTTCACCATATTGGCTAGGATGGTCTTGATCTCTTAATCTCGTGATCCGCCCACCTCGGCCTCCCAAAGTGCTAGTGTTACAGGCATGAGCCACCGCACCTGGCCGAGACTGTCATTAAAAAAAAAAAAAAAAGTAAAAGGTACAGAAAAAATTAAACTAGAAATGGGAGAAAAGATATAGCATATATGACAAAAAGATGATGCTATACATAAAGAGTTTTTACAAATTAAAAATGAACCAGAGTAGCTCCATTCCAAAAATGGACAAAGACAATGAATAGACAGTTCAAGAAATAACACATATAAATGTCAGTTAAGTATATAAAAATCTTTAGGCCATGCATGGTGGCTCACACCTATAATCCCAGCACTCTGAGAGGCTGAGGCAGGCAAATTGCTTGAGTCCAGGAGTTCCAGACTAGCCTGGGCAACATAGTGAAACCCTGTCTGTACTAAAAATACAAGAAATTAACCAGGTGTGGTGGCACATGCCTGTAGTCCTAGCTACTCGAGAGCCTAAGGTAGGAGAATCACCTGAGCCCAGGGGGCAGAGGTTACAGTGAGGCAAGATGGTAGGCACCACTGCACTCCAGCGTGGGTGACAGAGTGGGACCTTGTCTCAAAAAAAAAAAAAAAATCTTTAGCCTCAGTATTCGAACGCAAACTGAAATAATTAAGCAGTATATTTTGCCCATTATTTTTTTTCTTTTTTTGCTGGTAATACCCATGAATGGTAAAAATACATTTTCCCACATTATTGATGGGTATATAAATTAGTGCAAACTCTACAAACTCTGCAACTTGGCATTCTCTCCCCAAAGCCACAAAATTCTTCTCGGAATGTATCCTGAGGAACCAGTAAAGGATATTTGCAGTGTGGTACAGGCTGTCCTTACTATATAGTAACTCTTACGTTGGATTAAATAATGAAGCTGATAAATTGAGATAGAAACAGATTTACTCCTTGATTGTGCACTTCTGAGGATGAGCTATTTTTTCTTAACCTCCAATGCAGCAGTTTGGGTTTTCCTTTCCTCCTTCACTGACTAGAATAATTCCCTTGCCAGTAGTTCTAAGTTTCCCCAAATTATTGAACAAAAAAAAAGTATTTCTTAGTTGGCATGTTCTGGATCTCATAAGTTGGTGTGGCAAGCAGAACGTGTATCTGTGAGAATGATTTGAATTGTGGTGTCTGTCATCACAAAAGTTGCAAATACTTTTTTTTTTTCTGAGGCAGAGTCTTGCTCTGTTGCCAGGCTTAAGCGCAGTGGCACAGTCTTCGCTCACTGCAATCTCCACCTCCTGGGTTCAAGCAATTCTCCTGCCTCAGCCGCCTGAGTAGCTGGAATTACAGGAGTACACCACCACACCCAGCTAATTTTTGTATTTTTAGTAAAGACACGGTTTCACCATGTTGGCCAGGCTGGTCTCAAACTCCTGGCCTCAAGTGCTCCACCTGTCTCAGCCTCCCAAAGTGGTGGGATTACAGGCATGAACCACTGCCCTGGCCTCATATGTGGTACACACATACAAGCACATAGATGGAAAAAGTCAAAGAACAGTGCTGCCCAAGAGAACTTTCTGTAATGAGGGAAATGTTCCATATCTGCATCATCTAATATGGCAGGCCCTAGCCCTTTGTGCTTATTGAGCACTTGAAATGTGGCCAATGTGGCCAAAGAACTTAATTTTAAATTTTTATTTCATTTCCATCAATTTAATTTTAAATTGCCACTGTCCTAGTAGCTACCATCTTGGATAGAGCAGGTCTGGAAGAATATGTACCTATTAATAGTGATTACCTCAAGTAAAGATGGTAAAGTTGTATGCCTGCTAACAGGAGACTTTTGCTTTTAATTTTCAAAACCAATTAAAAATTTTTTTTAAAAGCAAAGAGTCAGCATGTTGTATGGAGAAAATTTTTGGCTTGGTATCAACTCAGATTTAAGCCCTGGCTTCATTCTTAATCTATGTTCCTTCACATTTGACAGGAGAAATGATAATGGCATAGTTGGTGGTAGTGTTGGTTGAAAAGATATGTAAATTAAGCTGGAACCATGCCTAACACCCAGAAAAGAAAAAAAACAAAACCAGTGGATTTTTTATTGATGACTTAACAATTTAGATTACTTACCTTAGTCCAATGATTACCCAACATCAAAATCAGTAACTTTTTTTTTTTTTTTGAAACAGTCTTGCTCTGTCACCCAGGCTAGAGTACAGTGGCACAATCTCGGCTCACTGCAACTCCCGCCTCCCGGGTTCAAGCAATTCTCTTGCCTCAGCCTCCCAAGTACCTGGGATTACAGGCGCCCACCACTGCGCCCAGCTGATTTTTGTATTTTTAGTAGAGATGGGGTTTCACCATCTTGGTCAGGCTGGTCTCGAACTCCTGACTTCATATTCCACCCACCTCGGCCTCCCAAAGTACTGGGATTACAGGAGTAACTTTTAAACAACTAGAGAATTTTAAATCATTCCTGAAAATATTGGGTTACTACCTAGTCAAGTGAGCAAGTATGAGGACCATCTCCTTCAATCATAGAGAAAATTCAAGATGGGTTTCTGTGACCACTGAGACTAGATTATATGGCCCCTCTTACCTGAACCGCTGTCACAGTGTACACCTGTATTCTCCTGTCTCCACTAGAAACTATCTTTGGTGTACACCTGCTTATAGGAGAGCTTTTCTCTCTCTTAAGAGACCAGATTTATCGACAGAATTGAGAATATTCTGAATCCCCTTGTTGGGCTGGGATGGGTTTGGTCACTGGAACCAAACTAGAAAATGGAGCTGATGATTGAAGGAGTTCACGAAGGTAAAACATTGTGTGGTATAGTTTTAGAGAAGGGAAGTCATTTTTCTATTTACAGGTGATTTGCTAATAGGACAAATTTAAATCAGTAATAGAATGTTTTCAAAGATTTTGATTTTATACATGTTGAAATAAAGCAAATAATCATCTGTATTAATTGTTTGGGGGAATTATATTCTCTAGGATTTCGAGCAGTCAAATTTACTTTGCACACCAGAGATCTGCTAAGCACAGTATTATATATTCTCAACTCCTGCAGTTTATCTATTGAACATATCCAAAGCTTGAATACTAATGTGCATACCCAGCCTCTCAAAGAAGCTAAAAGGATGCCTGACAGGCCCATCAAATGGGACAAGTCTTATTACTCCTTTACTGGATTCAAGGACCCTGATGAAGACCTTGAACAAGTCTCGAGAATGGAAACAACTCTCACGTATGTAAAAGTTTTTATTTAACTAGACTGTATTTGTAGTTTGTGTTTATGACACTGATGTATTGGAATGGCAAAAACTTTTTTTATAAATAAAAAGTGTAGTTCACATTTAAAATTAAAGCCTAGTTTTCCAGGAAAAGTAATGCTATCAATCTAGTTAATCCAGTAATCATTATGAAAAATATATTTCATGTTTCTTACTTAAAGTTGCCAAAATACTTCTAGCTGTATTTAAAGTTGTGGTCTTTTCATACCAAACACATGCAGGAGATTGTTTTGTTTAAGTTTTAAAAATTCTATCCAAGTTACCCCCGGTACATGGAGAAAGGCTATACCTAAGACTATACAAATATTTTTTACTCTTCTTCATGTGTTAGGCATTTCTAATGGATAGTTCAGTAGTGATGTACTTCAGTGTAATAATCCATACATGAGAAAAATACATGGTGACAGAATTATTCAATATCATCTAGAATAGCTGCTTTAAAGAGTTACTTTTTAAATTATAAAAACCATATATAAAATGTTTTCTATTATTTGGCATGCCTTATTTGTAAAGTTACCTTATGTTTTTTAAGTCATTTTTGGATTTCATAAAGACCCATCACATTCTCTTCCTATGATTGTATCTAAAAAGTCCAGTGGCTTATCAGAGGATTCTCTCATTATGGCATAGTAAATGATCCTTCATTATCCACTGGCATAATATCTGCTTTGTGCATTATCTGTACTAAGGGATTCCTCCTTGTTACCTAGCTAGATTCCAAATAAGGCTGAAGAGGTAGGAAGGTAGCAGAGTCTAGTACAGAAAAGGACAGAAGTATGTGTCTGAAGATGTATATGTATGTACCTACGTGTGATAGTCTATGATATTTATCTATATGCATAACTGATGGATAAATCACTTCCCTAAATATGATGACTTTAATTGTTCAGATTCTCTTCTGAGATGGAAATGTGCATTTGGGAATAATAATTTAATGATGGACCAGAAGTAATGACACAGTAAGAAGTCGGGTAAAAAATGAAGAAGAGCCCGGCACTGTGGCTTAATGCTGATAATCCCAGCATTTGGGGAGGCCGAGGTGGGAGGATTTCCTGAGGTCAGGAGTTCGAGACCAGCCTGAGCAACATAGCAAGACCCCATCTCTACAAAAAATACAAAAATTTAGCCGGGCATGGTGGTATACATTTGTAGTTCTAGCTAATTGGAAGGCTGAGGCAGGAAGATCCCTTGAGTGCAGGAGTTTGAGGCTGCAGTGAACTATGATCGTGTGACTGCACTCCAGCCTGGGTGACAAAGTGAGACCCTGTCTCCAAAAAATAATAAATAAATAAAAAGTAGAGTCATGGTGGCATAGAGGTTGCTGAATTGAAAATTTTGGTATAGAAAAACGAGATAATTTAAGGTTAATTGCACACAGAGGCTATGGTGGGAGTTGAAGTAGATTTCTCTGAGCACAAACTGGAAGAGAGGTTCTCAGCCTTGCCTTCAAGTTTTATGTGGGATACACAGCACATACAACTTCTGCTTACGCCCACAGGAGGATATTGCTGTACTTATCTTGCACTGTGTCTAGATGAACAAAAAGTTGGGAATTACTGGCCTATGGGTATAGAAAACAGTGAGATAGAGTAAGTCAAGCCAAAACAGCAAAAATAACAGTTGTTGGACTTTACTCAAGTTAAAAGGGCTTAAGAATAATGTATTAAAGGGTTTCAGAGAAGCACATGGTCTGTGGTTCAGTTGAGTATTTTGTAGAACACAGTTTCTATCTGGAGTTGGATGTGCAGCCATCATGAAAAGAGTGCCCCAAGGACCTAGAACTGGACTTAGACCCCTGGCAAAGTAATGAAAACACATTGAAACTATAGAAAGCCAACTCAACGAGATAAGTGGTATTCAACGGGTTCCTTATCTAAGCTCAGTATTTATAATTTTTTTATTTGTATGTCATTCATCCAATAAAATTCCTTAGTTTTTAGTAAAGGAGACTTTCTTATATTACATTATACTATATGAGTTCTTAAGGGTAGGGAATATGTCTTGATAATCTCTGTGTCTACTAATCTACTTCATAGATTCATAGAATCCATCCAGTATTTTAATTAAACTGAACTAAAGAATTGTTGAATAACTAAATGTGATGTGCTAAAGGCTCAGTATAAAGAACTCAGGCTTTAATATGGGAATGCAAAGTAACATAATACATAGTGTAGCAATAGAAGTCACTTAGCAATGAATGTAGAGGGCCATTTTTTCTTAAAGTGCCTCTGTTAATTTTATTAATGTTAAATAAAAATATCTGCTATTTTTAGTGACAGATACATTGTCTTAAGGAAAATTTCTATGTGTAGATAAGTTATGTTGCTGTGAATTCTTGATTTCCTGGAAAGTCAGCTTTGTTTTAAATTCAAGCTCTCATTTTGACAGTTACGAGGACAAGCTCAAAAAACAAGTCACTCTGACTTATTGTCTACCCTTTAAGAGGATAGCAAAAAAAAAATAGACCACTATTTGGGAGGCCAATGCAGGCGGATCATGAGGTCAGGAGATCGAGACCATCCTGGCTAACATGGTGAAACCCCGTCTCTACTAAAAATACAAAAAATTAGCTGGGCGTGGTGGCAGGTGCCTGTAGTCCCAGCTACTGAAGAGGCTGAAGCAGGAGAATCGCTTGAACCAGGGAGGTGGAGGTTGCAAGTGAGCCGAGATCGCGCCACGGCACTCCAGCCTGGGCGACAGAGTAAGACTCTGTCTCAAAAAAAAAAAAATAGACCACTGTTTTAGAAGTTGAAGTCAGTGGAAATTTAGCTTTCTAAATCACTGATTATTATTATCCATCTTGTTGTCAATAGCTATTTTGTCTTTACAGAAGTTAAAGTAAACCCATTATTAAGCAGTTACAGCCTTTCTTTTTTTAGCTTCATACAGTGAAATGTATAGTGACATAGCATTACAGTAGATAGGGTTTTTTTTTCTTAGTTTTTAATACTTATATTGAAGGGCCTTAGATTGTATTTCTTTTTTCTTTCTTTTTTTTTTTTTTTTTTTTTTTTTTTTTGAGGCTGGGTCTTACTCTTTCAGGCTGGAGTGCAGTGGTGTGATCATAGCTCACTGCAGCCTCAAACTCCTGGGCTTAAGTGATGCTCCTGCCTCGGCCTTTGGAGTACCTGGGACTACAGGCCTGTGCCACCATACCTGGCTAATTTCTTTTTTTAAGATAGTCTCACTCTGTTGCCCAGGCTGGAGTGCAAGGGCACTATCTCAGCTCACTGCAACCTCCGCCTCCCGGGTTAAGCATTCTCCTGCCTCAGCCTCCCGAGTAGCTGGGATTACAGGCACACACCACCAAACCCCTGGCTAATTTTTGTATTTTTAGTAGAGATGGGGTTTCACCATGTTGGCTAGGCTGGTCTCGAACTCTTGACCTCAGGTGATCCGCCCGCCTCGGCCTCCCAAAATGTTGAGATTACAGGCATGAGCCACTGTGCCTGGCCCATACCTGGCTAATTTTTTAATTCTTAGTAGAGACAAGGTCTTACTATGTTGCCCAGGCTGGTCTCAAACTCCTGAGCTCAAGTGATCCTCCTGCCTCAGCTTCCCAAAGTGCTGGGATTACAGACATGAGCCACCATGCCCAGGTAGATTATATCTTTTTTTTTTTTCTTTTTTTTGAGATGGAGTTTCGCTCTTGTTGCCCAGGCTGGAGTGCAATGGTGCGACCTCTGCTCACCGCAACCTCCGCCTCCCAGATTCAAGCAATTCTCCTGCCTCAGCCTCCCGAGTAGCTGGGATTCCAGGCATGCGCCACTATGCCCAGCTAATTTTGTATTTTTAGTAGAGACAGAGTTTCTCCATGTTGGTCAGGCTGGTCTCGAACTCCTGACCTCAGGTGATCTGCCCACCTCAGCCTCCCAAAGTGCTGGGATTACAGGCATGAGTCACCACGCCTAGATTATATTTCTTAAGCATTGACATCTTATTGATTTACCTGAACCAGATCATCACCTCATGGAGTTTGAGTTTAGCTTAAGAGTGTGTAAATTTAGAGCAAAAAATCCAGGCTGGGTAGGGGAGAGAGGACAGCACTACACAGAACCAAGACAAGATAAGGAATACTGCTCATTGGGCCATTAGAGCCAAATGCAGTGTAGGCTAAATCCCTTCACCAGCATGTCTTACAGTGCAGATGTAGCATTATAATACCTGTACTCATCTGAAAGGTTTCATATCTCTTATCTCCCTTTTGTAACCTGGTTTCCCAATTCTAGCATGTTCACATAGGCCCAGAGCCCCCTTGACCTTTACCCAAGCTTGGGCATTGCCCAGTTTGAAGGAACCTCTGCTGAGGGTTTGTTCAACGTTTTAATATATGGTAGTTTTTCCTAGTAAGGGTTCCAGGAGCTTATATCATAAAAGCCAGAATGCTATCTCTATCAATTTCTCATTTCAATTACAGTTGACCCTTGAAGAATGTGTGTTTGAACTGTGCAGATCTACTCTTACATGGATTTTTTTTTCAACCAAAAGCAGATTGAACGTACCATATTTTCTCCCCCAAAACTATTGAAATAATAATAGAAAGAGAGAGAGAGAAAGAGAGAAAGAAAGAAAAGAGGGAAGGAGGAAAGGGAGGAAGGGAGGAAGGGAGGTAGGAAGGGAGGAAGTACAGTATTAGCAAGATGTGAAACCTATGTATAGGGAAGGCCGACTGTTGGTATATGCAAGTTTGGCGGGGCCAACTATAGGACCTGAGTATGCACAGATTTTGGTACCTGTAGGTGGGCTTGGAACTAATGCCTCATGTATAGCAAGAGATAACTGTACTGATTTTTTTATATCTGTAATTATTTTACAAATAATTGTAAAACTGTTGAACCATTTCAGAGCTTTCAAATCATGTGAATCAAGTGACTGCCTAGTAGGGAGATTCAGGGTGCCTATAAGTCTACTAAAGCCTCTTAGCCACCATGGTCATTTTGGCCATATGCAGTTTAAATTTTTATTCATGTATTGTTTAATTCATCTTCGTTACATATATAGATTATAGAGAGGAATCATAAGAAACACATGCTGAATTATATAGTTCAGAAGGAACAGAAAAATGACAATTCTGCACATTTATATCCATCTGATCTCCTGATTTACAAATTACATTCATTGAATCAAAAATTTATTTTATTTTATTTTATTTTTTTTGAGACGGAGTCTCGTGCAGTTGCCCAGGCTGGAGTGCAGTGGCGCAATCTGAGCTCACTGCAAGCTCTGCCTCCCGCGTTCACACCATTCTCCTGCCTCAGCCTCCCGAGTAGCTGGGGCTACAGGCGCATGCCACCGCGCCCAGCTAATTTTTTTGTATTTTTAGTGGAGATAGGGTTTCACCGTGTTAGTAAGGATGGTCTCAATCTCCTGACCTCGTGATCCACCCACCTCGGCCTCCCAAAGTGCTGGGATTACAGGCGTGAGCCACTGTGCCTGGCCCAAAATTTTCTTTTTAATTAAATCTTGAAAGCAAGTTAAGATGGTTTTAATGTTTCTGAGCACTATGTTAAATGAGAAAATATAATTACAGTATTATTTAGTATAGACTTTAGCTTTCAAAATAATTTTATCTGTTTTTGGTTTTGCTAAGAAGTGTAGGGTAAAATTGTGTCTTAGCATTTTTAAATTAAAATAAGAAATAAAAATAAATCAGTTGAGTTTTCTATTTTTATTGTTTAATATTTTTTGAGACAGGGTCTTGTTTGGTTGCTGAGGCTGGAGGAGTTTTTTAAAAACACAAAGTGGGAGATTTATCAGGTCATAAAAACTATTTAACCCACTTTTATACTATATCCATTGATTACATTTTAATGTATATTTTAGGGCATGGTTTGTAATTTTGAATTTCTCAGCAAATTGTGTTTTATTTTACTTCAACATTCCTTTGTTATATACCATATAAAAATGATAAAATGAAAGTTTTAGGCCAGGTGTGGTGGCTCAGGCCTATAATCTCAGCACTTTGGGAAGCTGAGGTGGGCAGATCACTTGAGGTCAAGAGTTCAAGACCAGCCTGGCCAACATAGTGAAACCTCATCTCTACAAAAAAAAAAAAATACAAAAATTAGCCAGGCGTGATGGCGCACGCCTGTAGTCCCAGCTACTTGGGTAACTGAGGCAGGAGAACTGCTTGAACCCAGCAGGCAAAGATTACAGTGAACCAAGATCGTGCCAGTGCACTCTAGCCTGTGTGACAGAGTGAGACTCTGTCTGAAAAGAAAAGAAAAATTTAATACCTAAGTAGTTTTTGAAAATTATATAAAATTATAAAAGGAATGTTCCAGTCTAAAAAAAATTAGGAAATGCTGTTCTGTGTTGTCAGTTTTTATATTTCTATATTTTGGGTATATTCTTTGATTATCAAATTATATTAAAACAAAAATGTACTTTAATTATATAGCTTGTGTTTGAGAGGAGCTAACCAGATCCATTTTATATAAACAAAACAATTCCATATGAAATGTCTATCCCACTGAACAAACATGTCATTGAACTATAAAAAGACCATTGAAATACTATTCTTACAGCTGCTAAGATACCAGTGAATGTCAGAGTTCCATTTTCTCTATTTGACCTTAGCTCGAATATATTTACATTTCACTTTGAGTGTCTACACTTTGAATCAATTTTTGTGTTCATGAAATACCGCATTGGACACCTACAACATTGGAACTATTCTATAGAATGTTTGGGATTTGATAGTCATGATTTAACTCATATCATGCATTTATTTACTTTTCCCCTTGTTTATAGGCTAAGTCACTGTTTTTAAAATTACAAGTGATAATGCACAATTTAGTGACTCAGGACCAGGAAAGTTGTTTTGCTTTGCTTTCTTTTTTTTTTTTTAATTTTAACTATATATTATGAATGCATTTCTAGTAGTAAGTTTATTTCTCAAAATACTTGGTTTAGTTACATACACATAAATACAAGTGTGTGTGTATATGCTGGTTCACTATGTGAAATATTTCTCACCATGTGTTGCCATCAGAGAAGTATAAAAAGCTTTTGATGTCAGAAGAAGTGGCTCCTGACTATAATCCCAGCACTTTGGGAGGCCAAGGTGGGAGGACTGCTTGAAGCCCGGAGTTTAAGACCAGCTTGGGCAATATAGTAAGACCTTGTCTCTAGAAAAATAAAAATTAAAAAATTAGCCAGGTGTGACGACATGTGCCTGTACTCCCAGCTACTCAGGAGGCTGTGGCAGGAGGATCACCTGAGCCCAGGAGGTCAAGGCTGAAGTGATCCATGATCACACCACTGCACCCCAGCCTGGGTGACAGAGTGAGACCCTGTCTCTCCAAAAAAATTAAAAATAAAATTTAAAAACTATTGCTCTATGAACTTCAGGCAGTGAAAATAAAATAAAGGCTGTTATTGGCCTAAACTCCTTTGTTTTATACAGTTTGAGGCCTAGGAGTATAAAATTTATGCAATTTTAACTTTATTGTAATTTGGATCATGGCTCTCCTTTTCATCTCTTAAATCCATGGAAAACTGAGCTTCACTTGAGTTACTAAAGTATTTTTATTTCAAAAGCATCATGACCCTAGGAACTAAACCAAATGATTTCACAGTCCAGCATTAGTCCTTGTACATGGTGTTCTGGCATTCATTTTTATATATCTTTTAATGTTCTTTTGGCTTCATTTTATTATCAATTTTTTCTTTTTATTTGGATCTTTTAACAATACATGTAATATATGTATGATATATGTTGCTGCAATTATAATGAAATCATTTTTAATCAAGCTGTCTTAGTCCATTTTGCATTGCTGTAATATAAAGGAATACTAGAGGCTGGGTAATTTATAAAGAAAAGAGGTTTGTTTGGCTCATGGTTCTGCAGGCTGTACAAGAAGTATCGCATCAGCATCTGCTTCTGGTAAGGACTTCAGAAAGCTTCCCCTCATGGTAGAAGGGAAAGAAGAACAAGCATCATGTGACAAGAAAGGAGGAAAAAAAGAGAGGAGGAAGCACCAGGCTATTTTTAACAATCAGATCCTATGGAAACTAATAGTGAGAAGTCAGTCATTACCATGAGGATGACATGAAGCCATTCATGAGATGTCTGCCTCCATGACCCAAAACCTCCCACCAGGCCCTGCCTCCAACACTGGGGATTAAATTTCAACATGAGATTTGGAGGGGACAAATATTTAAACTATAGCACAGGCCGAGGTCAAATAAACAACCACAACCAGTTACCACTTCAATACCCTATGATGACTATATTCTAAAAGAGAATAACAAGTGTTGGTGAGCAGGTAGGGAAACTGGAACTGTCCTCCGTATAAAATGGTGCAGCTGCTCTGGAACACAGTTTGGCAATATTACAAAATATTAAACAGAGTTATGTGACCCAAGAATTCCACTCCTAGGTATATACCCAAGAGAAATGAAAACAGACATTCACACAAAAATATGCTTATGGCAACATTATTCATAGTAGCCAAAAGTGGAAATAACCCAATGTCTACCAACTGATAAATGGATTTTTTTAAAGTGGTATATCCATATAATGGAATATTATTTAACCACAAAAAGGAATGAAGTACTGATACTTACTACAACATGGATGAATCTTGAAAACATGCTAAGTCACAGAAGCTGATTGCAGTCAACCACATACTGTATGATTCCATTTTATGTAAAATACCTAGAATAGGCAAATCTAGAGAGACAGAAAGTAGATTAGTGGTTGGTAGGGCTGGAGAGCAGGACTATTAATGCGTACATGTTTTCTTATTCAGGTGATGAAAGTATATTAAAATTGACTGTGGTGGTGGTTGTACAATTCTGTGAACATACTAAAAATGGATGAATGGGTGAGTTGTGTGGAATATGAGTTATATTCCAACAAAGCCATTTTTAAAAAGAACTATCACTACTCTTTCTAAAACTAATAATACTTTTAATAAAGTATTAAAAGTTTTTGGACAATGTGTAAATTTGTGATAACAACTGAAAAGGTTGGGGAGAGCTAGTAAAGGAACAGAGCTTTTGTTATTGAAGTTAAGCTAGTATAAATTCAAATTAGGGTGTTATAACTTTAGGTTGCTAAATGTAATCCCCCACGGTAACCATAAGAAAATACCTAAAGGACATACACAAAAGGAAACGAGAAAGGAATTTAAATGTTTCGCCACAAAAAAAAAAAAAAAAAAAAAAAACTAAACACAAAAGAAGATAGTAGTGCAAGAAATAAGGGACAAAAAAGCGATAAGACACATGGAAAACAAATAGCAACATGACAGAATTAAGTCCTGTCTTATAAGTAATTAAATGTAAATGGATTAAACTTTCCAAAAGACAAATATTGGCAGAGTGGATTTAAAAAACATGATTTGGCTGGGCGAGGTGGCTCACACCTGTAATTCCAGCACTTTGGGAGGCTGAGGTGGGTGGATCATGAAGTCAGGAGATCGAGACCATCCTGGCTAACACCGTGAAACCCCATGTCTACTAAAAAAAATACAAAAAAATTAGCTAGGCGTGGTGGCGGGCACCTGTAGTCCCAGCTACTCGGGAGGCTGAGGCAGGAGAATGGCAAGAACCTGGGAGGCAGAGTTTGCAGTGAGCCAAGATCGCACAACTGCACTCCAGCCTGGGCGACAGGGCGAGACTCCATCTCATAAATAAATAAATAAATAAATGATTCAACTATATGCTGTCTACAGGAGACTCACTTTAGATCCAGAGTTGAAAGTGAAAGGATGGAAAAGGATAGTATTCCGTGCAATGGTAACCAAAAGAGAGTTATACTAATATGAGACAAAATAGACATGAAATTTAAAAAGATTACAAGAGACAAAGAAGGATATTACATATTAATAAAAGGCTCCAGACAGCAACAAGTAATTGCAGCTATAAATATTTATCTACCTAATTCCTGATCATCAAAATATATGAAGCAAAAGTGGACTGAATTGAAGAGAGAAATAGAAAGTTCTGCAATAATGGCTGGACACTTTAATACTCCACTCTCAATAGTGTATAGAAGAACCAACAAGAAATAAGTAAGGAAACAGAGGACTTGCATAGCACAATTAACAAGCTGGATCTAACAGACATATACAAGACACTCTACCTAACAACAACAGCATACACATTCTTCTTAAGTCCACATGGAACGTTTTCTAGGATGGACCATATTTTCAGCCACAAATTCAGTCTCAATGGATTTCAAAAGATAAATATACAAAGTATCTTCTCTGACCACAATGGGATGAAATTAGAAATAACAACAGAAGTAAAACTGGAAATTTCACAAAATTGTGGAAATTAAAGCACTCTTAACCAGCAGATCAAAGAAGATATCATGTACCACATAAATATACTTACTATGTACCCATGAAAATTAAAAATAAAAAGAAATCCCAAGGGAAAATAGAAAATACCATTCTGGACATAGGGGCTGGCAAAGATTTCAAGATGAAGATGCCAAAAGCAATTGCAACAAAAGCAAAAATTGACAAATGTTATCACTAGAGCTTTTGCACAGCAAAAGAAACATAACAGAGTAAACAGACAACCTACAGAATGGGAGAAAGTACTTGCAAACTATACATCTGACAAAGGTCTAATATCCAGAATCTATCAGGAACTTAAGACTTACAGACTCCTGGGCATGGTGGCTCACACCTGTAATCCCAGCACTTTGGGAGGCTGAGGTGGGCAGATCACCTGAGGTCCAGAGTTTGAGACCAGTCTGGCCAACATGGTGAAGCCCCATCTCTACTAAAAATACAAAAATTAGCTGGGCATGGTGGCACATGCCTGTAATCCCAGCTCTCGGGAGGCTGAGGCACAAGAATCACTTGAACCCAGGAGGTGAAGGTTGCAATGAGCTGAGATCGTGCCACTGCACTCCAGCCTGGGCGACAGAGTGAGACTCTGTCCCCAACCCTACCCCTCCCCCGCAAAAAAACTTTTACAACCAAAAAAACGCCCCGTGAAAAAGCAGGCAAAGACATGAACAGACACTCTTCAAAAGAAGATGTACATGCAGCCAACAGACGTATGAAAAAATGCTCAATATCACTAATCATAAGCAAAATGCAGCTGAGTGTGGTAGCTCACACCTGTAATCCCAGTGCTTTGGGAGCCTGAGGCAGGCAAATCACAGGCTGTTCAAGAACAGCTTGGCCAACATGGTGAAACCACATCTCTCCTAAAAATACAAAAATTAGCTGGGCATGGTGGCAGGCGCCTGTAATCTCAGCTACTCGGGAGGCTGAGGCAGGAGAATTGCTTGAACCTGGGATGCGGAGGTTGCAGTGAGCCGAGATCATTCCACTGCAACAGAGCGAGACTCCGTTTCCAAAAAAAAAGGGGGGAGGGGCAAATTAAAACCACAATGGGATACCATCTCACACCAGTTAGAATGGCTAGCATTAAAAAGCCAGGTCAGGCACAGTTGCCCACACCTGTAATCCCAGCACTTTGGGAGGCCAAAGTGGGGAGATTGCTTGAACTCAGGAGTTTAAGACCACCCTGGGCAACATGATGAGACCCCCTCTCTACCAAAAATACAAAAAAATAGCCAGGCTTCGTGCCATGTGCCTGTAGTCCCAGCTATTGGGGAGGCTGAGGCAGGAGGATCGCTTGAGCCTGGGCCTCGGTGGGGAGGGTGGGGTGGAGTGCATGCAGAGGTTGCAGTGAGCCAAGATTGTGCCATTGCACTCCAGCCTGGATGACAGAGCAAGGCCCTGTCTCAAATAAATAAATAACAGATGCTGTGGTCAGGTTGTGGAAAAAAAGGAATGCTTATTTAGTGTTGGTAGGAGTGTAAATTAGTTAAAGCATTGTAGAAAGTAGTGTGGCAATTCCTCAAAGAACTTAAAACAACTAACATTCAACCCAGCAATCTCACTACAGGGTGTATACCCAAAGGAATGTAAATCATTCTCCCATAAACACACATGCTGACATATCTTCATTGCAGCACTGTTTGCAATAGCAAAAACATGGAGTCAACCTCAGTGCCCATCAATGGACTGGGACTGGCTAAGGGAAATGTGGTACATATACATAATGGAATGCTATGTGGCCATAAAAAAGAATGAGATCATGTCCTTTGCAGGAACATGGATGGAGCTGGAGGCCATTGTCTTTAGCAAACTAATGTGGGAACAGAAAACCAGACACCACATGTTCTTACTTATAAGTGGGAACAAAATAATGAGAACCAATGGGCACAATAGGGAGAACAACAGACACTGGGGATAACTAGAGCGGGGAGGGAGAGAGCGGGGAAGGGGTTTCTAACTATCAGGTTCTATGCTACACTCAATACCTGGGTGACAGGATGAATCATACCCCAAACCCCAGCATGTTACAATACGCCCATGTAACAAACCTGCACATGTACTCCCAAATCTAAAATAAAAGTTAAAATTATATCTAGGGAGGAGAGTGGGAGGAGGGAGAGGATTAGGAACAATAACTATCAGGTACTATGTTTAGTACCTGGGTGATGAAATGGTCTGTATGTGAGACCCCTGTGACATGAGTTTGCCTTTGTTAACCTGCACATGTGCCCCAAACCTAAAAAAAAAAAATTAAGAATTTTAACCCAAATAAATCATAGACTTAAATGTAAAATGTAAAGTACTAAGACTTTTAGGAGAAAAAGGAGGGGAAAATCTTCAGGGGGATATGAAGAGAGGTTGATTGATGGGTCCAAATATACAGTTTGATAGAAAAAAGTAAGATCTGTCTGATAGATCAGTATGTGACTATAGTTTACAATCATCAATTGTGTATTTCAGAATAGCTAGAAGAGAATAATTGAAATGTTTCTACAATAAAAGAAAGATTTAAGGTGATGAATATAGCGATTACACTGATATGATTTTTACAAATTATATGAATATTACGTTACTGAATGTACCCTGAAAATTTAAAAAAAATAAAATGTATGATTAACAATTTTGAGCAAAAAATAAAATATAGATGAATGAAAACAAAAACACAAGGTACCAAAATTTACGGAACACAACAAATTCAGTGAAGCGATGCTAAGGGGGAAATTTATAGCTATAAACACATTTAAAAAACAAGAAAGATCTCAAATCAACAGTCTAACTTTACACCTTATGGGATTAGAGAAAGAAAAATAAAGTAAACCCAAAACTAGTGGAAGGAGGGAAATAATAAAGATTAGAGCAGATAATCAAAATAGATATTAGATAAACAGAATAGAAAAATGATAGAGAAAATCAACAAAACCAAAAGTTGGTTCTTTGAAAAGATCAGCAAAATTGACAAACCTTTAGCTAGATGGACTAAGAAAGAAAGAAGACTCAAATTACTAAAATCAGAAATGAAAGTAGGGACATTACTACCAATTCCACAGAAATAAAGATTATAAGAGAGTACCATGGGCATTTGTACACCAACAAATTGGATAACCTAGATCAAATGGACAGATTTCTAGAAACACAAAATCTACCAAGACTAAACCACAAAGAAATAAGAAAATGAGACTGAGACAGTAATTTTAAATTTCCCAACAAAGAAAAGCCCTGAACTGGATGGCTTCACTGGCAAATTCTACCAAACATTTAACAGCAATACTTCTCAAACTTTTCAAAAAGAAACTGAAGAAGGAACACTCCCTAACTCATTCTGTGAGACCAGCATTACCCTGATACCAAAGACAGACAAAGACACTACAAGGAAAGAAAACCACAGATCAATATGCTTTATGAATATTAATGCAAAAAGCTTCAAAAGATCCTAGAAAAATTAATTCAGCAGCATATTAAAAGGATTCTATACCATGACCAAGTGGGATATATTCCTAGAGTACAAGGATGGTTCAACATACAAAATCAATCAGTGTGATACACACTAACAGAATGAAGGAGAAACCCCACATGGTCATTTAAATCATCTAGAATGATCATTATGCAGAAAAAAAGCGTTTGACAAAATTGAACATCCTTTCGTCCTAAAAACAATAAACCAGAAATAAAGGAAACTACATCAACATAATAAAAGCTATATGTGAAAACCCACATCAAACATCATTCTCAATAGTAAAAGACTGAAGTTTTTCATGTAACATAAGGAAGTAGGCAAGGATGCCTACTTTCACCACTTTTATTCATCATACTACTGGAAGTCTTAGAGCAATTAGGCAAGAAAAAGAAATTAAAGTCATCTACTTGGAAAGGAAGAGGTAAAATTATCTGTTCACAGATGATAGTGGTCTTATACATAGAAAACTCTGAAGATTCCACTGAGAATCTATTAGAACTAATAAGCAAATTCAGCAACTTAGCAGGATACAATACACAAAAATTAATTGCATTTCTGTATACTAGCAATGAATCCAAAAAGGGAATTACAAAAACAGTTCCATTTACAATAGCATCAGAAAGGATAAAATGCTTAGAAATTGACTGAAGAGATGAAAGACTTGTAGTACAATGAAAACTATAAAACATTTCTGAAAGAAATTAGAGAAGATATAAATAAATGGAAAGGCATTCTATGATCATGGATCAGAAGATAATATTAAGATGTCAATACCCAAAGCAATGTACAGATTTAATGCAATCCCTATCAAAATCCCAATGACATTTTTCACACAAATAGAAAAACCCATCCTAAAATTAGAATTTCAGGGGACCTCAAATAGCCAAAACAATCTTGAAAAAGAAGAGCAAAGCTAGAGGACTCACATTTCCTCACTTCAAAACTTACTACAAAGCTATAGTAAACAAAGCATTGTGATACTGGCATTAAAAAAGACATATAGGCCAGGTGTGGTGACTCACTTCTGTAATCCCAGCACTTCGGGAGGCTGAAGCAGAAGGATTACTTGAGCCAACCAGCCCAGGCACTATAGTGAGACCCCCATCTCTATAAAAAGAAAAATACACAAACATATAGACTAATGGAGTAGAATAGAGAATACAGCATTAAATCCTTGCATATATGGTCAACTGGTTTTCAACAAGAATGCCAAGACCACTGAATGGGGAAAACAATCTTTTCAACAAATGGTACTGGGAAAACTGGCCACATGCAAAGGAATGAAGTTGGACACCGACTTATACTAAAATTAACTCAAAATGGATCTTTGACCAAAATATAAGACATAAGCTATAAAACTCTTAGAAGAAAACATAGGGCAGAAGATTCATGACATTGGATTTGCCAGTGATTTCTTGGATGTAACACCTAAAACACAGGCAGCAAAAGAAAAATAGACAAATTGGATTTCATGAACATTTTTAAAGTTTGTGCACTAAAAGACACTATCAGTAAAATGGCAACCCACAAAATGAGAGAAAATGTTTGCAACTCATATATCTGTTAAAGGAATTGATATCCAGAATAGATAGAGAACTCCTAAAACTCAACAACCAGCAAAAAACCCATTTCAACAATGGGCAAAGGACTTGAATAGACATTTCTCCAAAGAAGGTATATAAATGGCCAATAAGCACATGAAAAGATACTCAACATCATTAATCACTACGGAAATGCAAATTAAAACTACAGTGAAGTACCTACTCACACCCATTAGAATGGCTACTGTCCAAAAAAAACAAAATAGCAAGGGTTGATGAGGGTGTGGAGAAACTGGAACCCTTGTGCACTGTTGGTGAAAATGTGAAATGGTGCAGCTGCTATGGAAAATGATATGGTGATTCCTCAAAAACTTAACTATAGATTTACCACAAAATTGAGAGCAGTGTCTCAAGTAGATATTTGTATACTCATGTTCATAGCAGCATTATTCACAGTAGCCAAAAGGTGGAAGCAACCCAAGTGTCCATCAGTGGATGAATGGATAAGCAAAATTTGATATACTCGTACAGTGGAATGTTAGCCTTAAAAAGGAAGGAATTCTGACACCGTCTACAACATATGAACCTTGAGGACATTGTGCTACATGAAATAAACCAGTCATAAAAAGACAAATGGTGTATGATTCTACTTATGTGAAGTACAAGGAGTAGTCAGATTCATAGAGACAGAAAATAGAACAGTGGTTGCCAGGGGCTGGAGGGAGGGAAAGGGGGCATTAGTGTTTAATGGATACAGAGTTTGAGTTGTGCAAGATGAAAAGAGTTCTGAAGACTGATGGTGGTGATAGTTGCACAACAATGTTAATGTACTTAATACCACTGAACTGTACACTTAAAAATGGTTAAGGGGCTGGGTGCAGTGGCTTATGCCTATAATCCCAGCACTTTGGAAGGCTGAGGCAGGAGGATCACTTGATCTTAGGAGTTCAAGATCAGCATGGGCAACATGGCAAGACCCTGTCTCTTAAAAAAAAAAAAAAAAAATTTAATTAGCCAAGCTAATTAGCTAGGCATGATCACACCACTGCACTCTAACCTGGGCAGCAGAGTAAGACTCTGTCTTTAAAAAAAGAAAAAAATAATTAGGAAAAATATATTAGTGATTACTAATTAGTATTTACTTGTTTATAGGTAATTTCATTTTTTATAAAATCAGCATTTTTTAAAAAGTTCTTGCTTAGTAGAGGTTAAACATTCTGGCTTACTTGGTATTTTACTATGGAATAAATATGAGATTTCTCTTTTATCTCAATAGTAATTAATTGGACTCACCATTGAAAACAAAGGCTCTGAATTTTTAAATGTCTGTGATTATAAAATTAAGCTAAGAACTAAAATGATTTGTGTGACAACTTCAGGCAGTAATGATCCTTTAAAAATCCAATAAAGTATTCTCATTTAGAGAGTAATTTAGAACTTTATTTCTGACCTAAAGTATGGTTAGACAAGGTAACCATGTGTTTCCACATTGATCAGGAAGGTATTCTTTTCTGTTTGCCTTATGGTTTAATTTATAGTCAAATTTCATGCTGTCTAGTGATCTCACTGTGATGACATTCAGATTAAGTACACATTAGATAATAAAAGACTCATCTTTCCCTCCTGGGGGTAATAGGATAATGGGGGACATAAGACATGTAGAGATAAATTATTATACAAATAGGCTGTGATTGGTCCAAAAAGGAATACTGAATAAGTATTACAGCCAATCACAGGACATACATTAGGGAGCTCAGAAAGATTTTCAAGTAAATCTAGCTCTTGGCTTACTTCCAGTTTTCGTAGTTTTTGCTTGATGTGGGAACAGATCATTCAAAGTTGTTTAATGGGAATCCTCATTGCTATTCATTTTTCTCTAGACTATTGGAATAACTTCCTAAGGATCTTTCTACCGCCAGTTTCTCTTCACGGCAACCTAGATTCTACATTCCTTCTATATTCCCAACTTTACCAAAGGCTTTGATCACATCATTCCCCTTAATAGCTCATGCATTATTTAGAGGAGATCCCAGTTGGTAGCCTGCAAATACAGGCATTTATTAAATTTCATGGAGCTTGATAAATAAGAAAATACTAATAGACACATTTTTAGGAATTTTTGGAAGATAGAAAGCAGATGAGCTCAGAACTGTGGAGAAACAAGCCAGCCAGAATGCCTGCTATCACCTCTACAATGTATTTGTCCTGGGGAGTCCAGCCAATGTATAATAAGAAACAGAAATGGGACATGTAAATATTGGAAAGGCAGAGATACACTTGCACTACTTAGGATTGTCACTAAGAAAATCAAATGGAATTTTATTAGTCAAAAGTGTTTGATTGCCAACAAAAGAAACCAGCTCTATCTAATGTAAATAGAAAATAAATTATAAGGATATGAAGTCTCTTGTCATATTTACAGAATATTGGAGGACATGGTTGAGAAAATGTCCTGATGGGTATGAGCTGAGAAGAGAGACTCTCACTTTACTGTAGATGGTTTTGTGCAGAGTGTTTTACCCTAAGAAATAGATCCATATACTTATTTAAATTGTTTTAAAGAAAAATACAGGGACTGCTGATCCTGAAAAAGTTAAGGAGCATAAAAAATAATTCTGAAAGGCTGGGTGCGGTGGCTCACACCTGTAATCCCAGCACTTTGGGAGGCCGAGGCGGGCAGATCATGAGGTCAGGAGATCGAGACCATCCGGGCGAACACAGTGAAACCCCGTCTCTACTAAAAATACAAAAAACACTAGCTGGGCATGGTGGTGGGTGCCTGTAGTCCCAGCTACACAGGAGGCTAAGGCAGGAGAATGGCATGAATCCAGGGGGCAGAGCTTGCAGTGAGCCGAGATCACACCGCTGCACTCCAGCCTGGGCAACAGAGCAAGACTCCGTCTCAAAAAAAAAAAAAAAAAAATCTGAAAATTTGTCTCTGATTACCTTCACCTGACAGTTGCACTGATAGTTGCATTGATTTGATTAAAATTCAGAAACACAAGTTGGTGTCTCTTGTACATAAGCACCAAAACTAAAAAAAAAATGCTTTTGTTGATTTTATTTTCAGTTTTGTGTTTCACATATTCAACAATAAAGATATTCTCTACAATTATTTTTTTTTCTCTAGAGAAATGCTTACAAACAGAAGCCAGCAACTTACACTTTCTTTTTTTAAAGCTATTTTTTAATTTTAATTTTGACATAATTTCAGACCCAAAGAAAATGTGCAGGAATAGGGCCAGGCAGATTGGCTCGCACCTATAATCCCAGCTACTCAAGAGGCTGAGACAGGAGAATCACTTGAGCCCGGGAGGCGAAGGTTGCAGTGAGCTGAGATTGCACCACTGTCCATCAGCCTGGGCAACAGAGCTAGAAGCTGGGAAAAAAAAAAAAAAAAAAAAAAAACTTTAAAATTAGCCACACCTGTAGTTCTTTCGATTCCTGAGGCCAAGTAGGAGGATTGCTTGAGCCCAGGAGTTCAAAGTTACAGTGAGCTATTGATGGCAGCAGCAGCCCCATCTGGAGCAGCCACTGCTAAGACGCTCGCTGCAGCAGGAGAGACGTGGCCAGGGCTGCATGCTCTACAGAGCTGGTGTGGGCTGGGAACAGGCAGGAGCCCTGCCTCCTACTGAATTGGTAGGGTGGGAGCCACATGCTCCCTGGCGCAGCTGCAGCTGCCCAGCCACCCACTCTGGACTGGGACGTCTCTGGGCTTTCAGGGGCCTGGGAACCCCCGCCCCTGCCAGCCCAGAAGTACCTGCTCCCACTCCCTGACCTCTCCCCACTCCCAGTGCCCGCTCAGGTGCAGAGCAAAGTTGTGGCAGAGCCTGGGCGCTGTCACAACCTGACCAGGGTGGTGCTGACACACCAGCCCCCTGCTGTCTCTGTCCCCTCCAGACTTTGGGTGCTGATGAGCATGGGAGGGAGGCATGGTGAGGGTGGCTGAGGGCAGCTTGGCCCAAGCCTGCAGGTGCCCCTCAGCACAAAGAGCCTGGGCACCATGGATGGCATGTTGATGGCAAGAGGCAGGTTTCTGGGCAGAAAGGGCCAGGGCCCTGATGAAACCCCACCTTCAAGCCAGGAACAGCCTGAAGTGTGGGGACTGGGCTGCCAGTTCCAGGTGAAGTCCATGGCCCAGAGTGAAGACTTCGTTGATGACGGTTTGGCCAATTGGATGGTGCTTTTTCCAGGCCCACCGGGAAAAACCTTTCTGAGCACATAAAAACCCTGAACTCAGCCAGACTCATGCCAACATTGGGACTACCAGCTGCAGGAAGGAGTTACCCACTTCAGGTCTCCTCAATGTTGAGACAGCCTGCCTGTGAAAAGGAGCTACCCACTGTGCGTCTCTTCTCTGCTGAGAGCTAGACACTCATGGGGATGACCTGCCTGCAGAAAGGAGCTACCCCAGGTCTCCTGAGAGCTGTTCTATCACTCAGTGAAGCTCCTCTCTGACTTGCTCATCCTCCGGTTGGCCACATACCTCATTCTTCCTGGACATGGGACAAGAACTTGTGAACACCTAATGGTGGGACTTAAAGAGCTGTAACACAAACAGAGCTGAAACACGCCCCCTGCTCACTACATTACAAGTGACAAGGAGAGAAAAGCTGCAGCCCTTCGGGGAGGCCAGACCTAGGGGCTCCCCAAGCCAGGGCTGTGACACCCTCTTTGGGGCCCTGTGGTTCCTGGTGTCTCCAAGCTTCCAGGAACCACCACGTTCCTCGGTTCCCACAGTGGTACACCTGGTCATCTGCAGCCTTGCATGGAGCCAACGCCTGTGCTGGTGCATGGGTTTGCCTGCCCCACTGCAGTCAGCACACCTGGCTGTGCACAGTGGCTGGACCCTGCGTTCACTCACACACCCCTTGCCACTGTGTGCCTGGCTGGCCCTTGGCAGACGTGGGATCTAGGCCAGTAGTGTGAGCTAAGTGCAGCCTGCCAGGCCAAGCGGGCAGAATGAGCCCAGTGGGCCTGAGCCAAACTCAGGCAAGGACACTACCAACCACAGAGGTTTCCAGCTGGAAAAGCGACACCCCAAGGATCCCGTGACACTATGATTGTGCTGTTGTCCTCCAGCCTGGTCAACAGAGCAAGTCCCTGTCTCTAAAATAAAAAAGGTAGAGACTAAAATTAAAAAAAGAAAGAAAATTTGCAGAAATAATATAAAGAAGTCCCATGTAACTTCCACCCAAATTCCTCAAATGTACATTTGCTTTATCATTATATATATATTTAAATATTGAAATTATATATATATATTTATATACATTTTTTCTCTGACCCATTTGAGTAAGTTGCAGCCACAATGTCCCTTTACCCTTGAATACCTAGGTTGTACATTTTTTAAATATAAAAACATTATCTTGGAAAATAATAAAAATTAAAAAGTTAACACTTATGACAATACTGTTAGCTAACCCCGAGATGTTATTCAAATGCCACTCATTTTCTGAGCGCTGCCCTTTATTAGGAAAAGAAAATCCCAAATCATGAGCCACATTTTTGGTTGTCAAATCTCTTTAGTCTTTTTTAATCTGGAACAGTTCCTCAGTGTGTTCTTGTCTTTCATTACCTTGATGAATACAAGCCAATTATTTTGTAGAATGTCTTACCATTTGTTTATCTGATGTTTCCTCATAATCAGTCAGAGTTTTTCACAGGCCTACCCCAGAAATGATGTTGTGGTGTTTTCAGTGGATTATGTAGGAGGTATGGGATGTTTATGTAACCCATTACTAATGATACTAATTTCTTCCAGGACGTTATGATTTTTTTCCTTTAATTAGCTTCTGTTAAGGAGATATTTAGGGCTATACAAATATCCTTTTACTCCTTAGATTTTTACTACCTCACTTGCTCTAATATTCATTGATGATTCTTGCTTGAATCACATATTACTCTGCTGGTTGCCACATATTGATTTCTTCATTTCATCATCTCTTCATATGGGGACTATATGAAGTGCCTATGTTCCCATCTTTCCTATTATTCCCTTACTTTCTGGTTCACCAAGTTGTTCCAGGTTCATCTGTACTGTTCCTGCTCCAAAGTTTGATTCAGGAGTTTTGCCAGGAAGCTCTGGCTCTTTCTAGTAGGGATTGGTTTATAGACACCAACATCTCAGTGCTACATGTGCTCAGTTACTACTAATCCTCTCAGTGGCCAGAGCCAGGAAACATGTATCTTTATATCTGTATATATTAAAAACCATGGCCAGGCGCGATGGCTCACGCCTGTAATCCCAACACTTTGGGAGGCCAAGGTGAGTGGATTACGAGGTCAGGAGTTCAAGACCAGTCTGGCCAATATGGTGAAGCCCCGTCTCTACTAATAATACAAAAATTAGCCGGGCATGGTGGTGCCCACCTGTAGTCCCAGCTACTCAGGAGGCTGAGGCAGAAGAATCACTCCAACCTGGGAGGCAGAGGTTGCAGTGAGCTGAGATCATGCCACTGCACTCCAGCCTGGGTGACACAATGAGACTCTGTCTCAAAAAATAATAATAAAAACAAAAACCATGTTGAGAGTCTTTGTTTTTACTTCAGTTTTTAGAAACAAAACACAAATATTGTTAAGCTAGACCAGTTGATTTTTATACATTAAATGTAAGAATTCCAAAAATCAATTCATGAATCTATAAGATCATATTTTAATCTATGTTGCAAAACATTTGGGCCCCAAACCAAACATAGTGTGTCATTTGATAATTCATATGTCAATAAATTGTGCTTTCTCTTACATGATTTAAAGTAAGTTGAACAATATTTATTACTTAATAAGTGTGGAAAAGTTGGAAAATTGTAATGCCATATCCAATAGTAGTGATATAAATTAAGATATATTTACCTGCTTAATCACATGCCATGCAGAAGTGACAAAATGTTTACCAGTATTCTTAAAGAGGGTATAGGAAGGATTATTAATTGCTATGCAAAGTCAGTGAATTTAAAAAAACAAAAAAAAACAAAAACAAAAAAACAAAAACATTGAACGCTTTCACCTAGAGGATAAACTTACAATTCCCTTTCTCAGTGTGTAAGACCCTTCATGGTCTGACCCCACTTTACCCGTAGTCCCTCTCCAGTCTCTTATGCCCTTCTCTCCCTCTAAGCATCCTGTCATCTGGGCATACTGGCTCATCTCATAGATCTTTGTGCACTATTATGATTGACATGCCATTCTCTCTCACCTACCTGGAAAGATCTGATACATCTTTTGGGTTCCAGATCACATACTACCTGTTCTACAGAATCTTCCAGGAATAATTTCTTCTATTCTAATTGCTTATCTCTATATTCCTTATTAAATGTGTCTTCCTTTAAAACAAGGACTTTATCTTCCTTGTAATTCCAACACAGCACAATGTCAGGCATTCAGGATAAATGTTTAATAGATGCATAATGATTTGTCATTTTCAATATTCTAAACTTGATAATTTTTTAAATGCTTTAGATCACAACATCTAAAACATATAAAGTGACTATTAAGGAACCTAGTGCTCCCTTCAGCAGTACATATACTAAAAATGGAATGAGGCCAGGTATAGTGGCTCATGCCTTTAATGCCAGCACTTTGGGATGCCAATGCGGGAAGATCACTTGAGTCCAAGAGTTCAGGACCAGTTTGGGCAACATAGCAAGACCTCATCTCTACAAATAATAATTTTAAAAAATTAGGTGGGCATGGTAGCACATGCTTATAGTCCCAGCTACTAGAGAGGCTAAGGCTAGAGGATCACTTGAGCCCAGGAGGTCGAGACTGCGGTAAGCCATGATCACACCAATCTATTCCAGCCTGGGCAACATAGTTAGACCCCATCTCAAAAAAATTGGAACAATACAGAGAAGATTAGCATAGCCAATTAAAAAAAATTTTTTTAAGAAAAAATGGTGGCTCATGCCTATAATCCTAGCATTTTGGCGGGCCAAGGCAGGAGAATCCCTTGAGCACAGAAGTTTGGGGCCAGCCTGGGCACCAAAGTGAGACCTAGTCTGTACAAAAAAATAAGAAGAAGAAAGGGAACCTCTGGTTTTCCTGGAGTTTTCTCTTGCATAGTAATGCCTAGGGCCCACTCCCCACCACTTTGTTTTGGAATCTGAAATGTTCCCCTCAGCCCAGAGTCACTACCATTCTGTCCCTGCCCCCTCACCACCCACTCCTGCAGCAGCTCGTCAGCCTCCCAGGACTCCATCCAGGTCACTCATTTCTCTGGACTTCCCTTGGGTAGCCAGTGACCCTGAGCACTAACAAGCACCCTTGTGTCATGATTATAGCACCAAGTGAGAGACGGTTTCTACAGAGGTGGTGCTGCTCTCTAGAAGGCCACACAGGCTTTCAGCTGTTTGCTGAAAGCTATCTTCTAATCCTTAAAGATTTTTTTTTTTTTTTTTTTTTTTAATTTTTGGACGGAGTCTCACTCTGTCACCCAAGCTCTGGAGTGCAGTGGCGTGATCTCAGCTCACTGCAACCTCCGCCTCCCGGTTCAAGCGATTCTTCTGCCTCAGCCTCCTAAGTAGCTGGGATTACAGGTGCACACCAACACGCCCGGCTAATTTTTTGTATTTTTTAGTAGATACGGGGTTTCAGCACGTTGGCCAGGCTGGTCTCGAACTCCTGACCTCATGATCCGCCCACCTCAGCCTCCCAAAGTTCTGGGATCACAGACTTGAGCCACCACACCCGGCCAAAGCATTTTTGATATTTAGTTCTTGTAAGACTATTGAGGTAAACATTCTAAGAAATACAGGTTTAGAGAACATCTTTCTGCTGAGCTTATTATAGAGTTGATATAGTTGAGACGAGACTGAAACTGGACATTTGGTTGGGTGGAAAGGAATGGAGGTGTCACTGAGCACCAGGGTAGTGAAGAGGCCCTCCTGGAAGGAGGGTGTGGCAAAATGACTAGATTGGTAAGGTCTGACCAGTCAGAGGGACTAGGTTACAGGGATGAGGGAATAAGCATTGGGAGCTCAGGGTAGTAGTATCCAAGACTAAAAAGGCAGAAACTGGAGTCCACCCAGCTAGAATCCACAAAGTAATCTTTTCATATTCCTTCATCAGGACCCATTGCCTCTTAATTGTCACTAGTCTCATCAGATATGTCTGTTGAGTTTGACTTTTACACCTTTTTAGCTCTATTATAATATTTGGTCACTTATTCCATAATTAGTTCTACCCTCCTATATGTATATGACTGACATCAGTGAAGATCTAGTATAGCTTACTGAAGGTTGTAATAAACACACTTTGAAGTATTTTTAATTAAAAAAAATTATATCTAGAAATCTAGTGACAGGTTTGATATAATTAAAATTTAATTTTTTAATATGCAAAGGAAGTTGCATAGAATATAATTTGACAGGTGTTGGCAGTTCTCCAAGCAACTTATTTTAAAAGTAGGTATTTCTGAAAAAGAATAGGTAGAAGTAAAGGTTTGATTGAAAACTCGGTTTAACACTGGGGCTGCTTTAAGATAATGTATGTGTCCTTTTTTTTTTTTAGTATAATTTTTTTTAACTTTTAGGTTCTTTTTTTTAATGTATAGGTTTGTTATATAAATAAACTCTCATCACAGGGGTTTGTTGTACAGTTCATTTTGTTACCTAGGTACTAAGCCTAGTACCCTATAGTTGTTTTTACTGATCCTCTCTTCTATCCTCTACCTTCAAGTGGGCCCCAGTGTCTGTTGTTCCCGTCTTTGTGTCCATGTGGTCTCATCATTTAGCTCCTGTTTATAAGTGAGAACATGCAGTATTTGGTTTTCTGTTCCTGTGTTAGTTTGCTAAGGATGATAGCCTCCGGCTTCATCCATGTTCCCATGAAATACAAGAACTCATTCTTTTTTATGGCTGCATAGTATTCCATCGTATATATATACCACATTTTCTTTATCCAATCTATTGATTAGGTTGATTCCAAGTCTTTGCTATTGTGAATATGCAAGTGCATACATGTGTCTTTTAATAGTAGAAATACTTATATTATGGTTAGTATTATAAAGAGTCTGTGTGTATATATATATATATATATATACATATATATATCTCCCTCTCTCTCTTTTCCTTCTAGATCCTGGTTAGATAACAATGGGAAAAGTGCTGTTAAAAAGCTAAAGAACAGTTTGCCACTTAGAAAAGAACTAGATCGTTTAAAAGATGAACTGTCTCATCAATTGCAACTGTCAGATATCAGGTAATAAAGAAGAGAGAACCTAATTTAGAAATTAAAATGAATATGAATTACCAACTGATAAGCTTTTCAGCAGCTAAATATTTGCATCTTTAACTTTTGCTCTGATAACTGAGTACTCTTCAATTATCTTTATGAACATCATGAAATGTTCATCTGTGTAAGAAAACTCTTAGTAATTTCTTATTTTAAATATTGAAGTAAGGCTGTGCACAGTGGCTCTTGCCTGTAATCCGAGCACTTTGGGAGGCCAAGGTGGGAGGATCACTTGAGCCCAGGAGTTCAAGACTAGCCTGGGCAACAGGCTAGTAGACCCTATCTCTACAAAACTTAAAAAAAAAATTAGCTAGGCACGGTGGCCTGCACCTGTAGTCTCAGCTACTTGGAAGGATGAGGCAAGAGGATCACTTAAGCCCAGGAGCTTGAGGCTGCAGTGAGCTATAATTGCATCACTGCACTGCAGCCTAGGTGATAGAGCAAGACTTCGTCTCAATTTATATATATGTTACTTCTTTCTTCTATATATAGATAAAGAAGTAAGGCTTAAGTACTGACATTTTTGGCATAATAAACTTTTTTACATAATAAGTTTGTAGGAAAAATACCCTATTCCATATACACAAAATATATAAAAAATAATTATGCCCCCATCTTATAAGATATTTAAGGCCAGGCACAGTGACTCATACTTCCAGCACTTTGGGAGGTCAAGGCAGGAGAATCACTTGAGGCCAGGAGTTTGAGACCAACCTGGGCAACATAGCGAAACCCCATCTCTAAATAATAATAAGTGTTTTAAAAGATTAGTATTTGAGTTTAAAAAGAGGAGGGGAGGGAGAAAATGGATGTTGTATTCTTGGTTCTATATTATATCGTGGAACTTTTTAAGTAAGTTTTCATAAACTTGAAAATTGCAGTTATATAAAGATCCATGCTGAAATTTATTGCGGAATAGATTTAACAGTTCTTAAAACTCTAAGGAAGGGAAAAGGAGGAGTCAGGTCATTCACTCATTGGACTTCCCATCACTAGAACTCAGAAAAATCGTCATCTAGTCTTCATGTTTAAACATCTTTGTTACTTTTTGCTATAGCCTGTTTTGTTGTTTTCAATTCTCATTATTAGGACTTTTTTTTCTTATATTAAAACAAATGACTATTTGGGTACCATAAAAACACCTTTTTTCCTGTGTTTACAGAGTACAGATAGTATTTACATGTTCTGTTCTTGTATAATCAAATCATCATAAGATAATTCAGAATTTCAAAAGCATTCTTTTAGACTTCCATGTGTGAAATGTTTGAATGTATGCATATATCTGTTATTTTATCATCACACTAATCATTTTCAGATTAAACTTTATTATAGGGGGTTCTTCCCATTCCATAGTCTTTTAGCATAAACTTTTCTAACTAAAAAGAGTAAGATCATTTTTAAAAGTTTATAAGGTAAATAAATTAATGTGCATGCAAATAACTTTTTCTAATAGAAATTTTAAAAGATCTGTCAAAGCAGACTGAGGAAAATGAAAGGATTTCTTAAACAAAAAAAAAGAAATAAATATTATTTTACAGTATTATGGAGAAATTTCTCAGCTTTAATTTATATTATGGTAAATGTCAATAGATATAACCTGGCCAGGTACGGTGGCTCACGCCTGTAATCCCAGCACTTTGGGAGGCCAAGGCAGGCAGATGACGAGGTCAGGAGTTCGAGACCAGCCTGACCAACATGGTGAAACCCTGTCTCTACTAAAAATACAAAAATTAGCCAGGCCTGGTGGTGCATGCCTGTAATCCCAGCTACTCAGGCGGCTGAGGCAGGAGAATTGCTTGAACCCAGAAGATGGAGGTTGCGGTGAACCAAGAGCACACCACTGCACTGCAGCCTGGGCGACACAGCAAGACTCTGTCTCAAAAAAAAAAATATATATATATATATATATATATCCCCCACATAAGCTAAAGCTCTTTGGAGTTTTCAATTTTTAAAAGTATAAAAGGGTCCCTGAGACCATAACATTTGAGGACTATGGGCATGAGGGCTTCTTTACTTGCTAAAAAAAGTTAGCCAAAACTCCAGCAAACAGAAACATTAACTAATGACATTGTTTTTCATTCTAAACAGCCTATATAGAACACCATTTTTAACGAAAACAGCATTTACTACCTTTGTCAGTTAAATTTTTTAATGTCAAATAATCAAAAATTAATATTCTTTTTTTTTTTTTTTTTTTTTTTTTTTTTTTTTTTTTTGAGACGGAGTCTTTGCTCTGTCACCCAGGCTGGGGTGCAGTGGCGCGAACTCGGCTCACTACAAGCTCCGCCTCCTGGGTTCACGCCATTCTCCAACCTCAGCCTCCCGAGTAGCTGGGACTACAGGCGCCCGCCACCTCGCCCGGCTAGTTTTTTTTGTACTTTTTAGTAGAGACGGGGTTTCACGGTGCTAGCCGGGATGGTCTCGATCTCCTGACCTTGTGATCCGCCCATCTCGGCCTCCCAAAGTGCTGGGACCACAGGCGTGAGCCACCGCGCCCGGCCCAAAAATTAATATTCTTTGAAATTATATTTTACTTTTTAAATTGTAGTTTAAAGAAAAAAACAATTTTTTAAACAAGTTTTCATTTTATCGGAAATGACATTCATCAGAATCAGTATTAGGATAAAAGAAGAACCTGTGTTTCTTAAGAGCCTGTTTTGAATGCCTGGACTCCTTCACACACATTACCTCATTTGATGTCTACTACCTGTATAGCAGGAAACATCCTCACTTTGCATGCATGCAAGTGAAAACCTTAGGAAGGCTAAAAGCAGCTTGTTCAAGGTCACAGAGCTAGTAAACCACAGAATTAGAACTCCAAGGTGGGTTTTCTGAAGACCAGTGCTTTTCACAGTTACACAGCAGGGCCTCTGACATCGTGTCAATGTCAGGTTCCAT
Organism: Macaca nemestrina; assembly: GCF_043159975.1. Classification (NCBI taxonomy): domain Eukaryota; kingdom Metazoa; phylum Chordata; class Mammalia; order Primates; family Cercopithecidae; genus Macaca; species Macaca nemestrina. The sequence continues at coordinate 107,744,059 of NC_092126.1, forward strand.
GTGTCACTGGGGTTTAATATTAATTGATGAAATTTATGAAATGAGCAGATATACATGATTTCATCAAAATCACTTTCTCTAGAATGAGATAAAAAGAACCTGAGGTCAGGTACGGTGGCTCACGCCTGTAATCCCAACACTCTGGGAGGCCGAGGCTGGTGGATCACTTGAGCCCAGGTGTTCAAGACCAGCCTGAGCAACATGGTGAAACCCTGTCTCTACAAAAAAAATTTTTGAAGTAGCCAGCCGTGGTGGCACATGCCTTTAGTCCCAGCTACTCATGAGGCTGAGGTAGGAGGATCTCTTGAGCAGAGGAGGTCAAGGCTGCAGTGAGCCATGACTGCACCACTGCACTCCCACCTGGGCAACCGAGTGAGACCCTATCTCAAAAACAGAAAAGAGAACCTGATAAGCCTAACTGGAATTCCTAGTTGGAACTTGAATCTAAAACAAAACCATCATCATTATAATAATGTGAAAAAGAAAAATACTTTTTTCAAAGTTTTCCCATTTCATCATCTTATTTTTAAATAGAAACATCATGTATTTGCTTATTTTAAATCTTTGGATACCTGAGCATAGTAGTAATATTTCTGCCCTCTGGTAAACAATTCATTTTCCATGTGGTTGCTTCTTTAAAAATTAGCTAGCTTAGAAACATATGATCAATCAAAACATGTGATGTGCCTGCTTCAGAAAGAGACTCATTGGCTTCCCAAGGACTCCAGTAGTTGTGGTGAGTGCTTGCTCCTTCTTCGGGGTGCCACTTATTAACATGCTTGTGTGCTCTGTTGGCCTAGGTGGCAGAGGAGCTGGGGCGTCGCCCACCGCTGTAGCCAGCTGCATAGTTTAAGCCGCTTAGCACAGCAGAATTTGGAAACACTTAAAAAAGCAAAAGGTAAACATTTTCCATTTTCTTGTAAAAAATCACCTAGCTGCTATGTACATCTATAAATTTTAATGGAAAAACCAAGTAACTTCATCATAGCTGAACTTTTAAATCTCTTCTTTGAATAAAGCAGTGGCATAAAATTAGCCTTTAAGCTTCTACTGAATTTAATCCTGAGTTTATACACTATTGGCACAATGCAGAAAGAATGAAGCACCTCAACCATGACCAAAGGTTTTGTGTTTTATCATCAGGGTGTACAATCATATTTACAGACCGTTCTGGCATGAGTGCAGTGGGCCATGTGATGCTAGGAACAATGGATGTCCATCATCACTGGACAAAAGTAAGAAAGAGCCTTAAAATTAAAAACTTCTTGTCATTCATATACTTTCATTTCCAACAATGCTATAATGTTAATGAACCAAAAAAAAAATTTGTTCTGTTTTTGTTTTTGTTTTTTAATGTTTTTAATCATAGTGTCAGCTGTTTTCAGATCACATGCTGAAATATCATATACTTAACATACTTAAGAAGGAAGACTGATTTTTAAGGCAGTTTTTGTCTGGTAATACTGCATTCTTTTCTGAAGCACAGCCTGAAAGCCTATATTCTGTTGTTTGGTTTTACCTGTTCTTAACAGATTTATTGAGGTATAACTGACATTTAATAAACTGCACATGTTTCTTGTGTGTTGTTTGGTATTTTGACATGTATGTATGCCCATGAAGCCATTATCACAGTCAAGATAGCAAATGTATCCAACACCTGGGCATATATGTGAGCATATGGCCCTTTGTAAACACTCCCTCCTATCCCACCACCCCCTCTCCAAGCAACCACTGGTCTGCTTTCTGTCACTATAGCTTAGTTTTGGAGTTTTATGTAAGTGGAATCATAGGGCTTGCAAACTTTTGTGTCTGGTTTCTTTCACTGTCTCATTTTGAGATTCATCCATGCTGTTGCATGTATTGAAAGTTTATTCCTTTTTATTACTATGTACTATTTCATTGTATAAATATACCACAGTTTGTTTATTCATTCACCTGTTGATGGACATAGGGTCGTATCACTTTGTGACTATTACAAATAAAACTGCTATGAACATTTGTGTACAAATATATGGACATATATTTCCTTTCTCTTGGGTAAATACCTAAAATAGAATGGCTGGATCATATGGTAGAGTATTTTAACTTTTTTAAAAACTGCCAACACTTAACTATGGTCATCTTTTTAATTTTAGTCAGTCTAATAGCTCTGTGGTACAATCTCATTCAATGTTTAATTTGCATTTCTCTAATAATAAATAATGGTGAGCATCTTTTCATGTGCTTGTTTGTCATCCACATATCTTCTTTAGTGAAGCGTCTGTTCAAATCAAATATTTATTTGGTAGAAAATACTTGCAAACCACATATCTGACAAAGACATTATATCTAGAATATATTTCAAAACTCTTAAATTTCAGCAGGAAAAGAAAAAACCAACTAAAAAAAGGGCAATCTAAAACTCTCAAACTTCAGCAGTAAAAAAAAAAAAAAAAAAAAAAAAACCCACTAAAAAGGGCTACTAAAAAAACCAATGCAACCAAAAACGGTGACATGAAATGACATGTCACCAAAGAGAATGTACAGATGACATGTAAGCACATAAAAACATATTCATTGGCCGGGCACTGTGGCTCACGCCTGTAATCCCAGTGCTTTGGGAGGCCAAGACAGGTGGATCACGAGGTCAGGAGTTCAAGACCAACCTGGTAAACACAGTGAAACCCCGTCTCTACTAAAAATTTAAAAAAAAAAAAAAAAAATTAGCTGGGCATGGTGGCAGGCGCCTATAGTCCCAGCTACTTGGGAGGCTGAGGCAGGAGAATCACTTGAACCCGGGAGGCGGAAGTTGCAGTGAGCCGAGATTGTGCCACTGCACTCCAGCCTGGGCAACACAGCGAGACTCTGTCTCAAAATAAATAGAAAGATAGAAAGATAGATTAGATAGGTAGGGAGGGAGGGAGGGAGGGAGGGAGATAGATAGATAGATAGATAGATAGATAGATAGATAGATAGATAGATAGATAGATAGAACCACAGTGCATTATCACTACACACTTACCAGGATGGCTAAAATGAAAAATAGTTACATGCTGGTGAGAATGCAGAAAAAATAGGTCATTCATGCATTGCTGATGGGAATGTAAAATGGTACAGGCATTCTGGAAAAAGACTATAATGGTTTCTTACAAAACTAAACATGACCCAGCAGTCACCCTCAGGTATTTACAGCAGAGAAATGAAAAATTATGTTCACACAAACACCTGTACATGAATGTTTATAATAGCCAAAAACTAGGAAAAAAATGAATGTTCTTCAGTGTGTGAATAGCTAAACAAACTTGTACATCCCTACCATAGGATTTTACTCAGCAATGAAAAGGAGTGAGCTGTTGATACATGCAGCAATTGGATGGATCTTAAGGGCATTGTGCTGAGTGAAAAAGTCAGTCTCAAAAGGTTACAAACTGTTTGATTCTATTTATATAACATCCTTGGAATAATAAAATGATAGAAAGGAAGAAAAGATTCTTGGTTGCCAGGAAGTAGAGAGAGGGGAGCAGAGGTGTCAGTGCTATAAACGGGATCCCTGTGATGGAATTCCTGTGTGTTTTGACTGTAGCAGTGTCACATGGCTCCATACACATATAATAAAGTAAATACACATATGAAAAATACACAAATGCATGCAAGTAAAACTAATGACCTCTGAGTAAGATTAATGAATTGTATCAATGTCAATTTCCTGGTTGTAATATTATACCAATAATTGTATAAGATGTACTGTTAAGTTAAAGGTATATGAATCTAGAATTATGTCAAAACAAAAAGTTTTTAAAATGTAGTTACCATATATACATGAGTAACCCATAGAAAAATTGAAAAATAGGGAGTAAAATTATTTTCCACAAGACGTTAAAAGTAGATTATAAATAATTTGTAGAATTTTTATGCAGCTATTGCTTTTATTATAGCAGAGTTTTTAATGCCTTCCAACTCTTCTAAAAGACCCTGGCTTTTAATAGAAAATCTTAAGTCCTTAGTGGTCCTTCCCTGACCCAGCCCTTACATCCCCCTTGAGCCTTGCTCTTTCCTTTCCCTCGCAGCAGGTCACATGCCAGCCATACCAAACTCCTTATTGTTTCCAAACATGTTGCTCCTTTTCATGGTTCCATATTTGCACATGCTCTTTTTCCTTCCCCCAAAACAGCCCTTACATTCACGTGCCATTTCTAAATCTTACTTCATGTTTAAGATTGATCGAATTAGACTCCCTTAGAAACCTTTGCCTGAACCTCCTCTGTATCCACTCACCCTGATTTGGCATTTAGTATGCTAAATTCGGATTTTTGTTTCCTTGTACCCCAACTGTGAGTGCCAACCAAACAGGGACAAACTCTTACAATCTGTACCCTTCAAGTGCCCAACTCAGTGCTTACGTATATGGTAGGTGCACAATCATATTTATTGCACTTAATTGAGTTTAGTTACTTTAAAGTAAATTTTGAAGGAATAGACTGAGTTGAAATACATACACTTTATTTCTAAAACCTTTATTGTACCATTTAATAATTCTAAACTAATTAAAGATTCTTACCTAAATATTTAAATAATAGTGCTTAGGATTAGGACTTACTTTTATTTGGAGCATATTTTTTTTTGGAACTTTACAAATTCCCATCTAAAAATCCCAAAGATTTACAGTGGCTTGTTTTGAATATTAATATTTCCAGAATTCAATTAAGGTTTTTTTTTTTAATCTCTTACTTGAACTTTCCTTCAATGAAAATCATTTTCTTGTTAAAAATGTCTTAATGCCATTTATTGGAATTCTAAAATTAAATTATAGTAACATAAAGCTAATTGTTTCTTTCCCTTTGTTAACACTGTAGCTTTTTGAAAGATTGCCGAGTTATTTTGACCTTCAGAGGAGGCTGATGATTTTAGAAGACCAAATAAGCTATCTTTTAGGTGGCATACAAGTTGTTTATATTGAAGAATTACAGCCAGTATTGACACTTGAAGAATATTACTCTCTTCTTGATGTGTTTTATAATAGACTGTTGAAAAGTAGGATACCATTTCACCCTCGAAGTTTGCGTGGTTTACAAATGATCCTTAACAGGTAAATATCTAAGATAGAAGGATTACTTTTATTCCTTCGTCTAGGTGGGTTGTGTGTGTAAATGCATTAAATTGTTTTGTATTTCAATGGGTAGTTCTTAAGAATTAAAGAAGAAAATGCCACTACTTGTGTTAGCAACTCTCTTCTACACTCTAGAAAAGCCAGCATGGGAGGATTGAAGAATTTAATGTCTAGAACATTCTTTGAATATATTGCTGAGCAGATTTACTGGGCAAAGTCAATCCAATGGAAAACATTATAAGATTAAACTAATAGTAAATCAGTAGCCAACATTTGTGGTGTATACACTGTTTGCCGAGCACTGTGTTGGGTACTTATATGCATTCGGTCTTTAGCTCTGACAACCTCACTGTGCAGCAGGTCACCCCTTGCATGTAACAGATAAGGAAGGTCAGAGGGCTTGCAAGTAGGTCGTGATCCTGAAGAAGTGTGTCTTTGGGGGCAGCAAAGCTTTAAGTTGCTGCACTTTTGAGGTGGCTTTTCTTGATGATTTTTTTTTTATTATTTTCCTGAGGACTAATCAAACATTTTCTCTGGTCGGGGAGAGGAGAGGGTCAGTGGTTTTTCCTTTAATGTGTATTTTATTGCAGTGACAGATATGCTCCAAGCTTGCATGAACTCGGGCATTTTAATATTCCAACACTCTGTGATCCAGCAAATCTCCAGTGGTTTATTCTCACCAAAGCTCAGCAGGCAAGAGAGAACATGAAAAGAAAGGAAGAGTAAGTACTGCCAGTCCTCTGTAAAGTCAGATCATTCAGTCTAACTGAAAACTTCAGATATTTGGAACTCATAAATATGGGACCTGGAAACAGTATGAAGCTTAGGAAATTGACTAATTTGTAGATATTCCATATTTATTTATTCCCTACCTAAATTATATTACCACCATGGACCTCAGTTTGAGAAGTTCAGCTTCTTAATATAAAAGTCAATTCAGGAGCAGAATGAAAAATAAGAATATCAGCAAGGAATTTTCCAGATGGAAAAGACTGACAACAAGCAAAAATATTGATTATTTCTTGATTAACAAGAATATTGCTTAAAAGATTTCAAACTGTTAATATAAAAAGAACTTCATCTGTATCTTAATTAAGTTGAGAAGAAACCTTAAAAAAACCATCTTAAGCCGGGCACAGTGGCTCACGCCTGTAATCCCAGCACTTTGGGAGGCTGAGGCAGGCAGATCACTTGTGAGGTCAGGAGTTTGAGACCAGCCTGGCCAACATGGTGAAACCCCGTCTCTACTAAAAATACAAAAACTATCCAGGTGTTGTGGCGGTCACCTCTAGTCCCAGCTACTCAGGAGGCCAAGACAGGAGAATGGCTTGAACCCAGGAGGCGGAGTTTGCAGTGAGCCGAGATCACGCCACTGCACTCCAGCCTAGATGACAGAGAGAGAGAAAGAAAAATAATAAACCTTTTAACTGTTGATATAAAGAAAACTTTATCTGCATTTTAATTAAGTTGAGAAGAAACCTTAAAAAATCATTTTAGGCCAGGCACAGTGGCTCAAGCCTGTAATCCCAGCACTTTAGGAGGCCGAGGCAAGGAGATCACTTGAGCCCTGGAGTTCAAGACCAGGCTAGGCAACATGGTGAAACCCTGGGCAATATGGTGGGGAAAAAAAAAATTAGCCAGGCATGGTGGCACTTGCTTGTGTCCCAGCTACTCAGGAGGCTGAGGTGGGAGGATTGATTGAGCCTCGGTGGCCAAGGCTGCAGTGAGCTGGGATCGCACCCCTGCACTCCAGCCTGGGTGACATAATGAAATCCTTTCTCAAAAAAAAAACAATGTATCATTTTAGTTCCTAAGCAGTGTTGTTTTTATGTTGTTTGTATCTTTGAAGGAGTCCTATTATAGCCAACAGTTTCCTGTTTTGTAGGTGGTAAGATATTGCTTGATATTGTTTTATGTATCACCTATGAAGAAATGAGGTCATTTACTTAGCCATCATTTACTATGACTGTTATGTGCCCAAAGCTGAGATCAATGCCATTGATAGAAAGACTTAGACATGATCTCTGCCTCCTGGAATTGTTTCTAGTAGGAGATGTGAGTGCTATAAATTTGCCAGTGGTAGCTGCAGCACAATCCAGTGGGAAAAGCCAAAGCTGACACCTGGGAGCATAGCAGACAAAGGAAGGCAACGGCAGGGAACAGGATGGAAGCTGGAGAGAATGCCATTCCACATGTCCATGGAGGGAAGTTTCAAGGAGAAGAGAGGAGGACAGGGTAATGGGACCTGGTTGTTTAGCAGGGTGCCAGTGGAAGCAGTTCTCCTGCCTCACTGTTCATTTGAGGTTCAGTTTCCACAAAGTGCTCATTTTAAAAGCCAGGAATTTTAAATACAGAGAGAGGCTAGGTTTGGTGGCTCACACCTGTAATCTCAAAACTTTGGGAGGCCGAGGTGGGCAGATCACTTGAGGTGAAACCCTATCTCTACTAAAAATATGAAAATTAGCCAGGCGTGGTGGTGCACACCTGTAATCCCAGCTACTCAGGAGGCTGAAGCAGGAGAATCACTTGAACCCGGGAGGCAGAGGTTGCAGTGAGCCAAGATCACACCATTGCACTCCAGCCTGGGCGACAGAGCGAGACTCTGTCTCAGAAAAATAAATAAATAGAAGGGATGGCAACTAACCATGGAAGCCATTCTTTTAGCAAGAGACAACGAGATCATTTTATGTATAAAATAAATGAAGGAGCAGCATCTCTTTTGTTTTCCTTATAGAACTGATGACAACTCAGTAGGCCAGATCCTATCACACCCTACCTCTTGATTGGCTGTTAAGTATTTGTTAGTGCTATTTCTTTTCTCAATTTTACGTCTGCTTTAACCCTCAAGAGCAATTCTAGCCAACTGTTAATCATTAGGACTGATGATTTTGTTTGCTATAACCTATCAGCTGCTTTTTCTCTTTTTCTCTATGACCATTTTATAGCTTTCGAGTAATGCTATTACATTGTGAGAAAGCAAAGTAAAAAGAAAAACATTCAAATAGGTCAATTTGTGAATGTTCCGTCCTACCAGTTGCTCAGGCAAATAAAAACCAGCGAGTCATCTTGATTCCTCTCCCCTGTCTCACTCCCTACCCCAGTCCACCTTCAGAGCAGACCCGGAAAGAAACTCACCTCTTCTGTTTTCCTTTCCTGCTGCACCTGGTCTGAGCCTCCATCATTTTGTGATGGCCTCTTGTCTGGTCTTCAGGCTTCCACACTCAGCACCTCCCCAACCCGCGGTGGACTCTCATCAGAGCAGCAGTGGGAACCTAGTCAGAGCTGTCACTCCTCTGCCCAGTGCCCACAGACCCTCTGCCCACTCCCTTGCTTGTCTCAGCTCAGCTCCTGGGACTCTCCTCTCACTCGTTCTGCTCCAGCCTTTTTATCCTCCTCGAGCACTCTTGACATGTGTCCGCTCCTGGGCCTGTGTGCTTTCCCCCAGCCTGAGGTCCTCCTTCCTCAGAAATTGCAGCTTCCTCAGGCCCTGCTCACATTCCAGCTTCTCTGGCCACACAACTTGCAGCATGGAGCCCCCACCCTCTGCTGTACTCTCCTCTCCACCTCAGCCGGCCTGCCTTTCTCCATCCACCTCAACAAATTTGCTGTTTCCTTATTAATGTGTTTTCTCTCTCTCTCCTTCCCAAAAGAAGGTAAGCTCGCTGAGGGCAGACTTCAGTCTATTTTGCTTCCTCCGGTACCAACTGGGATGGGTGCCTGGCACACAGGGGGCCTTCAGGAAATACCCGTTGACCTTTCACCTGCTTCCTTAGCCTTTTTCTGGCTCTGGGCCCCAGAGTCCTCATCCCTATACTTAGCCCCCAAGGAGAGGAAGCACTTGCTGCTAGTCCCAGCCTTCCTTCCTGCTCAGTCATCATCCTTGTGCCCCTGACTCTGGGCCCAGGAGCCTCTCCTCGCCTTTGCTGTCTTTCCTTCCTTTGCTCTGCTGTCCCTGCCCTAGTAAGACACCTTCATTATATTCGCAGAGCAGTGATGCAGACTAACTTCTTTCCTTCCATGAAGCATGTTCCTAGAGAGTGGTTTTCAGATACTTTTTAACTTATAAGGTAGATTCTTAAGTGGAAACATAGTTTATTTTATTAGGTTCGTGCAAAAGGAATTGCAGTTTTTTGCCATTAAAAAAAAATGGCAAAAACTGCAATTCCTTTTACACCAACCTAATAAAAAAGAGTTAAAGTTCTCAGTTGTTCTAGTTCAAAAGAAAAGGAGCCAGAGGCCACCCATGCTCACAGGGTCCTCAGAGTAGCAGCTGTGCAGGACCCTCAGCTTGCTGAACAGTTAAAAAAAAAAAGGGGGGGGGGGAAGCGCACACTCTTCTAAGCTGGTATGTACAACCCAAAACTGTATGACTGGTTGGTCCTGTCTCTTGGCACTGCCTGGCTGGCATGTAGACAGTGTTTGCTGCCTGTGGAGCCCCCAGTCCTTTAGAGGCTGGTGATAGCCTAGTTCTCAGTTCTTCTGTAGGGTGGTAACAACCCAGAGTAAACTGCGCCTGAGGATCAGCCAGCTCTCCCTAGCAGGGGCATTCCCCACTTATGTTTTTGTAGTAACCCACTCAGATGTTTCCTTTTACTCTGTATCATATATTTCAAATTTTAAAATCACTTAGATAAGTTGGAAACAATCAAAATGTACAGTAATAGAGGAATGTTTAAGTAGTTCTGATGCATGTAGTAGAAACAGTGACTAAAGGCTGGGCATGGTGGCTCACACTTATAATCCCAGCACTTTGGCAGGCTAAGGCAGGAGGATCACTTGAGCCCAGGAGTTCAAGACCAGCCTGGGCTACATGGTGAGACCTCATCTCTACAAAAAATTTAAAAATTAGCTGGGTATGGTGGTGTGCACCTGTAGTCTCAGCTACTTGGGAAGCTGAGGCAGGAGGTTTGCCTAGGCCTGGGTGGTCAAGGCTGCAGTGAACCATGGTCACGACACTGATACTCCAGCCTGGGCAACAGCGAGACCCTATCTCAAGGCCAGGCACGGTGGCTCACACCTGTAATTCCAGCGCTTTGGGAGGCTGAGCGGGGTGGATCACCTAAGGTCAGGAGTTCAAGACCAGCCTGGCCAACATGGCAAAACCCTGCCTCTACTAAAAATACAAAAAATAGCCGGGCGTGGTGGTGCATGCATGTAATCCCAGCTACTTGGGAGGCTGAGGCAGGATAATCGCTTGAACCTGGGAAGCAGAGGTTACAGTGAGCCAGGATCACGCCACTGCACTCCTGCCTGGGCAACAGAGTAAGACTCCATCTCAGGAAAAAAAAAAAAAAAAAAAAAATTTCCTGCTGACTGTAGAGGCACCCAAGGATGAGGAAAGGCTTGTACATGTTATTTTCCTGTTGAGGGGACAGCCTTGGGGAACCTTAACAAGGGCTGCCTTCTCAATGCTTTTCTAAGATTGCACCTCAGAAGAACTGATGGGTTCTCCTGTATAAAGCTTGTGACCCATGGGTCTGGGAAACCCTAGGATGAGACTGTAAGCTTCTAAAAGGAATGAGAATGAGAGTCTTGCCCAGATTTTAAAGATATATTGTTGGAGAACTATGCAGTAACATGGTCACACTGCAAGGCTTCTCATTTCTAAGCATCGTTGTTAATATCTTTTCTTGACAAGTGAAAAATACCTTTACAGAAAAAGTTACTCATCCCCTCGTATTGATAGAAGTTTAAGGGTTCTTTCTGTCTAATCCTGGAGAGATTAGAAGCAGGCCCAGCTGTGAAACATTTTCAGCACCATCAGCCCTGACTGCTGTCTGTCTGCTTGAATCTCTAAGCAGCACTGTGTAGGAGAGTAATCTTACAGAAAAAGCAAACAGCACTTGAGAAAGTGATCAGTATTATAGGCCAGGATAACTAACTGCTATGACCATTTCTGTTTTTTACTGTCTAGTTTATGGAAATTTTATAGTACCTACTTTTCTATGCAGAGTTTAAGGGTAATTAAATGTAAGATATTTAGACATTTTAAACCAATGAAGTATTTTAAATAGACTGGCTCAGGGACACGACCATGGCAGTTTTGCTTTATTCATGTTAAATAGGCTTGCTGAGTAACTCATGTGTTGGTCTAGATGTAGCGCATTGAATCCACTTATCAAAACACCATATCCCTAAGCACTTGCCACCTGTGGGAGAAAGTATTTGAGACACTGAGTTCTGCCTAGAGTTGTATACTTTGTAGACCTGAACTGAAGCCCCTGATGGAATAAGAGAGTTGTAACCCCAGGCAGAGGGGAGGGAACAGACAGAGGACTGGTGAGGTAGGAGAGGAAGAGTGAAGAGAACCTGTCCTCCTCAGGGTCCTGGTTTTCCGTGAGTCTGCTTTTATCTGGGAAATCTTTAGACCGCATTACTGCCCAAGGGTTAAACTTTAGGTGGGTCCTAAAACTAGGGGTTTTATAGTCTTCATTTTCTGCTTCCTTCAGTCACTAACAGCTGCTAGGTAAGGCAATATAAGAGCTTTTTAAATTTTATGTTATTTTTAGCCCTTTACTGCTAAAAACGTTACCAAATACTTTTAGAGATCCATGTGACAGAAACTCAAAAGATTTAACACATGATGGCTATTGGCATGTCTTCCAAACGTATAATTTGGCCTTTGTGGGTGGCATTTTCGGTGTTGTGAGTTATGGCCCCAATATGTAAGAATATATTTACATTATGTGTTCTTTTATTTGGTTATAGCTTATGACAATATTTTTATTTTCTATATAATAGGTTAAAGGTTATTGAAAATGAATTGATACAGGCATCAACAAAGAAATTTTCTTTGGAGAAGTTATATAAAGAGCCCAGCATTTCTAGTACACAAATGGTGGATTGTTGTAAGAGACTTCTAGAACAATCACTGCCTTACCTACATGGGATGCACCTCTGCATTTCACATTTTTACTCTGTTATGCAAGATGGAGACCTTTGTATTCCTTGGAATTGGAAGAATGGAGAAGCCATTAAGTAACACAGAAATCTGTTTTATTTTTTTAAGAGATAAGAAAGGAACTTAAATTAAAAATATTTAAATCCACAGTTTGATATAACAGTATTATTTACATATCATAAGAACAAAGTTTCTAACTGCTGCTTTAAAAGTAGACTTTTAAAAAAAAAAAGTTAATTTCTGCTAGGAAATGTGTTTTAAAAAGATTTTATAGGCCAGGCGTGGTGACTTATTCTCGCGGTCCCAACTACTTAGGGAGGTTAAGATAGGATCACTTGAGCCCAGGAGGCCAAGGTTGCAGTGAGCCCAGATGGCACCATTGCCCTCCAGCCTGAGCAACGGAACAAGACCCTGTCTCAAAAAATAATAATAATAATTTGAAATAAATAAGTAACTAATAAAAAGATTTTATATCCCAGTCTTATGATGTTGGTTGACAAAGGTAGATAAAAAGATGTTAGAATGAAAGAACATATTTTTAGTGATATGTAAATGAAGGATTCTACAATAGTCATATATTTTTATATGAATGAATGTTGGGTTGGGCTGGAGAGGTATGTGTGTATAAATACAAAGGTCTCACATTCAGAGTATAGCTCTGAAATAATGGAACTCTTGTCTGCAATTCAACATGCATCTGTATAGTTACATCTCATGTAAATATGCACACACATATTTTGCAGCCAGTAATTGACAGTTAATGTCCAAAACAGGTGATTGATAGGTAGCAAAAATTAGATAACCACCAGTTATGCCCAAGAGAAAGACTGGAAGGACTAAAAGCAGTTGAATATGTGGTACTGACATTGTCATAAGCAGTCTGATAACCAGTTTATTAAAATGTGCATTAACGGAGAATTTAATTTTAAACCCATAATTTCTCCTATCCATTAAAATATTATAATTATTAGTAGTATGAAACCAACAGGAAATGTTTTTGAATCATTTAACGAGATGACTCATTTGTTTCATGGGCAAACACTATCCAGGAAAATCCTTGCCTGTTTCCCAAAGAGCTCTAAGAAATAGAATCAAGTGTAAAATGGTTCAGACCATTCCAGATTTCTTGTCACTCTTCTCAACCCTGATCTTCCTGTTCTTACTGATGTTTGAAACCCTTTCATTAGCCCCGGCCTGGTTAAAGCCCCTCAGAGTCACCTCTCATTCATAGCAATACAATTTAACCCCAAGTGGTTGATGGTGTCCCCAGCACGGCCGAGAGACCTGATCTCTGGATTCAGTGCTTTTAGCTCTTCGGGTTTACCCTAAGATTCCATCAGGCAATATTTTTAACCAATCCAAAAGCTCTTCAGGTCATTTCTGAAGAGGACAAGGTGAATCCTGGCTTGGAACACCATTTTTGGGCTCTTGCTGCTGAATGAATCAGAAAGGAATTTTTTCTGAAAAGCATTAGAAAGTAAAGGAGATGTTAAAATCAGTTCTTGCAGATTTATCTAAGACACTGATTATTTTAAAAGCTTTTACATTCAAATGTGTATTCAAAAGAAGTACTGATTTGTAATTATTATAGTTTGTGTATATCATCCCTTTTAACTGTGCCTAACAACTCTACTTAAATTTTGATTTCTAGTGTAACAAATGTTTCCTGTAAAGATTTTCCAGAGCCAAATAATGGGAGTGAAAAATTCCTTAAGTGTTATATAAGAAAATATATTAGAAAATCAGGTTTGGATTATACCATTTCCAAAATATACTAATATAGAATCCTCAGTAATATGTTTGAATTGGATTTTGTCTCAGAAATAATTGTTACATAATAAAGAATACATCAACCAGATAACTGTTCTTTTTCTTGTTACCCAACTGTTAGTAGTTTTAGAACTATTGCATTATAATAGGAAATTAGAAGAAATTGGTACTTGTATATGCCTGTTTGACTTCCTCTCCCACTCTAACATGAAAGAGAAAATTCTGTCCCACCACTGAAAGCTGGCACAGGAGCAGACCCCTCTCACTGTTTCTACAAAGTCTCGGGTGAGAAGTGGTCTCCAAAGGGACCTGAGCTCTAGCTCAGGACTGTCCCATGGGAGAAACAGGCCTGCACTCCCCTGCCCAGGCTGTCACGGCAGGAAGGCATATGTGCGTCCCTAGGACAGGTTCTTACCAGGCCCTACTTCCTCCTTTCTCTTAAAGGACTCCACCTCCAGGCAGCCTTCCTGAGCTAATAAGAGGGTAGTGGGCTTTCAGAAGTGGCCAGGTGGGACAAAAGGGACCAGGGCTATCTCAAGGGCCAGCTCACCTTTGGCATCTCTAGGGAGTAAGTGTATATCACAGATAGAGGTCCCCAGAGTTAACCCCCTCCAGCTTAGGTCACTGTCGCAGCAACCTGATGCCCCTGTGTCCCCCATGCTAACTTGACCTCTTTCATGGAGCCTGCCGCCCTGACCCCTGCTGCCCTGGAGAATTCTGCCCAGGCTTCCCTGCAACAAACCAAGCAGATCAAATCAGTCCCATGGAGACTGATGGGCCCCAAGGCCGCAGGCTCCTCTGTAGGGGACCATGGTCCTGGCAACCTCCCACCCACAGGCCAAGGTACAGGAGCCACAGAGGCATCCAGGGAGGCCTGGCAACTGGCTAACCATGAAGTGCCCACCCTGTTCCAAGACCACCCTCATACCTGTCATAAGCAGTCTGATAACCAGTTTATTAAAACATGTGCAGTTGCTTGGACAGCAGGGCTGACCCAGGACAAGTGCATCTGTTAGGCTGGTCTTCGGGGTGCTGGGGTGGGGGCAGGGGCACTTCAGGGATAGGAAGGAGAGGCCTGTGTGTTCCAGAAGTACAGAGGAACCTGGTGCTGACTGCAGTCAACCCCGATGTGATGACCTTTCTACCCGCCCTCTTTGATGTCTTGGTGCTGGCTGCTGTCTTTGGCCAGGTAAGCTCATGGTCTAGGCTCTTGGGGTCCCCTCACTGGGCCTGCCCACTGCCTGCAGATAGGAGAGCCTATGGGCCAGGACTGTCCTTGGCTTCCCCTTCCAGATCGTGGGTTCAAACACACCATTCCTGGGTTCCACCACCACCAAGCCTCAACGGTGTCCTGATGGGCACAGGAGCTGCTGGGGCTTTCTAGGTTAAGACCCTTGCCTATCCCTGTGTTCCCCCGCTGCAGTACAGGGGCTGCAGAGGTCAGCCTCAGTCTCTGCCCTGGGAGCCTGCCTTACCTTGCCCGGGCATCCCCACACCTGCCCTGGAAGACCCCCCACACCCAGTGGCTCTGATCCACTGTAGAGCAGCCAGGGCCCCCGTTGCTCACACCCTCTGGCCTGAGGCTGGCTGGCATTGTGGCTGGGTTTGGGGGTCAGGGTTGGGGGTGGGCCTTGCCCTCAACAGCCCCCACTCCCACTCTGACCCCTTTTCAATCTTCCTCCTCTTGTGGGCTCTATCCTTGGACCCTCCCAGCTCCTCACACCGGATGACTTTCTAAATATCCAGAAATCACTTTTTAAAATACCAGCTTCGGGGCTAGGAGTGCCTAGAGCAGACCAAGAAGGCTATGGCCAGGCGGGGGCCCTGCCTCCCAGACTTCTGAAAAGGCAGAATCTGGGCCCAGAAGTTGCTGTGGGACCAGAGAGCTAGGGCTAGGAGCATCTGCACGGGCTCCATGAGGAGGGGAGGCAGCTTTCAGATCAGGGCATGCAGAGGCAGTGAGCCCAAGGGAGGAGGCAGGTGGACAGATGGAGGGGGCCTACAGAGGGAAGGAGGTACTGACTGAGGTCTGGGATGACCATCTCTACCAAGAGGCCCTCTGCATCCCCCAGGATGTGCAGACCCTGGCGCACACAGTCCCACATGAGAGCCTGGGCTGGCACCGCCCTGAAGAAGGTGGCACCCACTCTCATGGTCAGTGGATCCAGCCTGGTGGGAGGATCATCCCACTTCAGGGGGCTGGGCAGCCTGAGGGGACTAAGGGAGGTCATCTCTTCCAGCCTCCTGCCCTCAACCCCAGAACCCAGGTCTGAGCCCTGGGCCACCCAGGGCCACCCTGAACCCACCAGATTCCTCCACCACCACTTGGTCAAAGTTTTGTAGAGGTCTGAGGACAAGGGTCAGCTGGGGGATCAGGAGAGGATGAAGAGGGTCACAGCTCTGTTTAAAGTCTTGTCCAGTCATCCCCCATCTTTCCAAGGCCTCTTCCCTGACCTCCCTACTTCATCCCGCCACTTCAGCCATCTCGTCAGCTGCCCCTGAAGTGCCCAGAAGTCAGGGCTGGTTTTGTCCTCCAAGGCCATGGTGTAGTGCTGGCCCAGGATCTGCAGCCAAACTTCATACAGCACCAGCTCCGCCTTCTCCCCGAGAGAGATGGGGATGGAGGTGGCATCAGCCTGCACTCCCTCTCCTGGAAGCCGTGGGGTGGGACGCGCACCCAAGCTCTAATGCTCCATCCAGGGGTCAGCTGCTGCTGGTCTAAAAACGAGATTTCTTGCTGCCTGTTTTTGTGTGACCCATGAGCTAAGAATGGCTTTTACATGTTTAAATGGTTGAAAACATGGAAAGTAGAATCTTATCTTGTGACACATGAGAAGTACATGACATGCAAACTTCCACATCCATAAAGAAAGGTTTCTGGGAACGTGGCCATGCTCATTTGCTGACATGTTGTCTAGGGCTGCTTTCTTGCTACAGGGGAGGGTTTGAGTATGTGGTGATGGAGACTCAGTGGCCTGCAGAGCCTTAAAGAGTTTCCATCTGGCCCTTTACAGAAAACGCTTGCTAACCCCTACACTGATCCATCTAATGGAATATGCTGCTCACTCCGAGAGTTGATCCTAGTAGGAAATGTTGCTGACAATTTAACAGATGCTGCTTTTATGATTTATTTTGTCACTGCTGTGGTGGGAGACATGTAAGAAAATTCACCCCCTGGGAGGAGGTCATGGTGGGGCTTGTGGCCATCAGTGGTGAAGCCTCTTTAAGAGGATGCGTGGGGAGCTCTACTGTCTGCTGAGGGTGTTGTGATGGTCCTTCTGTGTTGAGGAATGAAGAGGGAACATGGCCTGTCTGCTGGGAACAGCTTCTGGGGAGCAGAAGAGATGGTAGTTTGGGCCTGTGGAGGCAGAGGCCCAAACCAATCTGGTGTCTGGGGCGGCCGGCAGGGAGAGTAGCTGTGTAGGAGTGGGTGCGAGGGCAGAGCCCGAAGGAGGGCACCCCGACCACACTCCCAGGAGGCTGCGGTGTTGGGGGTGGGGCAGCACTGTAGGAGGACCAGTGCCTTCTGTGGCTGAGGGGTCCTTGGAGAGCAGCTCCAGGCTGTGCGTACCTGGGACTGATTTCACCCAGCGCTCTCTCAACTTGGGTGTGGAACAGCTCTCCCTGTTAGGATGGCATGAGCTTGCAGAAGTCATCCTATCAGGAGGCCTCAAGAGGAGATATGGGTTACTTGCAGCCCTGCACTGGGGCAGAGCTGAGGGGTTTTGCCTGTGACTTGGTGGGACAGATCTTGTCATGCATGTGAGGACTCAGTGAGGTCCTGGGAAATCGGGGAGGTGACGGGACCCTCTTGTCCCTCTGATCTTGACTGCTTCTCGCCTATGTCCAGCTCCTTGCTGAAACTCTATGCCCCGTTCCTCTCTGTGGCCCCAACACATGAGCAAGTATTGTCTGAAGAAAATTCTGCCCATTCTCTAGAAGGGGAACACCGAGGTTTAGGGAGGGGAAGAGCCTGATGGCCCAGAGACACACAGGGATCACAGCCCTACTAAAAACACAGAAATTAGCTGGTGCAGTGTCACAGGCCTGTAATTCCAGCTACTAGGGGGGCTGAGGCACAGTAATTACTTGAACCCAGGAGGCAGAGTTTGCATGAGCCATGATCTCACCACTGCACTCCAGCCTGTGAAACAGAGCATGACCCTGTCTCAAAAAAAAAAGTTAAAACCCATTTGTCCAGTATAACATTTTTCAAAATATATACTAAAATAGAGAGAAGTCTAGAAATGTCACCAATGGTAATTTCAGGAAAGAATTCTAAGGTGACTTGTTTTGGTTATCTGCATTTTTTTTTTCTTTTATTTTTTAGACACAGGGTCTTGCTCTGTCACCCAGGCTGGAGTGCAGTGACCCGATCGGGGATCACTGTAGCCTTGACCTCACAGGCTTAAGCCATCCTCCCACCTCAGTCTCCTGAGTAGCTGGGATTACAGTCACATGCCACCACACCTGGCTAATTTTTGGATTCTTGCATTTTTTGCAGAGATGGGTTTTGCCATGTTGCTCAAGCTGGTCTTAAGTGATTCACCCACCTCAGCCTCCCAGAGTGCTGGGGTTACCAGTGTGAGCCGTGTGTGCCAGGCCTATTTTCTATAATGACCATGACCATGGATTTCATGTGCCAGTGTTTTTCTAACAATAATATTTACAAAGCATACTATGAAAAATATTCAGAGAAAAAGAATACAAAATTGTAAAACTCATATATAACTAGTTTGTTTGTTTTTCTTTTTTAAAGGAAGAAAGAAACAAAGTAGATTGTCCAGGAAGATAGTTACTTCCACTTTGTATTTCTCTGGTGAACTCATTAGGAACCAAAAAAAGTTCCAGGAGTAAAATCACGAGGTCAGAGTACCCCGGCTTTACCTTCTGGTTCAGAGAATCCTAACAACTTACATTGTCACCAGCAAGTTCTTTGACTACCTGAGCAAATCTCACCTTAAATCAATTCTCACCTGACATTAACTGCTCAGCTTTCCGCTGATACGTTGATTCCAGGAGGCTCCTTGAGTTCTGTGTGTTCAGCTGGCCTCCGGTGGCCCCATTATTATTTTCTGCCAGGTAAAGGTCAGTCACCTCCACACAGATCTCATCACTCACGATATGCTGCAGCTGGAATCAAACAAAGGCAAGCTGTCAGTGAACACATAAAACGTTTCTCCATTATACAGCAACTCAAAAAAGGTTTTGATTTCTTTTGCTAGCAGTTTTGGAAAATTAATCATGCAAACCACTGTATCATTCTCTTGGAGAATAATCAAGCCAAGATTTTCAACCATCTCAGTGGTCCATTGAAAAATTTTCATATCTATTTAAAATCAAAACCAGAGAGAATTCAGGTTAATGTACTTCTTGTTCTTGTTGTTGTTTTTTGAGACAGAGTCTCGC
Organism: Macaca nemestrina; assembly: GCF_043159975.1. NCBI lineage: Eukaryota > Metazoa > Chordata > Mammalia > Primates > Cercopithecidae > Macaca > Macaca nemestrina. The sequence goes on from NC_092126.1 coordinate 107,763,225, forward strand.
TCTGTCACCAGGCTGAAGTGCAGTGGCTTGATCTCGGCTCACCGCAACCTCTGAATCCTTGGTTCAAGCGATTCTCCTGCTTCAGCCTGCTGAGTAGCTGGAATTACTGGCACACGCCACCACCCCCAGTGAATAATTTGTATTTTTAGTAGAGACGGGTTTCACCGTACTTGCCAGGATGGTCTCGATCTCCTGACCTCGTGATCTGCCCGCCTCAGCCTCCCAAAGTGCTGGGATTACAGGTGTGAGCCACAGAGCCTGGCCTAATGTACTGTTTATTTAAAATTCTAAGGATCTTTAAATAATTTTCCATGGATCATAGTTTTATTACATTTTAAAATCATTTAGAATTTGCTTTCACACATATTCTCCCTCACTTGATCCTCACAACTGCTCTGGGAAGCAGGTTGGAGACAGAGTAGGGGCCTGTTAGGAGACAGATTTACACAATGCATAAGAAAGCTCACTGTGAGCCGGGTGAGGAAGGGAGCCTTGGAGAATCATGAATGCAGTATCTATGTCTATATTCCCAGCCCAACTACAAAGCCTGAAATTCATTCGGTATTTAAGAAATAGCTGCGGAATTATTGCCTAGGGGTGCTCATTTGAAGAAGCACAATTGGGACTAACAGTCATGCTTCCTGACTCCTAGCCCAATACTTTTACAAACACGTCACCTATTTTTCTATATCCGATAGAAAGTATAGTGCTTAAGTTGTACATGATGTTAATTCACTTTCAATACAGGTCAATCATGATTAACTGTCAGTAGCTTTTGTGACAAACTTAGTAAACTAGAAAGTTGAACCTTTCAGTGTTCCCATTCTCATGTCATATGCTATTTCTGTTTTAAAATAAAAATCCTTCCACATGAAACTTTCTCCATCAAAATGACAGAGAAGTGAAAATAGATACAAGAAGAAAGCAAAACATTAATTTCAACATCAATTTGTCTATTTTGCTTTAAAAGTATAACCACCAAACCATTTTTAGGAAGATACATTCTTTTTGAAGTGTTAGAAACCATAATAACTATTCTTAACTTTAAGTCCTAAATGACCAGTATGTGTATTAGTAGATAACTGGACACAGTGTAAAGTCAGAAGGGTGACTGAGTGTGGCAGAAAGGGCAGTATGTCCAGCAACTGCAGATGGATAAATGACAATGAGTCCAGATAATGGATTCTGATACAACCATTCAAATAATGCTCATGAGTACTTGATAACATCGGGAAAAGCTTAAGATACAGTGTTTTAGAAAAAAGGAAAGGTGAAAAAAAATAGATGGAAAGCATGACTTTAGTCTTGCATACAAATGCTTCCACTTTATCCTTTTTGTTTGTTTGATTACTTTTGAGACAGGGTTTCACTCTGTCGACCAGGCTGGAGTACAGTGGCATCATGATCTCAGCTCACTGTGGCCTCTACTTCCTGGGCTCAAGCAATGCTCCCACCCCGGCCTCCTAAGTACCTGGGACTACAGGTATGTGCCACCATGCCCAGCTAACTTTTTGTATTATTAGTAGAGATGGGGTTTTGCCCTGTTGCCCAGTCTGGTCTCAAACTCCTGAGCTCAAGTGATCTGCCTGCTTCAGCCTCCTAAAGTGCTGGGATTATAGGCATGAGCCACCACCTCTACTTTCTACTTTCTTGTTGAAGTAGACTGTATTACTGATTCCCCACCCGCACCCTCTTTTTGGATATCTGGCCCCTCCTCGAGTCTCTGGAAAGGGCAGCACTACAAATCCAGGGACAACTAGGGAACTCCCACCCTCACTGCTAGGCAGATCAGATTCTCTCTCCTGCTCATTGGAAATGACACAAGAGTTTTCAATAGATTTTTTGCAGAGGAGCATCTGTATGGAAAGGTCCAGTAACACTGGGACCAGGGGTACTGTCAGGGCAAGCCAAAGCCTCAGAGGCTGGAGGAGCCTGGAGCACGTGCTGAATGTTCATCTGCAGAGCAGAGCACAAGCATGGAGCAGAAGTCCAGAGTGAAGGCATGCAGGAGAGGAAAATCACCTCCCAGCCCAGGCAGGCCTTCCATGGTGTGGTCATATTTAGAGTTTTGTACTTAGATGTCTGTGAGGTTGCCTGTTGTATTCTTAATACAAATCCCACTTAAGCCAGCCTAGAATAGGTCAAGATAAATGTGATGACTTGACTTGGCCGGAAGGCAGTGGCGTGATCACGGCTCACTGTAGCCTCAACTTCCTGGGCTCAGTTGATCTACTTCTGCCTCCCGAGTAGCTGGGACTACAGGTGTGAGCCAACTTGCCCAGTTAATTTTTTGTATTTTTCTCATGAAAATATTTTTCAGAAGAAATCTGTATACATTGAATATCACTGATTGCTTTTTCTTTGTCTTCTGTGAATGTGTAGGTGTTTGAGTCTCTTGTATTTCTTCTTTTACACAGGATATTGGCTGTTTGAAAACTATTTCATTATCTTCATCATCATCATTCATTTCAGCCACTTCAGATTTTCGTTTCTTTAAAAATGTTGATGTACAAACCAATGTGGGGCCGTAGATATCCACTGCCTTCTCAGGAGTGTCAGAAGTGCCTAAAACCTTTTTCTTCTTCTTACATAAAACCTGGGCTATTGTAGACATCTGACAATTCATTTTTGAAATATTTTCCATTTTCTGTAAAATCAAAGAAGGAAAATCATAACCAATTCCTTTTTAAGCTAATTTCTTCCTGAGTAATCCTTCTTTCTTTTTAAATCGCTCCTCCTTCCGTAGCTTTTGTGTAAGTGCTGATTCTAATTATACATTTCACTGATGGATATGATGGCTGCTTAAATGGAATATTCCAGTCTTGAAAGAGTTCTTTCTATACTTTTTCAGGTGGCATAAAATGACTCTCCAAGAGTCTTTCACCAAACAGGTAGTTAGTTGTTCATTGTTTCAGCAACTATCTTGGCAAAATCCTCAGACTTAAACTCCACAAACGCATAGCATTTGCTATTTCCCAGCCTTTTATTTCTGGATAGTGTGAAACTTGTAACAGTGCCTTGTAACTGGGAGAAATAGGAAAGGATCTGGGTTTCATTCAGTAGGTTAGGTAGGTGGCACACATAGACTACTCCAGAAGAAAGTTGTTCTAGTTTTTGTGTTTGGTTTCATTTCTGAGATGGAGTTTCACTCCTGTTGCCCAGGCTGGAGTGCGATGGCATGATCTTGACTCACCGCAACCTCTACCTCCTGGATTCAAGCGATTCTCCTGCCTTAGCCTCCTGAGTAGCTGAGATTACAGGCATGCACCACCACACCTGGCTAATTTTTATATTTTTTGTAGAGACAGGCTTTCTCCCTGTTGGTCAGGCTGGTCTAGGACTCCTGGACCCAAGCGATCTGCCTGCCTTGGACTCCCAAAGTCCTGCAATTATAGGCATGAGTCACTGCACCCAGTCCAGCCTTGACTTTGAAATATATGTTGTATATCCAGTCAGCAGTGAACTCTGGGGGAACACCAAAGATGAGAAAATGAGAGAAGAGATACCTCCAATTAAAGGAGTTAAGACCAGATGCTTGAACTTATGTTTTAAAAAGTCACTGCAGGTTGAGCACAGTGGCTGATGCCTGTAGACAGAGCACTTTGGGAGGCTGAAGTGGGTGAACCACTTGAGCCTAGAAGTTTGAGACCACCCTGGGCAACATGGTAAAACCCTATCTGTACACAAAATAAAATAAATTAGCCGGGCGCAGTGGCGCCTGTGGTCCCAGCTACTTGGGAGGCTAAGTTGGGAGGTTGAGGCTGCAGTGAGCTGAGATCCACCACTCCACTGCAGCTTGCATGACAGAGTGACACACTGTCTTAAAAAAAAAACATCAGTGTTTTATGGTTTTCTGGGTGAAACCTCTGTTTCCATAAGAAAAAAAGGGGGTTGAGACAGTATGTATTACTAATTCAAAATCATAACCAGATGCTTAAAGTAAATCATTGTATCTATTGTTTCAAAAACCAACCTCAGGATTATTAAAAGTTAGTTTTATTGGATTTTTCTTTAAGCTGGGCTGGTTCACTCAGGTCTGTCACTTCCAAGCCCATGTTTTCCTACTTTTTAACCCTGTTTGGAAGGAAAACTGCAGCTAAGATTATGATCCATCCTGAGATGAAAAGTTTCACACATACACACCACACATACCCCCCACCACAGTATGATGACACAGTGACCCAACCTGAGGCTAATGGTACCACTGCCAGCAAATGCACTTTTTCTTTATTCTAATTTTTTTCTTTATTTCTTCTAACAGCAGCAAATGCATTTAACCTTTTATTGAGATTCTCAACAGCTACCATTTGGTTTGTAGAGCAAATTGTTTACAAAGTAACTTTTTTCCATTTTTGATATTTTAATGAAAATTATGTTCTTCAGTTTTAAAGCTCTGTCCCTCTCCCAAAGGAAGACTAATAAGTAACTACCAAATAATGATTATTTAGGAAAAGAACAAAAGCAAAAACAGCTTTCAAACCCTTCTGGAACATGGGTAAGCTTCCAAAGTCAAGACTTTCTGGGCCCAGTGGAGGTGCTAGGCCGCCTCAGGACACCCTCAGCACTTTCCCATCCACAACATCCTCAACGGCGGGGAGCCATGCGCGGACCCCGGGGGCTTCCTGTTCCACAAGCTCCCCTCTCCTTTTCCTCTCCACCCTTGCTGCTGGGCCTCCCCTCCAAATCTGCCTAAGGAAGGCAGCAGGGTCTTTAATACTGTTCGGCTTTGTCAGTGGGGAAAGCGTACTCTGGAAAGCTGAGAGATTCCCTGGTCCAGTCTAGGGGAGGAAAAAATACGCAGTGTAGCATAGATGGTTTCACTTGTCCACTCAGACACATGCTCATACTTATTCGATGGATGTATCAGATGCTTCAAAAGTCCTGATGTGTAGTAGCACACAAGTTGCTTGTAAAAAGGAAGTTGCAAAATGGTGAAAATGTCTGCAGCAGTTCAGGCTCCGGATGACAAAGCTGGTTCTGCTAAGTAGTTATTTTGACATGCACAGCAGCTTTCCCTAGAAGTCCTGTGTTCTGGGGGTTTCATTTAGACCACAAGAAGTTGAAATCGAAGTTTAAAAGGTTCTCTGCTGACAAAATATGCTATATCCATTGGTGGACTTCTACTCAGTAATGAAAGGAACAAACTACCAAAACCTATCATATGTCATGGACCAACCACAAAAACATTAGCGAAGTAAAAAAAAACCAGACAGGAGAACACATATTGTATAATTCCATTGATTTGAAATGTCCAGAAAAGGCAAGATAATGGAGACCGAAATGGTCTGATTTATTTGCCTCAAGAGGCAGGGATTCAAGCACTCTAGAGTACATGTGATACATATATGAGAAAAAATAAGGAAAGAAATTTAAGTGTAAATAAATGAAAATAATACTTCTCCCTGATTATAAAGAAAATCACATTCTTTTTGTAATAATTTGGAAGACAAAATATGAAGAAAAGTCTTTAATGTTGCCACTCAAAACATTCTGGTTTGTTGTTTTTTATACTTCTTTATGCATTTGAACATTTTAAAAAGTAGAATCATAATATATAGTCTTTTGTCACTATGTTTTGGGCGTATTTCTATGGCAGTAAATATATCCTTGGCATCATCCTTTTTAAAAGCTTGATGTATATTAAGTTAATCATTGCCACCCCAGAAGTAAATTTTCTTATATATATATATTTTAATGGATGCAAGCAAGCATTTTTGGGCTGAATTCATAGAAGTAGAATTTCTGGAGGAAAATCACATAAAACACTTTTAAGATTTTTCATAGAAATTTTCAAATTATCCTGCAGAAAAATTGGTTCAGAGTTTATACTCCCAAAGTGACAGAGCTCCAGTGTCCCCCTTTCATTTGTCCACTTCACTGGTATTCAAGGAGAAAATCTCATTGTTTTCATTACATTTCTTTGGTTTCTAGTGCTTTGGAACTTTTTTTTTTTTTTTAGATGGAGTCTTGCTCTATCGCACAGTCTGGAATGCAACCATGCAATCTCGGCTCACTGCAACCTCTGTCTCCTGAGTTCAAGCCATTCTCCTGCCTCAGCTTCCCAAGCAGCTGGGATTACATGTACCCGCCACCATACCTGGCTAATTTTTGTATTTTTTAGTAGAGGTGGGGTTTCACCATGTTGATCAGGCCGCTCTCGAACTCCTGACCTCAGGTGTTCCACCCGCCTTGGCCTCCTAAAGTGCTGGGATTACAGGCGTGAGCCATGGCACCCAGCCTTGAATCTTTTTTATATGCTTATTGGTCATTTTTTTTCTTGTGGGAAGTGCCTGTTTCTCCATTGCCTATTTTCTGGCCAACCTCCAAAGTCACATTTCACTTAAATTTTATCCTGCTGATTGAAAGCATTTTAACATAAACAGGAGCAGGACAGACTGTAATTATGTAGATCTTGCTCTGTCACCCAGACTGGAGTGCAGTGGCATGATCATAGCTACCACAGCCTTGTACTGCTGAGCTGAAGCAATTTTCCTACCTCATCCTCCCAAGTAGCTAGGACTACAGGTGTGTGCCACGATGCCCAGCTAATTCTTAAAAATTTTTATAGAGATGTGAATTCACTGTGCTGCCCAGGCTGGTCTTGAACTCCTGACATAAAGTGATCCTCCCACCTTGGTTTGCCAACGTGCTGGGATTACAGGCGTGAACTACTGCTCCCGGCCGAGAGCTCATTTTGTTTGCTAGTGGAGTTCTTGGTATCTTTTATGTTTGAGGCTTTGGTGCTAGTGCTGAAGTATTACGCTCACCATCTGAGGTTTACAGGACTTTTGTTTTTTATAGTGAACAGATGGAACTGTGTAGTTCTGTATCTTTGCAGGCATACCAAACGTGCCTACCAGGATTCTACTTTCTATCCATTGAAAGCAAGAAGTAATACAGTCAAACTTTGCCTGGCTTACAGGCTTTGAAAGAATGGAGTATTTTGATTTAATTCTATTAACTTGGAAGTGTGAAGGTGAAAAGAATTCAAAACTTACATTTCTGGTTGAATGCAATTTGAAAATACAGCCAATCATTCCCTTTTTCTTCTGAGTAAGTTTGGACATTCCAATCTACTTGGCGTTTTATTGTAGAACTGCTAGTGTGCCTGAGACTTACATTGTGAAGGTAAGTTTTTAAAACGTGATAGGTAAGAGGGTATAAATGGTATTGTATGAGATCAGGCTGGATGAGTACTGACACTTGTAAATATACTTTTTAGAGTGAATCTCTGATTGCCACTTGTTTTCTTATTAACTCATAAAAATAGAACACTTCGGATGGAGGGTGGGAGTAGGAAGGAGACTTATGTGTTTTAATTGCATGTCATGGTTTCATATCAAGACAGAACATATGATATCCCTGGCTTTGGACCTACAGAAGGAAACACATTTTTCTACCTACTGTATGCCAGAGGTTCTTGAACATCTGGAGGGATTACTGCAGCACAGATTGCTGAGCCCTAATCCAGAGTTTCTGATTCACCAGGTCCAGGGTGGGGCCTGAGAATTTGCACTTATAAAAAGTTCTCAGGTTCTGCTGATGCTGCTAGTCCAGAGACTACATTTTTGAGAACCACTCTTGTCTAATAACTGTAAATTGTAGAACTCTAGAAAAAAGCTTAGTTTGGTGTGGGAAAAGAAGCTCACAGGTTATGGAGCAAATCGTGAAAGATTCAACCCTTGATCCCAGCCTAGTGTGGAATTCAGGTAACAAGCAATACACAGTGACATAACAGCCGCAGACGCTGACTGTCATGCAGGGTTCCCTCAGTGCACTGGTTTCCTGTGGCTGACTTAAGTTATCAACTCGGTGGTTTAACACAATAGAAATGGATTCCCTCACAGCTCTGGGGGCCACGAATGTGACCTCAAGGTGTCAGTGGGGCTGCTGACCCTCCTCGGGCTCTGGGTGAGATCCCTTCCTTTGCTTCTTGCCACCAGTTCCTAGTAGCTGCTGGCACTCCCTTACTTGCAGCTGCATTTCCCCCAGCTCTGTCTCTGGTGACATAGCCACCTCCTCTTCCCAGTGTCCTCCCTGTGTCTCTGCCGGTTCTTATGAGAACATGTGTGGCTGCCTGTGGCCCACCAGATCACCCATGACAAGCTTCCCTGGAGCTTAACTCCCAAGAGTCTTAACTGGATCATATACTTTGCCACATGAGGTGATATCAAGGTTCTGGGGGTTAGCAAATGAATGGATGATTTTGAGAGCCACAACTCTCAACCCTCTACACTTGGTGGCTTGGCCTCAAGAGGGGCCCTGGAGAGGGGACTCCCTTCTAACCTTCCTTTTTTTTTTTTTTTTTTTTTTTTTTTGAGGCAAAGTCTTGCTCTGTCATCCAGGCAGGAGTGCAGTGGTACAATCTCCGCTCACTGCAACTTCTGCCTCCTGGGTTCAAGCGATTCTCCTGCCTCAGCCTCCCGAGTAGCTGGAATTACAGGCACATGCCACCACACCTGGCTAATTTTTGTATTTTTAGTAGAGACAGGTTTCACCATGTTGGCCAGTCTGGTTTCGAACTCCCAACCTCAGGTGATCCACCTGCCTCGGCCTCCCAAAGTGCTGGGATTGCAGGCGTGAGCCATATGTCTGGCCTTACCTTCCTTTCCTGGGGGCTCTCCAGCAGCCCTGTGTGCAATATTGAGATTGTCTACATCCTTTAACAATTATTTAACATAATTTAACAATATTTATATTAGACTTCTCATGTTTGTATTTTTTTAATTTTTTGAGACAGGTTCTGACTCTGTCACTCAAGCAGGAGTGTGGTGGCACCGTCACAACTCACTGCAGCCTTGACCTCCTGGCCTCATGCCATCCGCTCACCTCAGCCTCCCAAGTAGCTGGGACCACAGGTGCACGCCACTACGCCCGGCTAATTTTTGTATTTTTTGTGGGGACGGAGTTTCACCATGTTGCCCACGCTGGTCTCAAATTCCTGGAATCAAGCGATCCACACACCTCAGCCTCCCAAAGTACTGGGATTACAGGCATAAGCCACCACGCCCGGCCTTAAACTTCTGTTTAAATCACTGTGTGTTGGCCGGGCGTGTTGGCTCACGCCTGTAATCCCAGCACTTTGGGAGGCCAAGGCGGGTGAATCACCTGAGGTCAGGAGTTTGAGACCAGCCTGACCAACATGGAGAAACCCCGTCTCTACTAAAAATACAAAAATTAGTCGGGCATGGTGGCACACGCCTGTAATCCCAGCTACTCAGGAGGCTGAGGCAGGAGAATTGCTTGAACCTGGGAGATGGGGGTTGTGGTGAGCCGAGATCGCACCAGTGCACTCCAGCCTGGGCAACAAGAGTGAAAGTCCGTGCCCCCCAAAAATAAATAAATAAATAAATCACTGTGTGTTTCTGTTTTCTGATTGGACCCAGACTGATACACTGGTTCAGCAATGCCCCCTGCCATGAGTGGGAGGCCAGGCTTGGCTCCTTCCTGGGCACTCCCCAGCTAGAGGCCTATGTGCCCTCAGCCTTTGAATTCCTGCTCGCATGTTGCTTGATCATTTAAAATGCAAAATGTAGTGACTGCTGTCATCCTCGGTGCTGAGAGATAGCAGCCTTGCTCCTCATGACCTTGGCCTTAGCAGCCCACCTCTTCCTCAAAGTAAGGTGCACAGGCTCTGCAGCTGATGTTTCTCCCCAGTCGGGGTAACCCCAATGTGTTCCAGAGGGAAGAGTTGTACAGTCGTGTGGTGTGGATGGCTGGGGCCTCACTGTGTCCAGCCCAGCTATAAACTGGCAGGTGGGAAACACTTATGGCCTGGCTGCTGAAAGGAGGGTGTCTGTGGCGTGTGAGCTCTGCCGTGAAGTCGAGGGAGGTGATGGGCATACGTGTGGAATGGAGCCAGCAGCCGTTATTAACTGGGCCCTGCCATTCTCACTCCAGTGGTCCACGGTCCCTAGAGTGACCGTCGAGTGCTCTGTTCTGGGTGTGTCTCCCAGTCCCTTCTCAGTCAGAAACAATGCACAGTCACATTCTCCAGCCCACGGGGTGACGTCTGGCTCCACATGGTTCGAGGTACAGCTTATCTGGCTAACCCCTCCTCTCCCATTGTGCAACCTCAGGGCAGGGCCCATGTCCCATCCCAAGACTGCCTCACCAGGCCCCCTTGTCTCTCACCAGCCAAAATCCAAAGTGAGTCCAGGGAGGTGTCCTAGCGCATCCCCCATGTGGGCCTGGAACAGGAGATGGCACAGGCACTGGGCACAGGGAGGAGCTGCCCCCACAGAGTAGTCTCCTTGGGTCAGAGCAGCAGGTAGGCCCCCATTTATGAGGGTCAGGGCAAGACCCACTCACTCTCTCCAGATGTCTCTTAGCCAGAGGACCAGGCAGGAGTCTTTGAGGGCTGGGCTCCAGACATCTTGCCTCCCCATGCTGAGCCCAGAGAGACTCTCAGCAGCAGAGGGAGGGAGGAGCAATGGCCCTCTTGGGCAGGTGGCCTCAGCACCACAGGGCTGCATACAGCAAGCCCCCAGCTCTAGGAATCTGTTTCCCTCCTCAGCCAGGGCTGGGCTCCCCTTTTGTACACCTCATTCCATGGAGTCGTTGCTGCAGCCTCCAGGGTGGGCAGAGAGCAGGGACCACCCACCCATCCCCATCTTCAGCTTAGCTGGCCAGGAAGTGAAGAAGCCGGGCCCCAAATCAAGGCCTACTGGCTCCAGAACTCGATGCTCTGCTCACTAATGACTGTACACCCAGCATGGCCCCAGGCAGAGAGGTCACCACAGGATGGAGGCCACATGTTCAAGGAAACCATGCAGAGGGCCCTGTGTACCAGACCGGCAAGGCAACGTCACACGTATTACAGGGACTGGGCTGGACTTCCCACATCCCTCAAACCCAGGGCCAGGGATCACTGCAACAGGAGCCAGCCAGGGCCATCTGATGTGTCCCAACCCAGGGCCCTCCCCATTGTCTGATCTGTAGGGCCAGCCCATCCGGGCCTGGGGCTCACTGGGGGCCTCTGTCCCAGGCCATCACCTGGGATGGCTGGAACTCTCTGGTCTGACCAGAACCACTTCCTTGGGGAAAGGTGAGCTCAGCAGTGGGACAACAGAGAACTTGGATGTTCATGAAGCCATCTTCCCCCAACAGCCTGAGGTTAGAATGTCTTTCATCCTGAATGGTTGACCAGCTTCCCTAATGTTGGCTTAAGCCCAAGCAGGCAAGGCAGTGGTAAGACAGAAAGAAGAACTTTCTGGCTACCAGACGCCTCATCAGAGTCAGAATGTGGTAATCCCATCACTTGGGAGGCAAATCAGTCACCATAGAGCATCTCAGGGCCTTGATGGCCACCCAGCTGGACACATGTGGATGTCTCTGGCCTTATTTCTCCAACACGTAGTAGGTTCTCAGTAAACATGTGAGAGAGGTTCACACGATCAGTGTGCCTGATGGCTGTGACAGGCTCCCGAGGGCCACTTGCCCTTGTCCCTGAGGTTGGTATCCAAGTGACCCGAGTTCATGGGTCCCCCTCTCCCCACCCCTCGACCCCCCATCCATATAGGTCACCGATGGGGACATGCAGGTCCAGGGAGCATGGCTCAGCGTCAGGCCATCACTAAAGCCAACTCCAGCCCACAGGGACCTGGCACAGGGTAGGAACAGGGGCCCTGGGGATCAAAGGGGAGTCATGCCCTCTGGAGGGCCTTAACATCCTTTGTCGAGGACCCTCTGAATGTCTTCTCTTGGCTTGGCCCAGCAGGCATTGGAAGCCTCACTGGGGAATGGTCATGGGAGGGTCACGGGCACCTTCAATTTCTAGCAGAGAGCCCGGAAGTGAGTGTCCCTGCCTTGCTGAGTTCATTTTCGGGGGGCAAGACCCAGTTCCATGCTGAGGGTGCTGATAGTCCTTAGGGTTAGCCCCTTAGGGGCTCCTGGCCCACTGTCCCGGTGCCCCTCCCTGGCCACCACCAGGCACCTGAACACCAGCTTCCCAGCAAAGCCCTCACCCACAGCAAAGAACACTCTGAGGTCTGCCCACCATAGGCCACAGGTGTTTGGAGGACAAGGACCAGATCAGGTTCCAGCCACACCAATATTTTCCTCCACCAGAGCCTTGGTGTCAAAGGAGCTGCTGGAGGGCCTGTTCAAGAAGAGTGTAGCCACAGAAGCCAAGGAGACTGTCCCCACCCCTCTCCATCCTGCTCCCTGCCCATCACTCCAGGCTCTGCCCCAGCTTCCCACCCTCTCTCCCCCACTCTATCTACCTGTGCAGATGGCCTGTCCCTGCAGATATCTACACCATCTCAGCCCGTGAGCGCTCCCCTGCCCACCCTTCACACTTTCAGAACTGCACACCCTGCTCAAACACACTGTGTGGCTCCCCAGGATGGAAGAAACAGTTGCAGCTCCTCAATGGGTCTCTTAAAAACCTCCCACTCCCACCTCACCTCTTCCTGCCCATATCTGCAGCTGGACCTGCTCGGCCAGCCAGCACCCTGACCTGCTCCATTTCAGCTTCTGGCCTCCATAGCTTTGCTCAAGCTGTTCCTGCCCTCCAGAATGCCCTCCCCATGCCTCAGGACCCAGTGGCTCCTCCTGTGCCCCACCTCAGCCCTCAGAGCCACGCACACAAACTCTGCAACTGCATTGCATGGAGCTCTGACCCAGGGGAACTTGTCCTTAGCTCCAGGCCTGCAAAGGAAAGCAAGAGGGAGCATTTTACATGGGAGTAGCCACTTGAGTGGCTGGGGGAGAGGCACGGAGCTGGGAAAGAGCAGATGTGAGAGTAGTCCTTGAGTCAGAAGGCACTAGAGATGGTGAGGGAGCAGATAAGGTGGCCGGGGGCAGAGGACTGGGTCTCTCCCTAAACGCCCCGTCCTTTAGCCACACCTGAAGACGCATACCCAGCAGCTGAGGGGAAAGGGAAGGATGGCGCCTGGATGCCCCTGGACAGGAGGGTGCTTGGCTCAGGCCACCCCCAGCCCTGGTAGGAGTGTGTTGTCAGTAGGACCCTGCAGCCATCTGCAGCCTGGGAGGCCCTAGCAGGGCTTGCCCAGACTCTGCTTGCATGCCTGCAGTGATGGAGCCCTCACTCACTCACCAGGCAGCTCACAAGGTGGGGTGCAGCTCTGAACAAGCAAAACCTCCTCCGAATGGAACTGAAATCTGCCCCTGGGGCTCCCCACTGAGCTCCCCACTGACCCCATGGTCCCTGCGGGATAGCCCCTGCCAGACCCTGTGTCTCCTCCTCCAGACCTGGCAGCCTCAGGACACTCAGCTCTTCCCCAGATATCACCTCCTTGGGGCACAACTCTCAGATGACCTTGATATGGTTTGACTGTGTCCCCACCCAAATCTCATCCTGAATTGTCGTTCCCATAATCCCCATGCGTTATAGGAGGGACCAGGTGGGAGATAATTGCATCACAGGAGTGGTTTCCCCCACATTGTTCTGTGGTAGTGAATAAGTGTCACAAGATCTCATGGTTTTATAAGGGGTTTCCCTTTTGCTTGGCTCTTATTCTCTCTTGTCTGCCACCATGTAAGATGTGCCTTTCCCCTTCCCCCGTGATTCTGAGGCCTCCCCAGCCATGTGGAACTGTGAGTCCATTAAACATCTTCTAAATTACCCAGTCTTGGGTATGTCTTTATCAGCAGTGTGAAAACAGACTAATACAGACCTGGAACCCCCTCACCCTTCCCTCATCTCTGCCCCAAACAGGCCACTTCCCCCTGACATAAATTCTGCCTGGGAGACATGAAAACCTGAGATTTGGGCTTTACTCAAAACATCACCCTATCAGAGCCACAATGCAGCAAGTTCAGCTCACCTGAGTGGAATCTCAGACCAAACCCCCAGGAGCAAGTCAGCTGAATGCATGGCCTGGGCACTCTCCCTGCCCAGGCCTGACAGCTTTTGTCTCTATGGTCTGTGATCCCCAAGGACACTCAACTCCCAAGATCCCCCCAGTTCCCACTCCTGCCACTGGGGGCAGAATGTGAATTCCATGACCAAATAGCCCCTCTCTTCACAGTTGTGTGGCTAAAGAATCTCTCCACCTATGACCCTCCATCTCCTCATCCTTTAGGGAGTGGAAGAATGAGATCACCCACAGATCCCTACTCATCCCACTTCCATCCTCCCTACCCTTTCCCTACCACACACACAAACATATTCTGGCCTGGGGAGAAGTTACTGTTTTATTAACTGCAAGGCCCCTGTCATCCAACACAGGGCACCAGGTCCACGTGAAGGGGGGCCACACCCACTGTCGGTTGCGTTTTCAGATTAGAGATCCTGAGAGCTCAAACTGATAACTGTCTTGGAAATGGGCAACAAGGCCAACTTTAATGGGAAACTGCTGCCCAGGTTTTTTCATACATCCACTGTCAGCAGAAGAGGCCCTGCCAGGCCACAGGGCAGAGCATTGAGCCATGCTGTCCCACAAAGGCTCTAGGTGGCCTGTCCAGGGGATTTGTTGCCCTAGAGACTCTGCTGGTGTACACTGAGCCCTGATCCCCACCCCAGGGTGAACTCAGATTCCTGCTGCAGGCTGGGCTTGTATCCCTCTGGGCAGCTCTATGACACTTGCTGGGGTTCTTGTGGGTTGGAGGAGCATGAGGCTTAAGAGCCCAAGCCAGGTTAGGACTGGAGGCCCTGGTCCCAGTCACTCTGCCCAAGAGACCCACAGCCCCTGCCTCCAAGGCCCAGGGCCCAGATGACCTTGCAGGCTCCGGCCCTCCCTCTGTCCTCCAGCCTGGCCTGCTCTCCATTGTTTGCTGACCATGTGGCCATGCACAGGTGGATGTCCTGGAGCACGTCATGAGTGCCCACCAGCAGTGACACCAAGGACTTCATCAAGGCCACCCTGCAAGGGGCACAGGGAGTGCACACCCGTCCTCCTGCCCACCCTGTGGAGCTGTTGGGCCCTGCCCTCTGCCACCCTCAGAAGCAGCCAGGCCCTCAGGATCAGCTGACCCCAGCCCGGGGCTGACCTCCATGCTGCCTCTTGTTCCCAGTGCTTTGTCACAGCCTGTAGGTTGAGCAGGCTTGACAGACTGGCTTGCTCACTCCCATATTGTGCAGGGAGGGAAACTGAGGCCAAGGTAGGTAGAATCCTGCCGAGGTCACAGGACGTAGTGGCTGCAGATTTGAGGCTGGTGCCCCCAGGCCCGTGCCCCCAGCTCAGAAGGATCAGGGTCTTCCATGGGCCCATTTCCTGGAATAATATAGAAGCCCTAGTCGGAAAGAGACATGGAGCCATCCTAACCTTTGACCTCTGACCTGCCCCACCTAGGATGAAAGGCTCTGGAGGCCTGGGTTCGGCCAAGAATCAGATGAAACCTGGGAGACACCTGGGTGTGATGATTGCGGGGCTGGGCTGGTGTAGCCTGCTGAGGGGCATGGGAGGGTGTTTCTCCACCAGGACTCTGTGGTTAGGCACCCATGAGCCAGGAGCACCAGGGCCTCCTCTTTTGGGTAGCTCTGCTCTTCCTCGCCCTCAAAAGTCCACTTCGTTGGTACCCAGCAACTCAAGCTCCTCGTGGCAGGGAACAGTGCTCCACTGGCAAAGCCAAGGATGCACACTGCAAGGCTGGCCAAGGCTCAGCTGCGTGTCAGATTCTGGCCACACCCACCTGGCATTGCTCTGCATGCCCCACTCCCCTCCGGTGTTCCTGGTGTACTTCAAGTCCATCCTGATGACACACTTCACCTGGAGCTGCTCCGGTACAACTTGGAGCCACCCAGCACCTGTTCAGGGACACAAGTGGGGCTTTTCCAGCAGCTTCTCCTCAAACCAGGTCATTCTGTGTCCCCAGGTCAAGTCTGCATCCTTCCCCCAGGACACACTCCTGTACCCGCAAGGCTTCCTCCAGCCCTTGGCCAGCCTGATCAAGGAGGGCCAGGTCTGTGATGGGGCTGCTTCCCACACTGCCTGAGTCACTCCATGCCTGGAGGGCTGAGAGGCAGTACCCAGAGAAAGCACAGAGCTGGGGACAGGGGTGACCCGGCCTAAAAGGGTGGTGTCCACTGCTGGCTTCCTCTAGCCTCAGGCTGTCTCAAAAGGGAGCTCCATGCAGGGCCCCAGCCCCTCCCTGCCCTGGATGCTGTCCTCAAGCCCAGCAGGCCCCAGGCTGTGCCCCAGGGACACTGGGCCTGCAGGTCCGTCATCCTGGCTTGTTCCCATTCCCACCCAAGGAGGTCTGGCTCTGGCTGGAAACTAAACATATTGCTTTGACACCAATGTCAGAAGCCCAAAGAATTAAGAGTAAAATACCAAGACGGTTTGGTATTTTAAAGGAAAGTAAAGGAAGCTCTAGGAAATGTTATGTCAAAATCTAAGTAAAATTTTACTGGGTTTGAAAGCATTGGGCACGTTCCTGTGAGACCCCCAGGGTGAGGCCTGTGCTTCCAGGGAAGGCAGACGGGGCCCGCAGAGCCTGGCCACAGGTGGCTCAGGAAGGTGCTTAAAGAGTGTGGCCAAATTTTCTTTAGATTCAAAAGGAAAACCAGTTATTCCCAGTAAGGACATTTTTCAGCTTGCAGGTGAAGTCCCAGGGTGCAGAAGGGCTGAGAGGAGAGGTCAAGATTGGTGGCTGAGGGGCTGGTCCCAGGGGCCCGAGTATGGGCAGAGTCACTCCTGGTGATGAGATGGTAACAGGGATTGCTGAGAACGGTGGGGGGCTCCTCGCTCCTCCGGCTTTGGCCTGGCCCCAGGTCGGTGCAGATGGGCGGGGGCTACCTGAGCCTAAGTCTTTCAGAGAAGCCTTAGATGGAGGTGCAGGGGCAGGCCTCTGTGCAGGCGGGCCCTGGGGACTGCAAGGAGCCCCCTGCATGCTCTTGGGCCAAGATGGGGCCTTCTCTTGTGGGCTCTCAGGAGAAACAGCAGGTGCATCTGCCTTCTGCGGGGGGTAGGTGATTTCTCCGCTTATCTCGTTCACCCAGAAAAACACGTCTAGAGGTTTCTGCCCCTGTCCAAACTGACTTCTAGACATACCTAAAAGGGAGAAAAGTGACAACACAGGTGGGCCTTCCAGCCTCCAGATGTCCGGTGGAGGGTCAGGGGGAACTGCCAGGGCCTGGGCTTCCCTCAGCCTGAACCTCTTACTAGGGGACTCTCTCTCCTGGAGCGCCAAGCCTTCCCGGGACAGGGACAGGCCTAACTCGAGGCTCCAGATGAATTCTAGGGTCATTTTCTTCTTAAATGGTCTTTTCAAAATGTTTTAATCTTAACCAAGTATATACTAAGTATCCTTTACATCCTGACCTAGTTCAGAGATGTGTGTGTATACCAATAATTTCATGGAATGTAAATAGTTATATATAATAGTGTCTGATATTTTCAATTATTTTTTATGTAATTAAATCTACTATATTCCTTAAGAAAATGCTGATTGCCATGCGAATTTGTTTTGTAAGGAAAGCAGCAATGATGAACCATAGCTTGAAAAACACAGTCTTCAATTAAGGATGGAGAATCTGATACAAAAGACCAAAAAAAAAAAAAAATCACTCTTGCAAAGTTTACACAAACATGACTATGTGTGGTTAGCAGAATGGTCCCCCAAAGATGGCCCTGCCCTAATCCTTGGAACCCATAACTGTGTTTCATTATATGGCAAAAGGGACTTTGCAGATGTAATTAAAATTATGGACCTTAAACTAGGAATATTATCCTGGATTATCCACGTGGCCCAATCTAATCACTCGAGCCCTAAAAGGCAGAGAGCTTTCTCTGACTGGCGTCACAGAGATGCAGCAGCAGGAGAAGTGAGAGAGATTCTAAGCATGAGAAGGACTCAACCCACTGTTGGCTTGACGATGGAAAGGGCTTAATGGAAACTCTGTCAACAAAATGAGCTTGGAAGTGGATGTTCCCCAGAGCTCCCAATAAAAGCTGGAGGTAGACAAAACCTTGATGTGAATCTTGTGAGACCCTAAGCAGAGCCACGCTTGCTGACTTAGGGACTTCAGTGGTATGAGACAATAAATGGGTGTTGTGGCTGGTTCGGTGGTTCATACCTATAATCCCAACACTGGGAGGTAGGAGGATCGCTTGAGCCCAGGAGTTCCAGATCAGCTTGGGCAACATAGGGAAACTCATCTCTACTACCACTACTACTAATAATAATAATATAAATAAATTAGCTAGGTGTGGTGGCATCCACCTGTGGTCCTAGCTATTCAGGAGGCTGAGGTAGGAGAATCCCTTAAGCCCGGGGTGGTCAAGGCTGCAGTAAACTGAGATTGCACCACTACGCTCCATCCAGCCTGGATGTCAGAGGGAGACCTCGTCTCTAAATAAATTAATAAATAAATAATAAATAAATGGGTGTTGTATTGAGCAGCTACACCTGTGGTCATTTGTAAGAATAAATCATTTCCTGGCCGGGCACGGTGGCTCAGGCCTGTAATCCCAGCACTTTGGGAGGCTGAGACGGGTGGATCATGAGGTCAGAGATTGAGACCATCCTGGGTGAAACCCCATCTCTACTAAAAAATACAAAAAAAAATTAGCCGGGTGTGGTGGCGGGCGCCTATAGTCCCAGCCACTTGGGAGGCTGAGGCAGGAGAATGGTGTGAACCTAGGAGGCGGAGCTTGCAGTGAGCCGAGATCACGCCACTGCACTCCAGCCTGGGCGCCAGAGCGAGGCTCCATCTCAAAAAAAAAAAAAAAAAAAAAAAAAAAAGCAGTCATTCATTTTCTGTTCTTACAAATGGCCACAAAAGGAAACTTCTATGCCATGTGAACACGTTCTCAGGATCAGTACAGGAGGCAACCTGCAAGTCTGGGCAACTCTTCCTACTTTCTTTCTTTCCATCAAATTCCTTCACCTTCTTTAGAACGGACACAATGACTGTCAGTCCTGAGAAACTTCAAGGTGTGCTACCTAGAATATCAACCAGTTCAACCAGAAGCTGATCCTGACACCTGCGTCTTCCAGGAAGTTCTGATTTGCTCAGGCGGAGAGGATCTCCCCAGCATCCCCTGGTGGTTGGAAACAGGGGGCTCAGGGGCTCAACAGTTAGAGGCTGGCCAGGAGCTAGGGAACTGGATAGGTATGAAGGGTTTGAAGCTTACCTGTCGGAAGGTTCTGGGATGGAGGAGCCTGTGGAGGGAGCTTCAGAGAGCAGGAGGAACATTAGAAGGCTGGGCCCTCTGCAATCTAATCTTTATTGTGTAATGCGTTTCCCGCCCTATCCCAGCCTAGCTTCTGCCTGGCGATCTCAGACCCCTGCAGGGAAGCTCCCCACTCATCCCTGCGCCATCCTCGCTGTCACAGTGCCTGATGCCCCCAACCTGGAAGTGTGCCTGCCAATTGCCTTTCCCTGCCTGATTTCTAGCAGTCCCATCACATGGCTCCAAAAACAGCATCGGGGTTTTTTTCTAGAACCCAAATTTATAAACAAGGGGCAGCGTCCTCTGACAGGGTTGGTTTGTGTTCAGTATAGTGGAAGCCAGGGCCACCTGGATTAGGAACATCTTGTGATCTGCTCCCTACTCCCCTGGGCCTGGCTTGCTGGGCCTCACACCCTGTCCACACCCTGCTCTCCCTGAGAATTAGATGCAGCCCCCATGTCACCAGCTGCTTACTGGGACTGCCCAGTCCAGGCCCACCTTGAATCCTCACCAGGTTCCCCACTCTGTGGACGCAGCAGCTGCTGTGTGTCCCATGGAGCCAGCCCATGGCGCTGGCAGAAGATGGAATGGTCGTCCTTCTGGGCTGGCCCCAGGTCACCCAAGCAGGCTTTTCTCCTCTCCTCACCTGCCTGGTGGTGCCCACCCGATGTGGGGCGGTCCATAGGGCTGCTGGAGCTGAGTGAGAGGGGCTCGCCCAGCAACCTTTTCCCGTTGGTGCTAGTAGCCTTGGGCCTTCCCAGAGACTGCTGCAGGCCTGTCCTTAGCATGAGGCCATTGCTAAGGTGAAGGAGGAGCCTCTGTCCTCTCTTCCCTCCCTGGCTCAGCTCGCCTACTCCCGCATTGTGCTTGGTGAGGCCAGGTGTGCTTCCTCCCTTCCTCCCCAGGGCCTCTCCCCTTCGGTCCACCCAGGGGCAGTTTCCCCAGGAAACTCTAACTCATTCCATTACCTTCCCCCAGTTGATCTTGGAAACCCCCTTGCTGTGAATACTGGCAAGCTTAGGAGCTTATTCCTCCCACCACGTCATCCAGCTCTTGATCAGTGTGCTCTGAGGGCTTTGTCTTCCAAGCTTTTGACAACCCTGGATGCTGGTTAGTCTTTGGTTGGCCCCAAGACGCAGTGTCACACAAGCACCACCCTGTGGACACGCTGAAGTTCCCATGGAGTCTTTTCTATTGAAAACTTGGCCTCTTTCAGGCCAAACACTGGCTCCCTTTTTGTGCATAGCTTTCTAACTGGCACAATTTCCCCAAAGATAATTGAGAATTATAGTGATCACTTTGGGGAAACTCTGATATAGACAAAACAAAAACAAAGCAAAATTCTGAATATCCAAAGGTCTGCTGTCTTTAATTGGTATGAGGAGGCTCCTAAACACAATTTGGACTCAAAAAGTGCCTCTCTAAAATATTCTTTAGCTGTAACTAATATGAGCATCTTTTCCCTCATAAGCATCTTTTCTTTTCTTTGGTTTTTTTTTTTTTTTTTTTTTTTTTTTTGAGATGGAGTCTCACTCTGTCGCCCAGGCTGGAGTACAATGGCACCATCTCAGCTCACTGCAAACTCCTCCTCCCAAATTCAAGTGATTCTCCTGCCTTAGCCTCCTGAGTAGCTGGGATTACAGGCATGTACCACCATGCCCGGCTAATTTTTGTATTTTTAGTAGAGACGGAGTTTCATGATGTTGGCCAGGCTGGTCTCAAACTCCTGACCTCAGGTGATCCACCCAACTCAGCCTCCCAAAGTGCTAGGATTACAGGCATGAGCCACCGCGCCCGACCAAGCATCTTTAAATGTTGACATTTCCAATGCCCTTTCCACGTTTTGTGAAAGGCTTCAGGTCCAAAACTGCCCCTATGTTGGGTAAACAAAAAAAGTTGGCTGGCAAATCACTCTATTGTATAAACATCAATATTTGGCTAAACTTCTTTTTTTCTTTTTTTTTGAGATGGAGTCTCGCTCTGTTGCCCAGGCTGAAGTGCAGTGGCGCAATCTCGGCTCACTGCAAGCTCTGCCTCCCAGGTTCATGCCATTCTCCTGCCACAGCCTCCCCAGTAGCTGGGACTACAGGCGCCCACCACCACTTCCAGCTAATTTTTTTTTTTTTTTTTGTATTTTTAGTAGAGACGGGGCTTTACCATGTTAGCCAGGATGGTGTTGATCTCCTGACCTCTTGATCCACCAGCCTCAGCCTCCCGAAGTGCTGGGATTATAGGGATGAGCCACCGCGCCCGGCCTTGGCTAAGCTTTTTAAGGAGACTCTGGGTACCAAGAATAAAAGAACCCTCATGAGGAAAATCTTTGTCTTGTTTGCCTAAATGACAGATCATCTTGTTTCACAGGGAGGCATCACTTCCTTCCTTTCCATATGTTGGAGATTAATACATTCTGACTTTTAAAAAAGTTGTATGGCTTGATAGAATTGTCAAGAACTGAAATTATGTCAAAACCAGATATAGGACACTCTTGTGTGTGTTTTGTATATATGTCTAAACTTTCATCCCTCTTCTTACAGAGAAAAATGATCAGTTATTTGTCTAAAGCCAGCTCCTTCTCATTTTTATCTATCCCACTTCCTCTCCTTTTCCCTCTTTTGAAAACATGAAAGACTTAACAAAAATTACATTCAGCTGTTATGCATATATTCTAGGAGTTTTTAGTTCAGGTAAAGTCTAAATTGTTTAAAGAAAAAAGTTGTTGAACTATTTTTTTATGGATACTAAAAAATGTGTATTTCCCTGATAACCTTTTAAACTAGCTATGACATAAGAAAAGACGTCAACTTCAAAATAAAGGAAAACGTTACCATGATTCACTCTTTAATTATTAGTTTATCTTTTTAAACAAATGTTAGTACAATATTTTGGTTTATTCCGGACCAAAATTAGATTTCTCAAATTTCCTACATTAATTTTATGTATTTATTTATTTTTTGAGATGGAGCCTTACTCTGTCCCCAGGCTGGAGTGCAGTGGCACAATCTTGGCTCACTGCAACCTCCTCCTCTCAGGTTCAAGTGATTCTCCTGTCTCAGCCTCCTGAGTAGCTGGGATTATAGGTGTGTGCCACCATGCCTGGCTAATTTTTGTATTTTTAGTAGAGATGGGTTTTTGCCATGTTGGCCAGGCTAGTCTCAAACTCTCGACCTCAGGTGACCCACCCGCCTTGGCCTCCCAAAGTGCTGGGATTACAGGCGGGAGCCACAGCACCGGCCTACATTTATTTTATAAATGAAATGTTTTCATCATTTCCATAATTTATTTAAAATAAAAAATTTTGGTCTGGCATGGTGGCTCACATCTGTAATCCCAGCACTTTGGGAGGCCGAAGCAGGTGGATCACTTCAGGCCAGGAATTCAAGACCAGCCTGACCAATACAGTGAAATCCCATCTCTACACCAAAAATACAAAACTTAGCTGGGTGTCGTGGCACACACCTGTAGTTCCAGCCAATCGGGAGGCTGAGGCTCAAGAATTGCGTGAACCCAGGAGGCGGAAGCCTCAGTGAGCTGAGATGGTGCCACTGCACTCCAGCCTGGATGACAGAGCGAGACCCTTTCTCAAAAATAAATAAAATAAAATAAAATAAAATAAAATAAAATAAAATAAAATAACAGATCTAAATTCACCCTTAAAATATAGAGCACTCTCAAAAACTGAATTGACTTCACTCTCCCAGAAATCGAAGCACATATGACTAAAATAATTGCCCTCACCCAGGCAGGCCAACTTGTGAAAGTGAAGTATGTAGTTATGCTGTTGGTAAAGGGGCTTTTGCCCACAAATTCAGAATGCTTAGAGAACCCCAGGGGAGGAGCTCAGTGGGTGGAGTCTCCAGGGATTTGTTGGAGGCTGTTGGGAGAGCAGGAGTGAGCGCTCTAATTGGCTGGGACCTCAATGTCACAAAGGTCAGGGGCAGCTGCCAGAGAATGAAGCAGAGGGCTGTGGGGTGAAGGGACTGCCAGTCTTCCGCCACTCCTTTTTGTGGTCCTTCCCTTCGCTGCCTTCCTTCTCCCAGACACACTGGGCATCCAGTTCCAATCCAAAGGCTGCCCCTTTGACCAGGCCATCTCCTCCACCTCACATCAGACGGTGAATCAGCTGCTCAGACCTCTAAACCTCAGTAACCTAGCAGGTAAGGACTTTCAGATTTCACCAGGAAGGATTATCTCTTCATATCTTATGAAAGTAATAGAACCAGCTGGGTGCAGCGGCTCATGTCTGTAATCCCAGCACTTTGGGAGGCTGAGGCTGGTGGATCACTTGAGATCAGGAGTTTGAGACCAGCCTAGCCAACAAGGTGAAACCCCATCTCTACTAAAAATACAAAAAAATTAGCCAGTCGTGGTGGCGCACGCCTGTAGTCCCAGCTACTTGGGAGGCTGAGGCAGGAGAATCACTTGAACCCAGGAGGCGGACGTTGCAGTGAGCCAAGACCACATCATTGCACTCCAGCCTGGGCAACAAGAGTGAAACTCTGTCTCAAAACATAATAAATAAAAACTAATAGAATCTATAAATTCATAGGAAATGGCCCTTGGCAAACGTGTGTCAGGAGAGAATGACTTGAAGGTGTCCACCGTTGTTTCTTACTGAAGGTTTGTTCAAACGTAAAAATTCACTTGGGACAGCTTATGAGTCCTCTCCTACTCTTGGAAAACCTTTTAAAGTGTCTGACAAAGTCTGTACCCCTGGGGCATGGATTAGTTTGTTGAAGTCCACAGACCACACAGTTTCTTGGAAGGTGTGCAGCGTGAGGGTGCATTCCTCTATTGCCCACTGATGGAGAACTCACTTAGGCTGTCTTTCCTCTCCTTCAGATGCCTAGAAGTCAATTGGGGTCAAGGAACAAGCCTCTACTCACATGCATTTGGGCAAATGAAGTCACAGAACAAATAACCTACGCTGCATCCAGGTTAGATCCTCCTGCACCATTTCCTGCTTCTCTACGGAGCCTGCAATGTGGACCCCTGTCTGGATGTGGGGCTGGGGAGGTGGCTGTTCCCTGTCCCAGAGGCCCATCTGGTGTTCCCACACAGGCACTGAGTCCAGGGACACCCTCTGCTGCTGCCTCACCTGAGAGAAAGTGGCCCAAGAAGCATTGGCCCAGTGCCTGTTGATGCCAGGAGCCCTCTGCCACAGCCTGACACAAGCATCCTGCACTCTCCCCTTCCAGCCCCTCCCCGAAAGCGTGGGCCACAGGTACCACTCCCTATGCCACTGAGCCCCACATGTCCCATCCCCCAAGCCACGCCCGCCCAGCCCCAGAGCTTTCCTACATTTATGATTTGTCCAAAAAGGTGACGTCCTTCAGCCCCCAGAAGGTCATCCTCCAGGCTGTGACCATCACACAGGATGTCTTGCACGGGGTCCTCATGGGCCTTCAGCCCAGCACAAATTGTGGTCTGGTTTGACCTTTGAAATATCTCAACATCTAAAATTCAGAGCTTTTTTGGAATATTTATCATTTTCCATAGATATAATTCTTTCAAATAAATTCCTTAGAAAACAATATCCAGTGTTTCATTCTTTGTGCTAACATGTGTTTTTTCCATTTTGGAGATGAAAAATGTCATTAGAAATAAAAACTCGGCTGGGCGCAGTGGCTCAAGCCTGTAATCCCAGCACTTTGGGAGGCCGAGACGGGTGGATCATGAGGTCAGGATATCGAGACCACCCTGGCTAACATGGTGAAACCCCGTCTCTACTAAAAAATACAAAAAACTAGCCGGGCGAGGTGGCGGGCGTAGTCCCAGCAACTTGGGAGGCTGAGGCAGGAGAATGGCGTGAACCTGGGAGGTGGAGCTTGCAGTGAGCTGAGATCGCGCCACTGCACTCCAGCCTGGGCAGCGACAGAGCGAGACTCCGTCTCAAAAATAAATAAATAAATAAATAAAAACTCAACAGACAGATTAAACATCAGATAAGATGCAGTTAGCAGGCCAGGCACAGTGGAGGTTGCAGTGAGCTGAGATTGCGCCACTCCAGCCTGGGCGACAGAGCAAAACTCCATCAATCACACACAAAAAAGGTAAGATGCAGGTAGCAGAGGTGTCAAGCAAACTCGAACAAGATCTGAAGTGCAATGTTCCTTAAGGAGTCCAGAGATAGGAGACAGGACATTTGAAGGAAAAGTTCCAACAAAGCACAGACAGGCTCTAGGAGATCACACAGGGAAAGGGGAGGCTACATCCAAGAGATAAAGCTGAGAATTCCCCAAAACTGATGGAAGACAGGAATTCTCAGAGTGAGGGATGCCACTGAATCCCACAGAAGATAATTGAAAACATCCACACTTAGTTACATTGTAGCAAAACCATGAAACACTGAAGACAAATCTTGAAAATTGCTAGAGAAAATACCTGATGACTTGAAATTAAAAATGATAAAGTTTAATGGAATAAAACCAGGGCAACAGAGCAAGACTCTGTCTCAAAAATAAAATAAATAAAATAAAATAAAGCAGTGTTCCTTAATCTTGGCACTCTTGATATTTGGGACTGGATAATTCCTTGTTGTTGAGACAGCACTGGGTAGTGTAGAATGTTTAGCAGTATCCCTGTTCTCAAGATGGGGAGGCTGGCACCTCATGTAAAATGTTCGGCCAGGTTGCAGCCTGCATTAGCTTGGAGGGTGGATCGCAATTTGACCAAATCTGTGGCATTAGGAACTAACTGCGAGAATCCAGAATGCTGGTTTTTTGGCTCCTCCTTGGCTGCTTTTAACAAAGTCCTGTGAGAAACGTGGTCTCTGGCTGGAGCTTGCCAGTGTGCAAGGAGAGGTGGTAGGACCCAGAGTGCTGCTAATGTAGGTAACCCCTGACTGGCCTGCCACACACAAACAGTTGAATAATTTGGTGCCTTGAAAGTTTGAAAAAAAGTCAGCCACTCTATACACCCCAGCCAAGGCAGTTGTGGGCTATGGCTCTGAAGAGGCAGTCTTTGTAGGAGATAGCCTTGGTGATGCTAGCAAAGACAAGATTTGGGGTGTTGCTTTTCATAGCAAACCTATGATATTAGCAAACGTGGAGAGATCTGGCACAATCAAACATTGCTAAAAGGAACTCAAAGGCCTGCTACAAATTTCATAGAACTGGACATAGGCCATCCCCAGTGAGCCAGGACAAAAACTAGGCAGAGCCCAGTGTCCACAAAGAGTGGGCTGGATGGCTGAGTGTGGTGGCTCATGCCTATAATCCCAGCACTTTGGGAGGCCAAGGTGGGTGAATCACCTGAGGTTAGCAGTTTGTGACCAACCTGGCCAACATGGTGAAACCCTGTCTCTACTAAAAATACAAAAATTAGCCGGGTATGGTGGCGCATGCCTATAATCCCAGCTATTTGGAAGGCTGAGGCAGGAGAATCACTTGAACCTGGGATGTGGAGGTTGCAGTGAGCCGAGATATTACCACTATACTCCAGTTTGGGTGACAGAACGAGACTCCATCTCAAAAAAGAAAGAAAAGAAAAGAAAAGAGAAAAGAAAGGCATCTCTAGTGCCTTCTGACTCAAGAAAAGAAAGGGTTGAGACCGCCAACCCTTCAACCAGGCCTGTACACACGCCCAAGAGGTGGTCTTTTGACATCAGAGGGCCAAAAACTCCACCCTCAGATCATGTTAATGCCACCATTTTCTGTACATATGTCCTATGAACCCCAATTATGACTGCATTTTTCCCCACTGCCAATCACCTTTCCCCGTGCCTTAGACCACCCTACTTCTCTAACCTATAAATCTCGCTAAGCCTCATCTTTGGGGAGGTGGATTTGACAGCCATTCTCCCATCTCCTCACTGGACAGCCTTGTGAATAATTCTTCTCTCTTTTGCAAAACCCATGTCACAGTGATTGATTTACTGTGTGAGAACAGAACAAACCTGGGCCTGGCTCAGTAACAACTGCAAACCAGTTG
This sequence comes from Macaca nemestrina, assembly GCF_043159975.1. Taxonomy (NCBI): domain Eukaryota; kingdom Metazoa; phylum Chordata; class Mammalia; order Primates; family Cercopithecidae; genus Macaca; species Macaca nemestrina. Next base: position 107,790,236 of record NC_092126.1, read on the forward strand.
CCAGATGTATTATTTGCTCAGCACTGAAACCACATGTGGAAACAGCACCTGCACTTGGAGTCACTACTCAATTAAGTTTACAATTAATCCACTTGTCATTCTCCAAGATCCATCTGTCTTCTGCACAGGCTGAGTAGGTGAGCTAAGCAGGGATGTATGCCCAAGTCTTTGATGGTGGCACTAATCTCAACAATCTCTCCAGGAATGTATTAGTTTGCTTTACTATTTTTGTGAATGAGGCAGCTCTAGTGGCTTCTACTTGGCCTTTTCTACCAGAATTACTTTTACTGTATGGATCAGGGAACCAATGTGGGATTCTGCCCATTGTTGACTATGTCTATTCTAATTATGCATTCTAGAACCACGGAAATAACCATAGGATGGGTTCAGGAATCTACTAGATATACTGTGAGATGAATCTGAGCCAAAAAGTCCATCGATCACCTGACCTCCATACACTCATACTCTGAGGAACCATGGTGGCATTTTGAGTCTCCTGTAATTACTGCTAGTTCAGAACTAGAGGCTGGTTATCCCAGAAAAGTCTAATTATTTGCCCTTCTCAATGCACAATCACTCTGATAAATGGCCTTGGGTGCCTTTGGGGAGGCCTAGGAAGATGGAAAGTATAAATTATTGTCAGTGCAGCAGGGTCCTGCTTCGAAGGGACCGGGCCTATCCTTTATTCAAGAAGCTGTGGGTCTGTGAACTAGATCAAGACTTGGAATTGATTGAGGGATTATAACTGTGTGTTGGTAATTTGGGTCAGACTTCTCTATTCACCAGACCTGGAGCTTTCCTACTTATTGGGATCAAGTAAAACTTTAGTAGGCAGCCAGTCCATCCATTTCAGTTCTCAGGACACTATGATCAGCAGGCCAACATCACAGATCTCTGTGGGTGACACCATTCAGGGTCCTGCTTTGGCTGCACTGTCCATGGCAGTCACCACACCGACCAGGTTTTTGGTGACTAAGTGTTATCTTATGGTCCCTGCCTCCTCAGGATTCCATCAGCCCCACTGCACTTCAGGGAGCATTTCCCACTGTAATGTGGCCTGTGTAGAATACTGGCACTCTCTACATGAATTTATTTCTCATAGTCTTAATGAAAGGAGTGTCCTCTGGACCCTCCCTGGGTTCGTGAGCAGGTATTTACATAATAAATACACTCAAGCATTTTTATCTCCCTAAGCGTTTACATATCTTCCTCTACAGTATACCAAGGAAGTTCTGGCATTTCAACTCATTTAGTGCAGGTTATGTCTGGATCCGTATTTTTTTTTTTTCTTTTGGAGACAAGTTCTCACTATATTGCCCAAGCCAGTCTCAAACTCCTGTCCTCAAGCAATCCTCCCACCTCAGTCTCCCAAGCTGGGATTATAGTGGGTCCGAATCTCAACAACTCACAAGCAAATGTAGAGAGCCATTCTCAGCTTCTCAAGTTAAAACAATGAACCACAAATCTCTGCTTAATTATCCCGTATCAAAGAATTCAGCTTGATCTGACTTTATATTCCTTCCATGATGATCCTGCATCCTTGTTACTGAAAAAGGTTCCCGATTCAGACCCCAAGAGAGGGTTCTTGGATCTTGCACAAGAAAGAATTCAGGGCGAGTACATAAAGAGAAAGCAAGTTTATTAAGAAAGTAAAAGAATAAGGCCGGGCGCGGTGGCTCAAGCCTGTAATCCCAGCACACTGGGAGGCCGAGACGGGCGGATCACGACGTCAGGAGATCGAGACCATCCTGGCTAACACGGTGAAACACCGTCTCTACTAAAAAAATACAAAAAACTAGCCGGGCGAGGTGGCGGGCGCCTGTAGTCCCAGCTATTCAGGAGGCTGAGGCAGGAGAATGGCATAAACCCGGGAGGTGGAGGTTGCAGTGAGCTGAGATCCGGCCACTGCACTCCAGCCCAGGCTACAGAGCGAGACTCCGTCTCAGAAAAAAAAAAAAAAAAAAAAGTAAGTAAAAGAATAAAAGAATGGCTACTCCATAGAGCAGCCCCGAGGGCTGCTGGTTGTCCACTTTTATGGTTTCTTGATGATATGCTAAACAAGGGGTGGATTATTCACACCTCCCCTCTCTAGGCCATATAGGGTAACTTCCTGACGTTGCCATGGCATCTGTAAACTGTCATGGCACTGGTGGGAGGGTAGCAGTGAGGATAACCAGAAGTCATTCTCATCACTGTCTTGGTTTTGGTGGGTTTTAGCTGGTTTCTTTACTGCAACCTGTTTTATCAGCAAGGTCTTTATGGCCTGGATCTCGTGCCAATCTCCTATCTCATCCTGTGACTTAGAATGCCTTAACCATCTGGGAATGCAGCCCAGTAGGTCTCGGCCTCATTTTGTTACAGGAAAGGGGTCCCGATCCAGACCCTAAGAGAGAGTTCTTGGATCTTGTGCAAGAAAGGATTCAGGGCGAGTCCGCAGTGCAAAGCAAAAGCAAGTTTATTAAGAAAGTAAAGTGGTGAAAGGACAGCTACTCCACAGACAGAGTAGGATGGAGTAACCTCTAACCTGAGGTCAGTCAAGTGTCCTTGCCTTTTATTAAGAGGGGCCTCTAACTCACTCTGTCTTAGGAGAAACTCTAACTCCCCCCTAAGTTGGGCCTCTAACCCAATCCCATTCTTTACTCGAGTACCCCATCACTTAGCCAAAGTCATCCAATCAGTGCTGCTGTCTATTTCCTTGGGGTTGGGGAGATTTCTTCAGTATCATCCTTTCCGTGGTTTGCCAGAAATATGTTATAGGACCCCAACACTTACGCAAAGGTAGCCCTTGGGGTCAGGGTTTCCGCACTATAGTCCCTTCTGTGGTCACCAGAAATGTGTTACAGGAAAGGGGTCCCAATTCAATCCTAGAGGCTACGAATGCCTAACTTTCTGAGAATGCAGGCCAGCAAGTCTCAGCCTCATTTTCCTAGCCTTCACTCAAAATGGAGTCGCTCTGGTAAAAGTCGCTCTGACACTTTTACCCAGCCCTCATTCAACATGGAGTTGCTCTCATTCCAATGCTTCTGACACTATCTCTACAGATTCCCCAGGTTTCTGTAAAACTTGGCGAAATTACGCAATTTGGAGAGTATTGTATCTCCTCAATCACATTCTGCACTTCTCTTTTCTTTTTTTATTGAGACAGTCTCACTCTGTCGCCCAGGCTGGAGTGCAGTTTGGGATCTCGGCTCACTGCAACTTCCACCTCATGGGTTCAAGTGATTCTCCTGCCTCAGCCTCCCCAGTAGCTAGGATTACAGGCATGCACCACCACACCCGGCTAATTTTTGTATTTTTAATAGAGACGGGGTTTCACCATATTGGCCAGGCTGGCTGGTCTCAATCTCCTGACCTCGTGATCTGCCCACCTTGGCCTCCCCAAGTGTTGGGATTACAGGCGTAAGCCACCGTGCCCAGCCTGCACTTCACTCTTTGAGGCCTTACTGGTACTAGAACACGAATCAAGTTGTAGTTTGCTCTAGGTTTAAAAGCAAAAAAGGGGCTGGGAGCGGTGACTCACACTTGTAATCCCACCATCTTGTGAGGCTGAGGTGGTAGGATCCCGAGGTCGGAAGTTTAAGACCAGCCTGGGCAACATAGGGAGACCCCAACTCCACAAAAAATTAAAAATTATTATATATTTTTTGAGACAAAGAGTCTTACTCTGTCGCCCAGGCTGGAGTGCAGTGGGGCGATCTCGGCTCACTGCAACCTCTGCCTCCCGGGTTCAGCCATTCTCCTGCCTCAGCCTTCCAAGTAGCTGGGACTACAGGAGCCTGCCACCACGCCCGGCTAATTTTTTTGTATTTTTAGTAGAGATGGGGCTTCACCGCATTAGCCAGGATGGTCTTGATCTCTTGACCTCATGATCCGCCCGCCTCGGCCTCCCAAAGTGCTGGGATTACAGGCGTAAGCCATCGTGCCCAGTCAAAAAATATTTTTTTTTAAAGGAGTCCAGGCATGGTGGCTCACACCTGTAATCCCAGCACTTTGGGAAGCTGAGGCAGGTGGGTCACTTGAGACCAGGAGTTCAAGACCAGCCTGGGTAACATGACCAAACCTTGTCTCTACAAAAATACAAAAATTAGCTGGGCGTGGTGGTGCACACTTGTAGTCCCCGCTAGTCAGAAGGCTGAGGCTGGAGAATCACTTGAGCCTGAGAAAGTGGAGGTTGCAGTGAGCTGAGATCGTGCCACTGCACTCCAGCCTGGGTGAGAGAGAGCTTGTCTCAAAAAAAAAAAAAAAAAAAAAAGGCAAAATGCAAAAAGTGGTGGGCATAGGTCCTGAGCAATGTCAGCAGACTTTTGGAAGACATATACCTCAGGGAAGGCCATTACATGTTCTTCAGGCAAAAGGTGGTTAACCAACATTCGAAGTTTCATTGTGACCCTCCCTTCTACTCCCTGCCCCAGCATTAGTAGCTGGGACCCCTCCACAGAAGCATGGATCCAAAGGCCACAGAGCCCCTCCCTGAGCACAGACACTATGTCAGTACAGCAGTCCACCCCTCCTCCATAGATCTGAGTTCAGCTCCACAAGGCCCCTCTTACAATCTCCTACCTTTCAACAATTCTAGCGAATTCTCTGTTCCTGCTTTGCACGTTGCTCCATATGAGGTGGGATCAACAAAACTGGTTAGGATGTTGAAACTGATGACACTGCAGACACCAAGAGGTTACGAAAACATTTACTATTCACATGAGGCTTTCTAAGGAAAGCAAAGAGGGCACCCACGCCAGTCAGTTGGGCTTCAGTGAAAGGAGGGGCAAGTGGCTCTGGTTTTTATTATGGTTATGAAAGCTCGGTGCATTTGTGACAGTCAGGGTTTGCACAGTTTGAACTTCCCCTCTGGCGCAAAGAGGAAGTGCCTGGGCTTTCTTATCAGCTTGTCCAGATCCGGGCAAATTAAGGGGGAAGAGCTTGAAAGCTGTTAGCAGAGAAACATCAAACATGGGGAGACTCTATTCCAACTCCCCCAGTCCTGGGGTGGCGCCTGCTTAGCAGTTGCTACCTCCAAGACACCTTGCCATTTTCTTCTTGCCTTTTTAGCTACTTAAATATATACACTTCTTTGTAAGTTCTCTGCTAAAATAACTGGTGTGGTTTCTGGCAACTAAAACCTGGCTGATAAAAAATCTCCTTGCTGTTCTTAGCAGGGTTAGCATTAACTTTAAAAGGTGTGGTAGCTGGCATACAAATATTTACTCTCCTTTTCCTCATCTAATAAAGTAGAATGACTGAAAAGCATCTCCACTCTCCGGATCCCATTTCTTCATTAAAATTATGAGTTTATAGCTTCTGGCTTCACTTGTTACTTATTAAGCAAAATTCAGAAGATTTAGGCAAGAGCTTATAATTTCCTATAAAGTGCATGTCTTGGTGATTGTGTGTCAGTATATAGAGAACATTCTCATTTTCAAATAAACTGTGGCCTGGTATTCCATCATAGATGTACTAGAGTTACTTAAGCATTCCTTTACTGACAGCCATTTGTATTGCTCCTGTTACCAGAAAGCGGTTGTGATCCAGTCCCCAACAGAGAGTTCTTGGACCTTGCTCAAGAAAAGAATTCGGGCGAGTCCACAAAGTCAAAGTAGTTAATATTAAGAAAGTAAAGAAATAAAGAATGGCTACTCCATAGGCAGAGTAGCCCCAAGGGCTGCTGGTTGCCTATTTTTATGGTTATTTATTGATTATATGCTAAACAAGGGGTATATTATTCATAAGTTTTCTGGGAAAGGTGTGAGCAATTACCAGAACTGAGGGTTCATCTCCTTTTTAGACCACATAGGTAACTTCCTGATGTTGCCATGGCAATTTTTTTTTTTTTTTTTTTTTTTTTTTGAGACAGAGTCTTGCTCTGTCACCCAGGCTGGAGTGCAGTGGCACCATCTCAGCTCACTGCAACCTCCCACTCCCAGGTTCAAGAGATTTTCCTGCTTCAGCCTCCCGAGTAGCTGGGATTACAGGCACGTGCCACCATGCCCAGCTAATTTTTGTATTTTTCAGTAGCGACAGGGTTTCACCATGTTGGCCAGGCTGGTTTCTATCTCCTGACCTCATGATCTGCCCTCCTTGGCCTCCTAAAGTGCTGGGATTACAGGCTTGAGCCACTGCGCCAGGCCTGCCACGGCATTTGTAAACTGTCATGGTACTGGTGGGAATGTCTGTTAGCATGCTAATACATTGTAATTACAGTATAATTACAGCAGTGAGGACAACCAGAGGTCACTTTCATTGCCATCTTGGTTTTGACCGGCTTCTTTACCACATGCTGTTTTATTGGCAAGGTCTTTATGACTGTATCTTGTGCTGACCTCCTATCTCATCACATGACTTGGAATGCCTAACCTTCTGAGAATGCAGCCCAGTACGTCTCAGCCTTATTTTACCCACTGCCTATTCAAGATGGAGTCACTCTGGTTCAAATGCCTCTGACCCTCCCAATTTTTGCAGGTGAGGAAATAGAAGCCTTGAAAGATTAGGTGGCTCACTCTAAGTAACATCATGTACCTGGCAGGGATTTCTATAAAATCATAAGATGTCAGAGACCATGCTTAAGAAATATTTTTACTTTGAAACACTTTAGGCAAACAGTGAAAAAGAACCCACCACACTATCCTGTTAATATCTTAACATTCTGATGCCTCTGCATCAATTTTTAGAAAGAAAGAAAGAAAGAAAACACAACTGAAGCCCCCATGTACCCTCCCCAAATCCATCAGGTCTCCTGCCTTAGGAAGGCAGAATGGTGACTTGCACACATCATTCCAATACATGATTTCATTTCATATTATTTGAATCCACAGAAAATAGATTACTGTGCAAAACAATAACACTTTCTGTATGTCCACAATGCTTACATGCTAGACACTATTCTAAGCATTTTACATGCATTACTTCATTGACCACCCCCCACCCACAATCACCCTGTGAGATTGCCACTACGATCCCATTTTATAGAAAAGGTGAAAAACAAGTTGAAGTAACGTGCCCACAGATACACAGTATGCTTAACTTTACACAAACAGTACCTTGTATGTAGCTTCACCAACTTTCTCAGCATAATTTTTCATCTATCTGTGTTGAGACGTAACTCTTTCATATTCACTTTCCAAGGACCAAAAACAACCCATTTATTTATCCACTCTTCTGCTGATGAAATACAGGCTTTTCCCAATCTTGCTACCTAAACAATACTTCAGTGAAGTCTTCAACTCATTTCTCTGTTCACATGGCACTTCTCTAGGATGCATCCAGGAGTAGAGCTGCTGGGTGGGTAAGTGCACACAACCTTCCAAGATTTTGCAAATTGCCTGGCACAGTATTTCTCACAATTTCCACTCCTAAAGCAGTATGAATTATCATTGTTCCACACACTTACCCACACTTGGGTTTTCAAAAATGTGCCAGCTTGATGAGTGTGAGATGGTATTATTTCACATTTTGGACACTCTTGGTCAGCAGGGGTGGGGCAGACCACACTGAACAGGTGACAGAAAGACCTTCAAATACCCACTCCCGCCATCTGGCACTCCTGACCCCAACTTCAGCTCCTCCAAGGGAGTGGGGGAGAGGGGGGTACGGTTGGAAGGAACCTGAATGTTCTCCAGGCCAGGATGAGATGTAAGATGAGACCCGGTGCTTAGGGCAATCGGAAACTGTCAACTGAAGCCAAACAGCTCAGAACCACCCACAGCCGGGTTCCTAACCAGCAGGTGTGTGTTTGTGGGTGGCTTCCAGTCAACATTTCACCCCACAGCCCCTTAAAAAAAACCCCAACCCTGACTTAGCCAAACCAACTTCAGTTCCAGACTCCTTAACAGAGGTAATTTTGTGCAAGATCTTTTGTGCATGGCAAACAGATAAATAAGCACCCAACCCTGGCTTCCAGAGTGCTTGGTCTGGCTATGGTGACGGGCATAACCAAAAACACAAACATCACCTGACACAGGCACCAAGAGACGTGGGGCCAGGGGTTTAGAGGCACAAGGGTCAGACAAGGTCAGGCCTTGAAGAATGAAGAGCTGAACTGGCACAGACGGGTGTGGCACTCCAGGTGAAGGGAGGCAGCACAAGGCAGAACACTCTGGGGGGATGGGGTGGGGAAGGGACAGGAAAGCCAAATCCAACACTGATTCTGCCAAAATCTTTTGTAGTTAGCACCAAGCAGTCAGGCTTCTACTTTTTTTCCTTTCAGCTAATCTGAATTTATTAATATTTATATAATTATAGTACTTACAGAACTAAAATTATTTGAAAACTCAGGTTATTGGACAAATGGGATCAGCATAATCCCAAATATAAACAGCTTACTTCAGGATAAAGTAATTTCTGTTTTTTGGCCAGGCACGGTGGCTCACACCTGTAATGCCAGCATTTTGGGAGGCCGAGGTGAGTGGATCACAACGTCAGGAGATTGAGACTATCCTGGAGATCGAGACCATCCTGACTAACACAGCAAAACCCCGTCTCTACTAAAAATACAAAAAATTAGCCGGGCGTGGTGGCGGGTGCTTGTAGTCCCAGCTACTGAGGAGGCTGAGGCAGGAGAATGGTGTGAACCCGGTGGCGGAGCTTGCAGTAAGCCAAGATCCCGCCACTGCACTCCAGCTTGGGCGACAGAGCGAGATTCCGTCTCAAAAAAAAAAAAATCTGTTTTTCACTTCATTCTTTGCACATTTTAAAACTTGATTAGAATGTTTAAAAATAAGCACATTTCATTCTATAAAAATGACAGGTCAGGCACAGTGGCTCATGCCTGTAATCCCAGCACTTTGGGAGGCAGAGGTGGGTGGATTGCTTGAGCCCAGGAGTTTGAGACCAGCCTGAGCAACATAGGAAAAAAATAAATAAAACTTTTGTCTCTACAAAAAAATATAAAAAATTAGCTGGCATGGTGGCACGCACCTGTAGTCCCAGCTACTGGGGAGGCTCAGGTGGGACCTGGGCCTGGGAGGTCAAGGCTGCAGTGAGCTGTGATCCTGCCACTGCACTCCATCCTGGACAACCCTGTTTCAAAAAAAAAAAAAAAAAAAACTAAAAATATCCCCATACTGGGGCAGGAACTTTACAAGACGTCCTGTGGCAAAGGGAGCAGAGATGGGGGGAAAGGGGTGCTAAAAATGTGATCGGAAAGGGACATTTCCGAGGTTATAACACCAACTGACATGGGAGCTGCACCTCTGAGAAGGCCCTGGTCCTAGAGGTCAACCACCTGATGGAGAGCCTTGGTAAACCAAGCCCTCTTTCACCAATCTCAGGAGTCAGGTAGCACAGCAAAGCACTCTAACTTCACACATAAGGAAATCGATGCAGAGGTTCACTGACTTGCTCAAGATCATTCCTGCCAAGAAAAGGCACACCATGCCTGGAACCCAGATCTGATGACTCCAAGACCCTTCCTATGACTCTGGTCCCTGCCCAGCCACTTCTAGTGCCATTTTTGGGACAGTGAAGGGACATCTTCACTGCCATGAACAGCTGCTGCCATAGGAAGGCAAGAGATGGTGCAACCAAGATGACCAAACCTTCCTGAGGACAAAGCTGAACAGGCATCAGAACACCAACAGGAGACTTCTGTCCCGCCCCCACCATCCCGTGATACCACCACACAATATCAGAGCCTTCATTTTCACCTGCTCATGGCAATCCAGAGCAGATAAGATTATTCCATACTGTACTGAAAAACACATCTTCCAGGTTGGTTTCTTCTCATTTCAAGAAATGACCAGCTCCGTGAATGGGCCGCTACAGTCGGGGACACTGCTCTACTATTAAGACATTTTATCCTTTCATTTACAATCTGACCTCTTCAATAATCAGAAGCAATGATTGCTCACAGGCTTTAGCAATAGCACTCCTTTGCCTTTAAGTAATTGATTCTTGCTTTTTGCTTCAACACAAGTGGGTGGGCCAGTGAAGGAGCTCCTTCCAGAACAGGTCGTCTTTTCTCCTGAGAGCAGCAGGCACATGCACTTGTTCCTTCGGGTTGAATCTGATTGCTAGCACCAGATCTCATACATGGAGAGGGGTATGTGAAGGTGAGAGGGGTATGTGAAGGTGAGAGGGGCCTGCAGTATGCAGGGGCTAGAGACGTGAACACAACAATGGTAAGCATTTACATCTGCTGAGGCTGAGGATCCTATAGAAAATTTAGAAACGGAGTGGGGAGGAGTCTGATTTATGGGAACTGGCAGCAAGGGTAACCACATGAGAAGCCTTTCACCCATTCCACTTTACTGAGTCCTTGGATCTGTGGTTAACTCTTATAAAATATAATTCAGATTCAAACCACATCACTCCTCAACTCAAAACTGTCCAAACGCTCCCTGCCTCCGAGGCAGCTCAAGCCCCCGTAATGACCCATGATGCTCACATGGCCTGGCCTATGGCCTCCCTGGCCCCCCTCCTCCCCTTCCAGCTGGCTCCCTGCACTCCATCCCAGGGGATTCCTTGCTATCCTGAGGACACCAAACAAGACCCAATCTCCTCCGCCTGCAACTCTCCCTAGAGAGTTACCTGCTACCTCCCTGGCCTCCTTCAGGTCTTTGCTCAAATTTCACTTTCTCAGTTGAGGCCCTCCCTGATCAGACTATCTAAAATCACAATTGATCTCCCAATCCAGCACTCCCTCTCACTCTTCTCTGATTCACTTTGTCCACTACACACATCACCATCCAGAATACTGCATATCCCATTTGTTTGTCATCTGTAAAGATCCAAGATGGCAGGATTTTCATCTGTTCTAGTCCCTGCTAGGTCTCTGGCAAACAAATCAGTGCCTGGTGTATGGGAGTGCTCAGCACATTTCTGTTAAACAGATGGATGCTGCTGCCTATGTAGGCCAGTGGGATGGGGATGGCAACAGGGTACGGGTAGAGCTCCACAAGCCAAGCGCTTGAGTCCAGCATCCTGCTCTCCTCCACCTGCCGCTGAGACCTCTCTAACCCCCTAGCAGATATCCAAGAGCCAGCCAGGAAGACTGAAGCCCCAGCCAGAACTCCCCAGGGGGCATTTGGGAAGACAAGGCATTCTTGATGCTGCTGCTTTTAAAGTCAACAGAATAGGCATGGCCACAGGCCAAACTTGAAGATAAATCTAGGATCCCACTGGCCCCTTTCCAGCAGCCACAGCCCATGATGCCACAGATATTTTGTCCAACTGTAAAGGGCAGTCGTCTCTCTCCTCAGAGTTGTGGAAGGAGACCTGACCGGGCGAGCTGCAGAGGCCACTCCTAGGGGCCCAAGTCTCCAGAAGGGCTCCAAAGAATATGCTGCTGAGCTTCCCCAGCGTCACATCCCAGCAGGCAGGCTAGGGACTCCCCGAGCTTTTAAATCCTTGGGATTCTGTCACTAGCTTCCAAAATAGAAAGGGCTGGGCCCTTTGTGAAGGTTTCTCCACACTGCCTATAATTAAGGGTTCTCTAGCAGGGGACTGAGAACCCACCCCCACTGTCATTGTCAGGTCCCAGGCTAATCTCTAATATGGTTTTTCATATGCCGAGCCAGGTTCGAAGACCACCTGAAGGTCTTCCCACACTTGGTGCATTTGAACGGCCTCTCTCGAGTATGAAATCTCTTGTGGCTAATGAGTTGTGAACTCTTGTTGAAAGTTTTCCCACATATGCTGCATTTGTGGCACTTTTTCCCAATGGTTATGTCCTGGAGTCCAGTGAGCCTGGAGCTCTGGTTGCAAGCTTCTTTGCAGTCTTCGAGGGGCATCTCCTCACTTGGTTTTAGCTTCTGTAATCTCAACTTTGTGTCCTGAGAGGAAGACCGCGCAGGTGGGCTACGTTCAGCCTGTGCTGCTCTGGTATGTTTCCTCTGGTGACTGGAAAGGGTATGTCTCCCAATGAACTCTTTCCCACACCACTGACATTTGAAAGGTCTCTCTGTAGAGTGGATCCTCTGATGGTTAACAAGGCGATAGTTTCTATCGTAAGATTTCCCACACAGATTACATTTATAGCGCTTCTCTCCACTGTGTATTCCCTTATGATCTAAAAGGGTTCTTTTACGTGTAAAGGTTTTCCCACATTCTTGACACCAAAAACGTTTCTCACCAGTGAGGATTTTCGGCTCCACACTTGGAGTCTTTTCACTTTCATGGCAATCATACTGTTTTTGAAGAGAGTGAATCCTCTGATGTCGGTAGAGATTGGAACTCCATCTGAAGGCTTTCCCACACTCCCTACACTTATACGGCTTCTCTCCAGTGTGAACTCTCTGATGGATGAGGAGGAAGGAGTGATTGCGGAAGGCCTTGCCACACTGGCTGCATTTGTAGGGCTCCTCTCTGGAGTGACTGCTCTGAGGAACCTGGAACACTCTGTCCTGACTAAAAGATGCCCCGCCCTCAGGTTTTCTTTTCATGGCATGCTTCTTCTTATGAACAATAAAGGCTGACCTATAGGCAAAGTCCTTCCCACAATCGCTACACTGGTATGGTTTCTCACCTGTGTGAATTCTCTGGTGGTCAACGAGAGTTTTCTTTCTAGTAAAAGTTTTCCCACACTGCTGACACAAAAATGTTTTCTCCACAGCGGGGGCACCCTGGGGCTGACTGCACTCAGGAGACTGCCTGAAGCCCTCATGACATTCACCTTGTTTGTAGAATTTTTCCTCCTCATGCAACCTCATATGACGAGTAAAGTTTGATCTCCACCTAAAGGTTTTCCTGCATTTGGTACATTTATAGGGTTTCTCCTGGGTGTGAATCCTTTGATGTTCAAGAACATATGACTTACAGTGGAAGGACTTCCTGCACTGGCTGCAGTCAAAGAGTTTCTCTCCACTTTGGTCTCCCAAATGATGATCAAACCCTGAGCTGTAGGTGAGAGCTGCCCTATACTGATTCAATTCAAGAAATTTCTTCTTAGCATGGGTTTCTCGGTGCAGACGGTAGGCTGACAGACGTCGGAAAGCTTTCTCACATAAATCGCATTTATAGGGCTTCACTCCAGTGTGAATTTTCTCATGCCGTGCACAGTTGGAACTCCACCGGAAGGCTTTCCCACACACCCTACATTTAAATGCCTTCTCTTGAGTGTGAAGTCTCTGATGATATGCAAGATGGGAGCTATGACTGAAAGTCCTTCCACAGTCACTGCACTTAAATGACACTCCCACCGTGTGAAGACTCTGCCCGTGCTGGTGATGAGAGCTAAGGCTGAAGTCTTTTCCACACACGTCCTTTTTATTCCCTTTCAGTCCAGTATGAATTCTCTGATGTAGGCTGAAGCCGCCAATCATGTGTCTGAGCCCCTTCCCATATTTCTTGTAGTCATAGTGGTGTGAACTCATTCTGAAGTGTTTGCCACAGCCATGTTTAAGGGATTCCTTTCTTCCAGAAACTCTCAAATATGTAACATGTTTTAAGTCAAGACTATTACTTCCTGATACTTCAGAGTCTTTTCCTGTCCTGTGACTGAAATTGGTCTCTTCTTTTTTAACTGTTACTTGTATGGGGTTTTCACATTGATTCTTTTGCCTGCTCTTCTGTTGAAAAGATTCTCTGAGCCCAATTCCCTCAGAAACACTTGTCGCAGGACATCCTGATGACACAGCTAAGGTTTCTGCTTCTTCCAAAGGTTCCTGATCTAAGATGAATTTGTTTGTTTTAATCTGGAGGTCATCTCCTGACAAAAAATAAAACACAAGAGAATGTACTCTTTTCCCATACTTGGAACTGCAGAAAGCACCAAAGGGCAATAAAATGTCTGGGTGGTGAGGCTTTTGCCTGACTGCCAATACCTTTATAAAATAGTCAAACATAAGGCAAAACATGGAAGATTATCCCAGGTTACAGGGAAGGGAGGAGAAAAGCAAGATGGGCAGGGCAGCTAGAGATATGCAGACATCACATCCAGCAGGGAAATAAAAAGGATTAAGAAGAAAGTGTTAAACAGCCAGAGTGGGAGAATCATGGCATTATAGAAAGGTACCCAAAAGCCAAGGGGTGGGGCTCCAAGGAGCACTTGGCTGAAAAGGCTGGAGATCAGCCTATTACAAAAATAAGGACCAAGAAAAGAAAGAACAGGAGTGGGATGAGGGCTCCTAAGAGCAAAAAGGGGTGAGTACAGGAGATTCAGCAAGAGTGCAGGCCATGAGTGAGGAGGAGCATCAGTGAGTGAAAGACAGGAACAGTGAAGCCCTCCAGCAGGCAAGAACTATTATTGAGAGGGCTGCTGGGGAACGGGGACAGGAGAATAGACATGGCTGGAAGTGAATGACCTCTCAGAGGCCAGCCAGGATGAAAGAGACCCAGTGGCCCAAGCACCCTTACCAACACTGTTAAAGATCTTCCTTCTATAACCGACCTTAAGAAAGAGAAAAGTAAAAGCAGGAGAAGCAGGACCTGGCAGGTTCTCTGGAACTCACCTGTAGGGGCAACACCTGCATTCCCCTTAGGCTGAGCTGCCTGCAAATTCAGGCCCCATGGCTCCCTTGCTTCCAACCAGGAGATCAGAGCAGGTTTGGTGAATGGTCCCACTGCAGAAGAGAAGGGAATGGGATGAGAAGAGAGATGGATGACACAGAACTACTCTTCAGGACCTCTGGGCCTGAAGTCCTGGTGGGAAGGTGGGAAAAGCCAGGAAGGCAGGCAGCAGAAGAAGGGAAGGAGGCCCAGTCATTTCAAATAGCCCTGAGCAGAGATAAGAGAGAATGACAGAAGTTGACCCCAAAAGGATTACTAGAATTTTCCAGAGGTGAGACTCACATGTCTACTTAATTGGCTACATCAGCCAACATTTTTTGAATGTCTAAATGGACTAGGAACTTAAAACATATTACCTTTAATCCGTTGTTTTTATTTGTTTTGAAACAGGGTCTCACTCTGTTACCCGGGCTGGAGTGCAGTGGCACGATCGTGGCTCACTGCAGCCTCGTCCTCCTGGGCTCAAGCAATTCTCCAGCCTCGGCTTCCCAAGTAGCTGGGATTACAGGCGTACGTACCACATGCTTGTATTTTTGTATTTTTTGTAGAGACGGAGTTTCACTATGTTGCCCAGACTGGTCTCAAACTCCTCAGCTCAAGCAATCTTCCCACCTGGGCCTCCCAAAGTGCTGGGATTACAGGTGTGAGCTACCACGCCCAGCCACCTTTAATCTTTACAATAATCCAGAATGGCAGGCATTATTCTCCCCATTTTTCAAAAGAGGCTACCAAGGTGCTAGACTAAGTGATCTGGTTAGCAGTTACAGAGCCAGGATCTAAAACCAGGTCAGGTCCCTTTCTATGCAGCAGCACAAAACAACCCAAGGCGGCAGAAATAAAGATAGATAGAAGCATGAGGATATCGATTACTTACCCAGGAAAGCCATGTTCCTATAATTCTCCAGCATCACATCCCTGTACAGGTTTCTCTGAGCAGAGTCCAGCCACCCCCACTCGTCCTGGGAGAAGGTCACCTCCACATCCTTGAAAGTCATAGTCTGAAAAAACACTGTGCCCTAGAGCTGGTCCACAGCTCCCAGCTTTGAGGTGGAAGGGGAGAGAAGGGGAATAAACTGGCTCTTTGTGAATGCAGGATGGACCTGGCAAAGGTGAAAGGGAAGACCATCACCCAGCAGAAGACCTCTGGGCTTGAGGGGGATAATCTGGTCTCTGGAACACAGGTCTTTGGATGCGAGGTTACTAGACAGAGAAACCCAGGATGGGGCAGCTGCACTAACCCATTAGGCAGTGATGTGGGGACATCATGAAGGACCAAATGTCCTGTGGCTCACCTGAAGCTGGGCTGTCAGGGACCTGGGTGGTGTTACCTGGTCTCCTGGGCACCCCTCTCTCTGGAAAAGGGCAGGCATCTGGGCAGCAGGAGTATCTGAAGGAGAAAAAGCCATGAGAGAGTGACTCAGCTCTGGACAGCCCACTGAGAAGCCCACTCTTCCCCCCAGTAGAGGACTCCTGGACCCATGAGCAGGTACAGAATGCTGTTAAATACCTATCTCACATGTCCTCAGTCTACTGGGGCCAGGAAAGGGGTAGTGGGACAGGGGGTGTAATGGGAGAGGAGCAAGCCACATATGGGTTATAGAACGGATGGAGAGGACAGAGAGCTAAGGGCCAGGACAGAAAGAGTTTCACATGAGAGGACAGATGTGAAAAGACAACACTACAGGAAATGCAAGAAGTGTGGCATAAGGCTGGGGTCTTAAGGCCAGGCAGCAAGTACCGGATTGCCCAGCCAGGAAGTCACGTGCTTCTATTTCATAGGGAGGCTCCAGGTGGTCCCCCAGAGCAGAGCTGCTCCTGAGAGGTGAAGCAAGGGACCATATCTGTGCAGATCGCAGGGCTCCTGTACCCATCCAATGCACATCTGGGCTCTGGGCAGGGCCCGGGTCCTGGCAAGAAGAAAATGTTGTGAGAGGATCTTTCTGGGAATCAGAAAGCAAACTCAGAGAAGAGACCACACGACCAATCTCTAAAGGACAAAGGCCAAGGGATAGGTAAGCCAGGTCCTTTATTACTTCCAGGCAAGAAGAACACCCAGGGAGGTACCTCCAACCACCTCAGCCTCCTTGGGCTTTAATGAGGGCCCTGGGAGAGTCCAGGTAGAGACAGACTCCAGCTCAACACAAGGAAGCACATGTTAAGTCAGTACAGCACTCTTGTCGGGCCTCATATGACACAGTGCCACCTTCCCATTATCCCTCAGCTCCCACCCCAGGCCTATAACTTAGAAATGAGAGAGAAGGAACTAGTTCTTCAGAATTAAACTCACAATGGTTCACAGTGAAGATATAGTCAAGTAATATCTACTGTCAAGTGCTCCTCTAGGCACTGATGTACAAAGTGAACTCAAAGAGGCAGGCTAGCTCCCAAGTTGTAAACTTGCTTTGAATAATAAAGAGGCAATGCTAATCATGAGAGTCAGCCATGGAACCACAGAAGAAAAAGTCTCCAGTGGAAAAAATGGCAGTGTCCATCTAAGTAGAGACCAACAAAGAGGAAGCGTTTGCCCTGAGACTTCAAATAACTCTGGTCTCTGAGGCAAGGCTGTTTCTCATATAGAAGAGGTGAGTACAGGAAACTACAATTTGAGATTTTCTGGTCCTGTGACCGAGACACTCTCTATAGCGATATGGACAAATCTTAGCCTGAGGCCATTAATCATCTGATACAGAGATACACACTAAAGATGATGAACTGATCACAGTAATTTATCTCCCATTTTTTATTCTTCTAATAAAGGGAGAATTTAAAAAAAAGAAATATGGAAGCACAGCAAAACGAGTTGAAGGACAAACTTTCTCGGGCCCTGGTTTTTCACACTGTGATAATTTTGCTGAACCATAGAACGATTCTGTGACTTTACATGTATCTTAAAGCATTTCTCTTCATTTTGCAAATTTGGGGGGCTTTCTCCCAGCCCCCACTGTCTTCTAAGTACCTTTCAACCAGCTTTCTGCTCATGTGGCAATGTTTTCACGGGTTTTTTAAATTACATCTAGCTGTAAATGAGCTGAATATAACCAAGCCACGATTTTGTAACTACTGTGTACCTTATTTCCTTTTATAAATTATTAATCAGGTCCTTTTGAACATTTCATTGTTCTGGTAAAAATAACAAATGCTCTTTTAAATTTTTTAAAATAGTACCCCATGTGGTGCAAAAATATTTTCTAACAGTTTTACCCTGTGTTTATTACCATTTACTGCTGGTAGACCATGTCCTGATGTCTTACTTGATTTAATTTTTATAACAAAGTTTCAGGAACAAGTATGTCAAATTTGTTTCAGAAATCTTTTTTTCTTTCTTTTTCAGACGTAGTCTTTCATCAGGCTGGAGTGCAGTGGCATGATCTCGGCTCACTGCAACCTCCGCCTCCCAGGTTCAAGCAATTCTCCTGCCTCAGCCTCCCAAGCAGCTGGGACTACAGGCGCACACCACTACGCCCAGCTAATTTTTGTTATTTTTAGTAGAGATGGGTTTTCACCGTGTTGGTCAGGATGGTCTTGATCTCTTGACCTCATGATCTGCCCGCCTCAGCCTCCCAAAGTGCTGGGATTACAGGCGTGAGCCACCGTGCCCAGCCACAACTTTCATTTATACATGAATTATGTGTGCAGAATCATATATATATGTATATGTATGAATGTGTCTGTGTGTGTGTGTGTACATATATATATATATATATATACATATATATATATATATATACACACTTTTTTTTTTTTTTTTTTTTTGAGACGGAGTGTCTTTCTGTTGCCCAGCCTAGACTACACTGGTGCACTCTCAGCTCACTGCAGCCTCCACCTTCCAGGTTCAAGCAATTCTCCTGCCTCAGCCTCCTGAGTAACTGGGACTATAGGTGCATACCACCACATCTGGCTAATTTCTGTGCTTTTAGTAGAAATGGAGTTTCACCATGTTGGCCAGGCTAGTCTCGAACTTCTGACCTCAAGTGATCCGCCTGCCTTGGCCTCCCAAAGTGCTAGCACTACAGGCGTTAGTCACTGTACCTGGCCAGAATCCTGTATTTTTATATAAATAAAATTTTAAAGAAGCCTTAAAAAACTGATAAATGCTTTTTTCAAAAACTGAAACAATACAGGAAGCATCAGCTCCCCTGTGCGCAGCAGCAGGACAGGAAGAATGCACTTGAACTGACCGGCTGCCACTCAACCGCCAGGCCTGGGACTGCCAACTCTGCCAGGGCCAGGCATATGATAAGCACTTGAATATTTACTGAACAAATTCTCATGATTAGACCATTTCTGCATTTTCTTCTTAATGAAGAGAGGCTCTGAAAGGTACAACTATGTGGCCACAGATGTTGAGGCTGTGGAATGAAGTCTAAAATCGAGGTCTTCCTGTTTCTCAGCCCAGCACTGCCAATCAGCACTCATGTCCATCTTCCCTGCCTCCCATCTCACACACATAGAAAAGATCCTCAAAAACTTACTGAGAAGGGCTGGGCACAGTGGTTTATGCCTATAATCCCAGCATTTTGTGAGGCCAAGGCAGATGGATCACCGGAGGTCAGGAGTCCAAGACCAGCCTGACCAAAATGGTAAAACCCCATCTCTACTAATAATACAAACAAAATTAGCTGGGCATGGTGTGGTACACCTCACAAAAAAAAAAGGGGGGGGGCCTTACTGAGAAGGAAGCTACATGGTGCCTGCAGAGCGCTCTTCTGAGTTTTAACATGTACTCTTCCCACTGAGAAGCCAAGAGCCCTAACCCTAAGTGCTGTTCCAACACTCGTCACTTTACAGGGCTACAGTTAGTCTCAAGTCAAATTAGATAATACGTGGAGATGGACTTTGTATACTGTAAGCCACTGTGTCCAAAGACTAGTTACTGGGCTTTTTTTTTTTTTGAGACAGGGTCTTGCTGTGTCATCCAGGCTGGAGTGCAGTGGTGCAATAACGACTCACTGCAGCCTTGACCTATCTGGGTTCAAATGATCCTCCCACCTCAGTCCCCCAAGTAGCTGGGACTACAGTCACATGCCACCATTTCAGCTAATTTTTGTAGAAACAGGGTTTTGCCATGTTGCCCAGGCTGGTCACGAATTCCTGCACTCAAGCAATCCGCCTACCTTGGACTCTAAAGTGCTTAGATTACAGGTGTGAGCCAACATGCCTGGCCTAATTTTTAAATTATGTATAGAGACAGTGTGTCGGGGGGCGGTCTCCCTATGTTGCCCAGGCTGGCTTGAACTCCTGGCCTCAAGGAATTCTCCCACCTCAGCCTCCTAAAGTGCTGGTATGACATGTGTCAGCCACTGCACCCAGAAGTTAGCATTATTTATGGAGACTTGCTGACCCTATCTAGAGCTGATATTCCTCTGGGAAGGTAGGAAAGGATACCTGCTAAAGGGTCCATGGCTCAGGGTCCTGTTCTCAGCTGCTCAGGTACCATGGGAAGAAGGGAAGGCTTCCCCGCACTCCTCTATATTGACAGTTCAGAGGGCCACACCCATCCCCAGACAAGCTGGCTCACCAGCAGGAAGAGTTCCCTGGGCACCACACACTTGCTCACACTCACCCTCCATGATGTCCCATCAAGGTCCCTCTGCAGCTCCTCCAGCAAGGCCACGGCCTCTTCGCCACTCTCAGGATTATGGAGCTGCACCCAAACCCGGAGCTCCCCAGGCAGGATGCTCAGAAACTGTTCCAGCACCAGCAGCTCTAGGATCTGTGCCTTGGAGAGAACGTCAGGCCTCAGCCACCAGCGACAGAGTTCCCGGAGCCGGCTCAGAGTTTCTAGGGGCCCCGAAGACTCATGGTAGCGAAGCTGTCTGAAGAGCTGGCGGAACAGCTCCTGGCCAGGGCGGTTGAGCGTCTGTGGCCTGGCAGCCTGCACTGGAGTATAGCTTTCATCCTCTTCTTCCTTCTTTATTGTCTGAAGCCGCCCTCGCTCCCTCGAAGACTGGGCCTGGGCTGGATAGACAGCATGCCACCTGCCTGGAGGCATCACTCCTGTTCAGGGACTAACCAGAAGAGCACGAGCTAAGTCCACCTTAGACGTGGGTCCTCAGAAGTATCTTCTCAGCACTGCAGTCAACAATGCCATTTGCTGGGACATCAGAAGTCATCGGCAAGTGACTGAAATAACCAGCATTTCTGTGCACGAGGGGATGAGAGAATAAAGTCCATTATACATGGTGCAGTTGGATTCTGCTGGTTGGGATCATCTTTGTATGTATAAGAAGAGCGTTTCCACAGATATATATGCCAGTATCAAGTAGACCAGAGCTAGGTTGTTCCCCACTGGAGTAAGCTAAGAAAATATCCCACAATAAAACATATGCTGAACTTATACATTAAAACTTTGTAAAAAACACAAAAGGATGATGAAAAAAGTCAGAGAAGATCTAAACAAATCAACAGACACACCATATGCATGTATGGAAAGATGTGACACAGTAAAGATGTAAATTCTCTCCAAATTGATCTATAGGTCTAATGCAATTCCTACCAAAATCTCAACAAGATTTTTTGTAGATATAGACAAACTTATGTGGAAAGGCAATGGAATTAGAATAGCTAAAATTACGATAGGTCAGGCGTGTTGGCTAACACCTATAATGCTAGCACTTTGGGAGGCAGAGGTGAGCGGACAGCCTGAGCTCAGGAGTTCGAGACCAGCCTGGGCAACATAGCGAAACCCCATCTCTACTAAACATACAAAAATTAGCCAGGCATGGTGGTGCATGCCTGGAATCCCAGCTACTAGGAAGGCTGAGGCAGAAGAATCACTTGAACCTGGGAGGCAGAGGTTGCAGTGAGCCAAGATCGTGCCACTGCACTCCAGCCTGGGCAACAGAGCAAGAGTGTCTCAAAACAAGAAAGCAAACAAACAAAACCAAAAAATAATTATGACAAAGAAGAATAAATTGGGAGGGATCAGTCTGAAAACAATCTACCTGATTTCAAGACTTAGAGCTAATCAATTCTATGTAGTACTGGTGGAGGAAGAGGCACTTAGGTCAATGGAATAAAATAGAAAAATCAGAAACAGAACCACAAAAGAATGCCCAACTGATTTTTTAAATATCAAGTGTGATTTTGCTATTATATTTAAAAATATCTCAAATGAGCAATTCAAAAACCAACAAAAAAAATCCTGAGAATCCCCTAGTTGATTTTATGACCCAACAATGAGTTACAAATTATAATTTGAAAACTACTAATCCAGCTTCCCACTCAACTCTTGTATTTATTTTTATAATTCATCATAAAATGTGGGGTCCAAGGGTTCAAGCCACTTTCAGGAGGTAGCACTTTGTGAGGCCAAAATGGGTGGACTGCTTGAGATTAGGAGTTTGAGACCAGCCTGGCCAACATGGCGAAACTCCAGGTCTACAAAAAACACAAAAAATTAGCTGGCCATGGTGGCATGTGCCTGTAATCCCAGCCATTCGGGAAGCTGAGGCATGAGAATTGCTTGAGCCTGGGAGGCAGAGGTTTGCAGTGAGCTAAGATCGTGGCACTCCACTCTGCACTCCAGCCTGGGCAACAGAGCGAGACTCCATCTCCAAAAAGAGACTATTTGGAGTATATTTTGGGCTCTGAAGGAATGTTTGTTTCTTCATACCTGGGGAAGGAGCTTGTGCTACGAATCACATCACTATGTAGAGGAGTCCACGCCTGCGATACACAAAACTGATTCTTTTTTTTTCCTTTTTTTTTTAAAGACAGGGTCTCTTTCTGCTGCCCAGGCTGGAGTGCAGTGGTGTGATCATGGCTCACTGCAGCCTCAAACTCCTGGGCTCAAGCAATCCTCTTGCTTCAGCCTCCATAGTAGCTGAGACTACAGGCATGTGACACCACAGATAATTTAAAAATTATTTTTAGAGATGGGGCCTATGTTACCTCAAACTCCTGGCCTCAAGTGATCGATCCTCCCATATCAGCCTCCTAAGTAGCTGGGATTACAGGCATGAGCCACTAAGCTTGACCTCCAATCAATTTTTGATAAAGATGTAAAAGCAGTTCAAAAGAGGAAGGGTAGTCTTCTCACCAAATGCTGGAGCAATTGGACATCCACAGGCAAAATAAGGAAAACTGACCAAAACCTTGCCTCTTGTACACTTGAATTCAAATGGATCAGACTTGGCCGGGTGTGGTGGCTTACGCCTGTAATCCTACCACCTTGGGAGGCCTAGGCGGGTGGATCACGAGGTCAGAAGTTCGGGACCAGCCTGACCAACATGGTGAAACGCCGTCTCTACTAAAAATACAAAAAATACAAAAAAAATTAGCTGGGCGTGATGGCATGCACCTGTAATTCCAGGTACTCAGGAGGCTGAGGCAGTAGAATCGCTTGAACCTGGGTGGTGGAGGTTGCAGTGAGCCAAGATCGTACCACTGCACACCAGCCTGGGCAACAGAGTGAGAACTATTTGCCTCATCCTAGATCCTAAAGGTTTTCTCCTGGGTTCTTTTTTTTGAGTGAGACTTCTAAAAAAAAAAGGATCAGATTTAAAGTTAAGCCATAAAACTATACAACTTTTAGAAAACAACCCAGGAGGCTAGGCGCAGTGGCTTGTAATCCCACCATTTTGGGAGGCCAAGGCAGACGGATCACGAGGTCAAGAGATTGAGACCATCCTGGCCAACATGATGAAACCCCATCTCCACTAAAAATACAAAAATTAGCTGGGCATGGTAGCGCATGCCTGTAGTCCCAGCTACTCAGGAGGCTGAGGCAGAAGAATCACTTGAATCCACGAGGTGGAGGTTGCAGTGAGCCAAGATTATGCCATTGCACTCCAGCCTGGCAAAAGAGCGAGACTCCATCTCAAGAAAAAGAACCCAGGAGAAAACCTTTAGGATCTAGGATGAGGCAAATAGTTCTTAGGCTTGATACCTGTGATATTATGATACATATACACATTGGTTTTTATCCATGGTTCATGGCTCCTAACTCCCATAGCCCTTATTTCCTAAGTGATTAAAACAATAAGCATATCTTTTGTTGAATTATTTGGCCTTTGTCCTTGGTTCCTGAAGCAGCTTTGGAACTTCAGAGTGATAAAGGTAAGACAGCCTTTTGTTATAATATTGGTGCGTTTTAGGCCTCAGAAGCAGGACTCAAAAAATAGAACATCTCTCTCTGACCTTTTCTTGCCCTCCTTTCACCTGCTCCTTTTTCTCCCCAAGGCAGGCCATAGAAACTAAAAATACAGTCATCTTCCCCCTTTTCCGTCTTTCTGCTGGCCGTAAATTCTCTGACCTATCATATCTGATTGTAGGTCATAAGACACCCATTTCGGGAGTCCTGCCTCATACTCAGTAAGTCAAAATGCTGCATAGAGAGGCCAAGAAGAATTTGAACTAACAGCCTGAGTGTCCCCACTTAGTCTATTAATACGAGATCCAACTCTTTTTGTCCAGTCATGTTTTACATGGTTGTCCAAGCTTCAATCATGCTTATCCAATGAAGTATCCATAAAAGGTCCAAGAGGATGGGGTACAGAGAGCTATGGACAACTGCACTTGTGGAGGCTTGCAGGAAGGCGAACAAGAACTCATTCATGTGCCAGGATAGTGGTGCAACCCAACTCCACAGCAACAAAAGCTCCTGTACCCAGAACACTGCCAGACCTCCCCCTATGTATCTCTTCATCTAGTTGTTTATTGTATCCTTTAAAATATCCTTTATAATAAATTGATAAATGTGTTTCCCTGAGTTTTGTGAGCTGCTCTGTCAAATAAATTGAGCAACACAATCAGAAAATTAATCAACACAACAACAAAATAAAACACCCGGAAATAAAGCTAAAAAAACATGTACAGGATCTTAAAAGAGAAACAAAAGACATAATAGACCTGAATACATCTTAAGTATGGAAAGACAAATCTTTTCACAATGCCAATTCTTCCTAAGGTAATGTGTGGTTAATAAAATCCCAACCAAATTCCACTATCTCTTCTTAGGGCTTGATAAGCATATTCTAAAATTCAAGCAAATGAGTAAAAGGGCAAGAATAGCCACGGTAACTTTTTAGAGGTGAAAATATTTGTTCTACCTGACATTAAGGCTTACTACAAAGCTACATTAATGAAAACACTATTACTGAAGGAATATGCAAATAGTAGATAAAAGAAACAGTACATACAGAATCCTGACATGGGCTTAAGCATACATATACATTTGCTCTATGATAGAGGCAGCATTACAAATCAGTGGGAAAGATTAGACTATCCAATGAATTGCATTGGGACAACTGGCTAGCCAAATTAAAATAACAAAAAAAAAAAAAAACCCACACACCAAAAAAATGAATTCTAGTTAAAGATTTATACTAAAAAGGCACTTTCTTCATGCCCCAGGAATTTTCCTTTTAAGACTTTCCCCTGAGAGCCAGGCATGGTGGCTCACATCTGTAATTCTAGCACTTTAGGAGGCCAATATGGGAGGATCACTTGAGCCCAGGAATTCAAGACCAGCTTGGGCAACACAGCAAGACTCCGTTTCTATTAAAAAATGAAATAAAATAAGAATCTATCCTGGAAAAATAGATGCACGGTATACGGACATTTACATAAGTGTACACTACAGCACTCTATAACATAATATTGAAAACAATCTACTTGCCCAACAATAGGCCTAAAGAAAAGTGAGCCAGGCGTGGTGGCTCACGCCTATAATCCCAGCACTTTGGGAGGCCAAGGCGGGAGGATCACAAGGTCAGAAGATCAAGACCATCCTGGCTAATGTGGTGAAACCCTGTCTCTACTAAAAATACAAAAAATTAGCCGGGTGTAGTGATGGGCACCTGTACTCCCAGCTACTTGGGAGGCTGAGGCAGGAGAATGGCGTGAACCTGGGAGGCAGAGCTTGTAGTCAGCCGAGACTGCGCCACTGCACTCCAGCCTGGGCGACAGAGCGAGACTCCGTCTCAAAAAAAAAATAAAAAAATAAATAAATAAATAAAAATTAAAAAAAGAAAAAATAAAAGTGAAACTCCCTTTGCAAAATTGTGACTGACACAGTGAAAGAGATCTAACTTAACTGATTCCATCTTGCTTCTAACCTCCAAGCTGTCTTTGTTCATTCCTGGGCACAGGCTGAACTAACTTTGGGAGAAACTTATAGTTTAAACAAAGACAGTAACAGCCCTTTCCCAAAGCAGACCTCCTTCTTGCCTGGGGACTAGATTGCCTTTATAGAACTAACATTAGCCACAAGATTAGAAATTATGGTTTAGGAGTCATGCAGCTGGAAGCTACAAGATTCTGACCCTCCCTAACTGCTCCTAAGATCAGTGCCTGAGATACCGTGCAAACCCTGCACTTGATGGATTAGCTGGCACAACCCAGACCAATAAACTGGCTCATCTGATCCTGTGGCCCCCACCCAGGAACTGACTCAGCACAAGAAGACAGCTGCGACTCCCTGTGATTTCGTCTCTGACCAATCAGCACTCCTGGCTCACTGGCTTCCCCCCATCTACCAAGTTATCCTTAAAAACTCTGCTCCCTGAATGTTTGGGGAGACTGATTTGAGTAATAAAACTCTGGTCTCCCGCACAGCCAACTCTGTGTGAATTACTTTCTCTATTGCAATTCCCCTGTCTTGATGAATCAGCTCTGTCTAGGCAGCAGGCAAAGTTTACTCCTTGGGCGGTTACAAATTTGGGGGCTTGTCCGGGACTGCCCTTGTGGCTACCTGCCCCTGGTTCAGTGGCCCCCCTCCAGCGATGGATCCAGAAGGCAGCCCAAGCAGCCACCTAGTTCTTTTGGAACCGGGGGCTGATTCTAGTACTCTCTCTACTGGTGGGGCACTGCCGACCCAATGTGCACAGATTTCATAGCAATGGAGAAACAGTCCTGCGGGGACATCCCTTAACTGCAGCCCTATCACAGGGTGTCTGTCTGTAGCCCCATTGCAGGGTGTCTGCATTGGTGAATATCCTAGGCGTTGCCAATGCCTTCTTCCTTCTCCCAGCAGCTTCTGTAGCCCTATGGTGTGGTGTCTGTAGCCCCATTATGGAGTGTCTGTTTGTAGCTCCACCATGGGGTGTCTGTGTCTGTAGCACCATTGCAGGGTGTCTGTTTGGCTCCTGAGGGACTCTTTCTAACCAGTAGGAAGAGTCCTGGTTTGGAAGACTTCTAACTCAATGAGGAAGATTTAGAGGTTTCTCAGACCGAGAATAGGAGGATAGTTTAGTTAGGGATCTGATTTGGAAGGCCTTCTGTCTGCCTCACCTTTGCATGTGTTTATGTGGAAGGGATCTCAGAGGCGTTCCTGATAGAAGTCCAGCAGGTCTAACTCAAAGAACCCTCCTTATTTGTCTGGTCACATTCGATGAGCTCTAAAGAAGGCTCAACGCTCAACAGGTCTGTCTCTTGGGATGACTATCTGCTCTTCCCCTTGCCCAGAGACCCCATTGTGAATTACCATTCACAGGTTGTCCCTTCCCATCTGGAATGGATCAAAGACAACAGGGACCAACGGGAAGAAGTTTGAGCTCTGTCAGGTTGGCTTTGGGTGCTGAACAAGGTGACTAATGTTTGTTTTGTTATGTGTGTTTTGCTGGGATAGAAAATGTTAATTTGGTTCCCCATGCAGCCTGTTGGGCAAATTAAGAATCTTGCCTATGGTTCCATAAAACAGGAAAGAGTGATTTTCTTTTGTAAAGTGGCTTGAACCCCACAGCTATGGCACAGTGAGGATGGTCATCAGAAGCTGCTCCATTCTTCTGGAAGCTGCAGAGAAAAGGAGCCCAGAAACCTGGTATGCCAGCAAAAAAGGGTAAGAAAGGCTTACCAGGCAAGTTTTTGGTCTCTCTTTCTCTTGTCTGGGTAAACGTCACTATTGGTTTCTCTGCAAGGGTTTAACAGAAACTAGTCTTAGGCGGCAGCAAATCTGGTGTACTTTGCGCTAAGAATTTGTCTTTCTGTGTTCTGTAATGGAGAAAGGAGTATCACAGGATAGAATGTGGGTTTAGGACCCCTATAAGCCTGCTTCTCAAGCCAGCCTAGCAGGTTGGACAGTTACTTTTTGCTACAGGTCTCTGAAACCAATATCATATGAAATTTGTCTTGTTTTCTGTCCTTAAGAGCTTAACCTTGTGACCACATGGGGATACTTTCTCTTGGTTTCCACCATCCAGAGGACAGGAATTTTGAGGTTCGTGTCACAGCCCTAAAAATTATCTTGAGTAGTTAAAAAACTTGGCAAGCTTGAAATTGGCTTCCCTACGCTCCTTCTGGGAAGAACCGTAGAAACTGCTCATTGCTCTAACTCAGTAGCTAAGGCTTTGCTTTTATGACAATGGCAGCCTGGGTTCTATTCTCGGCTTCCGGAATGATTCCTTTCTGGTTTTTTATGTAACTTTTCCATTTATTGAGGTTCCCCACCCGCCCATGAATAGTTTCTGATTTCCCATCTTGAATTTTCCTTTCTCTAAACTACCCTGGGGGAGATTCTAAATCTTGGGGAAAAAAAAAGAAAGAAAGAAAAAAAAGAAACTGCTTATCATCTCTTTGAGACACCCGTGTGTCCATGGCTAAGTTATAACCTTAGTGAAATCTGATTAATTTCATGTGGGAAGTTACCTGCAGTAAAATTCAAAAGCCAAAAACATTGGCCGCTTGGTATGGCTAAAGTTGGGTAATAAAAAATATTTAAAGCATTTTTTTAAGAGTGCTATGGTTAAAAGCTTAATTAAAAGTGGATAAACAAGCTATAGGTATATTTAAAAGGTCTCTTCTTTTTCTTCTTGGAACTTGTTTTTCTGGAAAAAGGTTTTTTCTTCTCAGTCGACTGAATTATCTTTCTTCCTTTTGTGTGTGTGTGTGTGAGATGGAGTCCCACTCTGTCGTCCAGGCTGGGGTACAATGGCACGGTCTCAGCTCACTGCAACCTTTGCCTCCCAGGTTCAAGCAATTCTTCTGCCTCAGCCTCCCAAGTAGCTGGAATTACAGGCGCCTGCCACCACACCCGGCTAATTTTTGTATTTTTAGTAGAGACTGGGTTTCACCATGTTGGCTAGGCTGGTCTTGAACTCCTGACCTCAGGTGATCTGCCTGACTCAGCCTCTCAATGTGCTGGGATTACAGGTGTGAGCCACTGAGCCCAGCCTGTCTTGCCACTCTTAATGCACAGATGAGAGGCCCTAAGATAACTTCTGGTAGCCTGCGACTCATTGGGAAAAACAGACGAGGCACCACAGACCCTGTTTTGGGTGAAACAAACAAGCCATCTCTGTTTTCCTCATGAAACCATAGGAATTAAAAGCTGATCTCTTTCAAAATCAAAGGCTCTGTTCTGTTTTGTGTTGTGTTATCTGACGTTTTTGAGTATTGGGGTATCAGAAATTACTTCGCATTATGAGAGAGCTTTGGTGTGTAATAACTACGTATACTTTAAGGGATGGCTAAGAGTAACTACGGAGGGATACTTGATTCTGCACACTTGGATCAGAGAAGCATGCTCTTGGCCACCTGGAAGATAAGGAAACATCCCCACCTCCCACTGGGAGATGAGACTCCCATGAGAGATGGGCTGATTACAAAACGGGATAATTCGGTTTGGGTTGCCTTGCAATGAAATGCAGGGTAGAAGCACTGCACTGTCGACTGGTTACGGTAGCTCATGCCTGTAATCCCAGCACTTTGGGAGGCTGAGGTGGGCGGATCACTTGAGGTCAGGAGTTCGAGACTAGCCTGGCCAATATGGTGAAACCTTGTCTCTACTAAAATGTAGACATTAGCCAGGCATGGTGGTGCGTGCCTATAGTCCCAGCTACTCGGCAGGCTTAGGCAGGAGAATCGCTTGAACCTGGGAAGCGGATGTTGCAGTGAGCTGACATCATACCATTGCACTGCAGCTTGGATGTTGCAGTGAGACTCCATCTCAAAAAAAAAAAAAAAAAAAAGGCAGCAGCAGCACTGCACTGTCTTCTCTAGCATTTCCCTCCTTTTGGGGATCCAGGAACCAGTATAAAAAGGCGCCCTTAATTTTGGGGATCCGTCTTTGCCTTCAGCTGCTTACTTGCTGCTTATGTGGCCCTAGAAACACATGCTTTCCTGGCCCTGTTCCTCCAACGGCTCAACTCTGAAGCCAGTAATCCAACCAAGAAACTGGCAAATGAAAAATCTTACAAGGGCTGAATCTTCTGTGTGTTTCTACACGTTGTATGTTTATATACAAAAGAGCTCTGATTGGCTTAGGAAAGTAAGCGCTTAAATCAAATATTTTGTCAGAAAAATTAAAACTTTTAATGCCTTTTTGTTCACGTGACTTTAGTATTCTTTTGGAAATAAAGACAGTTTTAAAGATAAAATAAAATGTCTTGAAAATGGAGACATTTGGTCTAAATTAAGATATCAGATTTGCCAAATGCTTTAAGGTCAAATTGTTTCTTTGACTTTTGAGAATTGTTCAATTTATCTATTTTGGAGCATTAGATTATAGACAAGGCCTTGGGACATATGGAGAGCCATGCCCATTAGCTATGCTAAAAAGAGTCAGACCTTATCGTCATTTCTGTCTGATATCCTAGGCTCCACCCCAAATACATAATTAAAATCGCTTGCTTGGCTGGGCACAGTGGCTCACGCCTGTAATCCCAGCACTTTGGGAGGCCGAGGTGGGCAGATCACGAGGTCAGGAGTTCGAGACCAGCCTGGCCAGCATGGTGAAACTCCGTCTCTACTAAAAAAAAAAACAAAAAATGAGCTGGGCACGGTGGCATGCGCCTGTAGTCCTAGCTACTCGGGCAGCTGAGACAGCAGAATTGCTTGAACCCAGCAAGTGGAGGTTGCAGTGAGCCGAGATTGCACCATTGCATTCCAGCCTGGGCAACAGAATGAGACTCCGTCTCCAAAACAAAAAATCGCTTATCAGGTTTTCCACTAAAAATAAAATTTGCTAAGAGTTAACATTGTAACATTTAATTGAGACCACTGGAGAAACAGTTTTACATACAAGGTGTGTAGAAAATGTGTTTTTGGTAAAAGATTATAAGAAGGCATGGGAACATGGCTTTTGTTAAAGGGAATGTAATTTTGTCCATTTCAGAGGGTTTTAAGGATTGTCTTCACCTAAAAGAGGAATGGAACAAAACTGAAGGTTTAAGCAAAGTGAAAAGGGTTTGTGAAGGGTTGATCCTGTAAAAATTCTGTGGGTATAAACAAGTTGGCTAAGATTCAAAAGAAATTATTTAGCTTTTTTCCATAGGTTAAAAAATTAAAATCATAGTGATGTGGGGCCAAAATCCAGGCCCATGTGTCCGAATAACAGGGTTTTCTTAGAAAACTGATCTGCTGTTTGATGGAAAATTGTAAAGGGGTCTAAAAAGTTTATGAAAATCTTATCTTATGGTCAAACTAATTAAAACTGGATAGAGATACAAACTTTTATTTAAAAAATTAGCTTTAGGCCGCGCACTGTGGCTCACGCCTGTAATCCCAGCACTTTGGGAGGCCAAGGCGGAAGGATTACCTGAGGTTGGTAGTTCAAGGCCAGCCTGGCCAACATGGTGAAACCCCCTCTCTACTAAAAATACAAGAAATTAGCTGGGTGCAGTGGCGCGCGCCTCTAATCCCAGCTACTCTGGAGGCTGAGGAAGGCAAATCGCTTGAACCTGGGAGGCGGAGGTTGCAGTGAGTTGAGATCACGCCACAGCACTCCAGCCTGAGCTACAGAGCAAGACTTTGTCTCAAAAATAAACAAACAAAAAGTAGCTTTAACATTAAAGATGCATTAATGCAAAAATGAAATTTGGTTTTCTCTTTTGAAGATTTTTAAGTAATGTTAAAAGATAATAAAAGGGTTTTGTTTTCTCCTTTGGGTAAATGGCAGGGAAAAAAAGGAGAGAAGAGAGATTCGGTTGGCCTCATGCTATGTTCATTGGGTCTTCTTTGGAAAGCTAAGTCTCCTCTATCAGAGTAAAGGTTTTTCTTTTTAAAATTTTTTTTTTTGAATTTTGGCCAAATGAATGATTTGTGGTGACCTGGGATTCTATTTTGTGATATCCAGTGTTTTAAACCTTTGCTAATTGACAAACTTTCCAAAATCAAATTATAAATTATGTCTCTTTCCAATCTAGAATTTTAGATATTCGGTCCTCTAAAGTCCAAAAATGGCATTTGGCTTCTTTGGTACAAAAATCATACAGGAAGCACTGCCAAATATAAAATGGTGTTTGGCTTTCTTTGGCCTAGATGTGTGCAAGTGTGTTATTAGTATATGTTCTGAAATTATGTAAAACCCCATAATACTAATATGACTTAGTATATGTTATCAGTAATAATTATAATTATGTTAACACACTGTATGCCATGGAGGTGGCAAATTTCCTTGTCAATCGTGTCTTTAACTGTGGCTGCCCTAAAATGTTTTTGTCATCCACAGACAATTGTCTCATTTTGGTCCTCTTTAAAATATGGTTTTATAATCTGGTATAAAATTTAACAGGTGCTCTTAATGCAGGATTCTGATTAATTAACTCTGGAGATTGTAATATTAGAATAAACACTTTCAAATAGAAGAATGAATGGTGTTTGGTTTACTTGGGACTGTGTTTAAATATGTTATCAGTATGTGTTCCAAAATTATGGGAAACTTCTATAATGCTGACATAATTTAGTGTACATTATTATAATTGTTATGTAAAATTGTTGTACGCCACAGAGGTAACCAAAATTCCTAGTCAACTGTAGCTTTCATAGTGGCTACAGATTTTTGTCATCCACAGATATTTTGTCTTGCTTTGGTCCTTTTCAAAAGGCAGTTTATAATCAGATGTAGGACTCTAAGTGCCAGTCTCAGATAACTTTAAAAATTGTGCTATTGGAATAGAGAATAAAACAAGCTCCTAGGACTCTCATGGAAAGTTAATGTGTTAAACACTGCTAAACCTTTTGTTTTCAGAGTTAAGATAACTTATTTCTTTAGAGCTATTTGCAACTTTTAACGAGTAAAATATTCTCCTGCGAACAAAATTTGAAGCATATTTGTTCCTTTCTACCTGATTTATCCAGAATTTGGAAACTATTTGTGAATATTCTCAATGGCAGTACAGTTCATTGAGTAAGTGCCAGAAGAATCTGTTTCCTTTTGTAACAGGACACAGCTGAAGAAATCATGCTTCCTTTAAAGAATCAAAGTTGACTTACAGAGCCAACTAAAGCCTGCTGGGGAATCTGGCCTCATACCTTGCCCACACAGTCTCCGTACAAGGTTCCTGACGACCTGTGGTAAGTAAAGAATGTCACTTTCTAACAGGTCCAGGAACCCCAAGTTACCTTGGGACCTGAAGAGGAGAGGAATTTGCCCAACTCACAGGTATTTGAGAGTACAAACCCATGGCTGGGCTCGGCTTTTAAAAAGTCTTAACTGAGAATCTGCATGGAACAGAGTTCTATCAAAGCCAACTTAAAAAGCCTAAGTGAAAAATAATATTCTTGGGGCACTTTATGCAAACAATCAGGCCAAGCACAGTAAGACTAAAGTTTATTTTGTAAACAAATCAGTTCTATCAAGATTTGTTTTTAATAAAAATGGGGACTGGAGAGAGAAAATTATGCTTCAAAACTATAGTACAGTGTTGTTCACTGTTCCTGAGGCTTTTTCTCTGCAGTTTAAACTAAATTCTAAATTCTTTGTGGGTTAGAAGTTCCCAAACTAATACTTTCAAATCTTTGCTTTTAAAATTGGGAATTGTACTCCTCATCCTAGGACTCATTCTTTACCTTACAGTAGGCTGTTTCACATAAACACTGTAGTAAAATTACAAATGAAAATACTAATGTTGTCATGCAAGCCATGAACGCCTGGCCAGGCCTGCAGGAGTACACTCAGACAGTTGCAAAGCAGTTCTACTCTTTTCATGTTGGGGTTCACTCCCATTCCCACTATGTCCCCTGTCAGCAGGAAGAAGCCAGAGCAATCAACGGTCTTTTCCCACCTTCATAACCTACATTTTATTAAGGTGTCATAAAACCCAAAGGGAGGCACTGAAACTGTCATTGCAAAATTATGACTGAGACAGTGAAAGAGATCTAACTTAACCAACTCTATCTTGCTTCTAACCTCCAAGCTGTCCTTGTTCATTCCTGGGCACAGGCTGAACTAACTTTGGGAGAAACTTATAGTTTATAGTTTAAATAAAGACAGTAACAGATCTTTCCCAAAGCAGACCTCCTTCTTGCCTGGGAACTGGATTGCCTTTATAGAACTAACATTAGCCACAAGATCAGAAATTACAGTTTAGGAGTCATGCAGCTGGAAGTTACAAGATTCTGACCCTCCCTAAACTGCTCCTAAGATCAGTGCTTGAGATATTTTGCAGATCCTGCACTTGATGGATTAGCTGGCACAACCCAGATCAATAAATTGGCTCATCTGATCTTGTGGCCCCCACCCAGAAACTGACTCAGCACAAGAAAGACAGTTATGACTCTCTCTGATTTAATCTCTGACCAATCAGCACTCCTGGCTCACTGGCTTCCCCCAACCCACCAATTATCCTTAAAAACTGCTCTGCAAATGCTGGGGGAGATTGCTTTGAGTAATAATAAAACTCCAGTCTCCCCCACAGCTGGCTGAATTACTTTTTCTCTATTGCATGAATTACTCTTTCTCTATTACAATTCCCCTGTCTTGATGAATCAGCTCTGTCAAGGCAGCAGGCAAGGTGAACCTCTTGGGAGGTTATAAAAGTGAAGCATTTGGCCAGGTGCAGTGACTCATGCCTGTAATTCCAGTATTTTGGGAGGATAGTGAGAGTCTGTCTCTTAAAAAAAAAAAAAGTATTTTATAGGATGAAATACTCACACACCTAAAAGGAATGTACTAGAATTGTTATACATCAACATAACTGCTTCACCATAT
This sequence comes from Macaca nemestrina, assembly GCF_043159975.1. Lineage (NCBI taxonomy): Eukaryota > Metazoa > Chordata > Mammalia > Primates > Cercopithecidae > Macaca > Macaca nemestrina. The sequence continues at coordinate 107,824,545 of NC_092126.1, forward strand.
GCCAGGTGATAAGGCTCTGTAGCTAAGGTTACAAGGCAACTAGGTGTCACCCAAGGAAGAGACAGTGTATGACTTGAGGTCACTCAGAAAAGACACCACCCCCACCTAGCTCAAGAGATACAATGTTTACTTATGGAGACAGAGAGTGCACAAGATCCAGCCACTTGCAATGTGTTGGTCCCTCATGGCCAGCAGAACCACTCAACAGTCTACACAGGTGGTGTGTGTATACACGCTTCATATTGCAGTAGAAGGACCTTAAATCCCTCCTCTGTGGGGTCTGAAATGCAGAAAGCTAGGAGCATGAATGAGGGCTACTGATTCATGCACTTAGAACAAAGGAGGCCAGGCACGGTGGCTCATGCCTGTAATCCCAGCACTTTGGGAGGCCAAGGTGGGCACATTACCTGAGGTCAGGAGTTTAAGACCAGCCTGGCAAACATGGTGAAACCCTATTTCTATTAAAAACACAAAAATTAGCCAGGCGTGGAGATGTATCGCTGTAATCCCAGCTACTCAGGAGGCTGAGGCAGGTGAACCACTTGAACCCAGGAGGTGGAGGTTGCAGTGAGCCAAGATCATGCCACTGCACACCAGCCTGGGTGACTGAGCAAAACTCCATCTCAAAAAAATAATAATAATAACAAAAACAGTAACAAAAACAAAAAACAGAATAGAGGAGTACATCAAGTGCAGAAAAACAAGATAGTCCCTCACAAGATGTTAAACCCAGCAAAGGTTGTGAGGACTCTTTCACTCTTTCGTAAGGAAATGTTTTGGGCCCAAGGCCACTCTTTTTTCTCACTCTGTCATCCAGGCTGGAGTGCAGTAACACGACCATAGTTTACTGCAGCCTCAAACGCCTGGGCTCAAGTGATCCTCCCACCTCAACCTCCTGAATAGCTGAGACTACAGACATGTGCCACCCTCACCCTGCCTTTTTTTAACAGATAGGGCCTCACTATGTTGCCCAGGCCAGTCTCAAACTCCTGGCTTCAAGAGATCCTCCTGACTTGGCCTCCCAAAGCACTGGGATTACAGGCATGAGCCACAATGCCTGGCATCCAACGACACTCCTACACAGCCAAGTAAGGAGAGAGAAACTGTGCATGACTGCTTTTCCCAACAATAACAAAAATATGTGCTAAGTTTAAAAGCACATCCTAAGTATGAATTGTTTTTTTTTTTTTTTTTTTTTTTTTTTTTTTTTTGAGACGGAGTCTCGCTCTGTCGCCCAGGCTGGAGTGCAGTGGCCGGATCTCAGCTCACTGCAAGCTCCGCCTCCTGGGTTCACGCCATTCTCCTGCCTCAGCCTCCCAAGTAGCTGGGACTACAGGCGCCCGCCACCTCACCCGGCTAATTTTTTGTATTTTTAGTAGAGACGGGGTTTCACCGTGTTAGCCAGCATGGTCTCGATCTCCTGACCTCGTGATCCGCCCATCTCGGCCTCCCAAAGTGCTGGGATTACAGGCTTGAGCCACCGCGCCCGGCCGTATGAATTGCGAAAAAGAAAATGTACAATCGTGTGTGTATACACATGTATGTGAAATGTACCTATAACTACTCAAACAAATTCTAAAAGCCTGGAAGAATTTACAAAAACTCTTACTGGTGGTGGGGATAGGAAGGTAGAGAATTGCTTTTTTTTTTTTTTTGAGACGGAGTCTTGCTCTGTGCCCCAGGCTGGAGTGCAGTGGCGCGATCTCAGCTCACTGCAAGCTCCGCCCCCTGGGTTCACGCCATTCTCCTGCCTCAGCCTCCCGAGTAGCTGGGACTACAGGCGCCCGCCACCACGCCCGGCTAGTTTTTTGTATTTTTTTAGTAGAGACGGGGTTTCACGGTGTTAGCCAGGATGGTCTCAATCTCCTGACCTTGTGATCCGCCCGCCTCGGCCTCCCAAAGTGCTGGGATTACAGGCTTGAGCCACCGCGCCCAGCCGAGAATTGCATTTAAAAGCAACTTTATATTTTTTTGTCTTCTATTTCCTAAAAGAAAAGTAAATTGAAAAGCAAGTATTAGAAAGCATAGTTATACTGTCATTTACAATTTAAAGCAAATGAAAAGTAAAGCACAGTTTATGTATACACATAAAAGCTCCTAAGCCTCACTACCAAAGTGTTTTTAGTCATGATTTCCTCTGGGAGGTGAGATGACAGGGCTCTCCTTCCTTATTTGCCTATATTGCCTAAATTGTTACCCATTACATTTATAAACAGCAAAGTGATCAATAATTCTGCTTAAGAAGCAAAGCAATTGAGTAGCAACTCATAGGACTGAAGATGGCAGAAGCACAGTGGAAGGGACAGCACATTCTTGAGGGGGGACTTGAGCACAAACAATGGCTTCAGCTCAAGCAACTACAAAAGGAAGTTCTCCAGGTGAACAGATGTAAGGGGGAAAAAAAAAAAAAAACAGGCAAGTGAGGTGGAGAACAAGAAGAGCAAAATGCTACCAAAACAAAACATGCAAAACAAAAAGGCAAAACAACAAAAAAAACCTATCCAGAAAGAAAACAGAAACAAAGAAAAGTAGTAGCCAGCAACAATGGAAGAAAAAAAATAAAAGTTGAAGAAAAAGAGAAATACAGGTAGTGCTGCCATTAATGTTCCACAGACACAGGATCAGCTGACTGTACGAATCACCTGCATCCAGAATTTCTCCAATATGACTCTTGGTTCAGTCTGGAGAGCATTCTCATCAGTATCTTCTTGTCCCTAAAAGCTTCTTTATCTAGGAGTAAAAGTACCCAGACATTATTGGTGGAAAAGACCCATCAGTAACAGCCATCAATCTACTCCAGGCTCCAAAAATGCCCATAAATAGTCACTGAATTGACAAACTGAAGACTCACGAGACAAGAACTGGAGAGTCTACAAAAAGTGTGAGATGGACAACAGGTCTCAGAACTTGTTGCAAAGTGGTCCCACTACCCTGTGCACAAAGTCACAGATGAAGGTCATATCCCCTGATAATGTTGACCCCTTCCATCTCCCACCACTGTGAAGCAAATGTAAAAGGAGTGACACTTATGATATTAAAACAGAGCCACCACCTTCTACATTTGCTCTGAACTAATACCTATCCAATGTCCTCTGTGCTCAGCAAGTGCTGCTAATACTGTCACAAGAAATGACAGTAAACTAAGATGTGAAGACTCACGCTAGAAGGCATGCAATCATCCTACAAAAACAAAGAAACTACAGTCCTACTCTAAGGGCCAAGGAGAGGCAAGAAAAGAGCTACATTAGGGATCACACATGCTGAGGAAGCTGCTACAGTTCTGGCAGAGAACTGAGGCCTTGCTGTAAAAAAAGGGAGTGGAGAAAGAATAAGTATTCAAAGAAAAAAAAAAGGGAAAATGAAAGAAGAGATAAAGTAAATAAATGAAGGCCTATAAAAGGAGACTCGAAGACTGAAAAGCAGTGGGAGCTTCAGGACCAAGAGGAGCAGGCTCCAGCCTCGGTGCTGCAGGCTCCAGCAGCACAAAAGGGAAGGAGAAACACCTTATCAGGAGAAAGCTGAAAAACAGAAAAAGGAGAGAGACTTTCATGGCCAAACTTGCAGAACAGACAGAAGAGAAAGAAAACCAAAGTACAAAAAGAACTAAAATGCTGCTAAAGATGAAGATAAATCTGGCAATTAAGTTAAAGAGAAAGAAATTGAGGCCAGAGAGAAACACTTTTAAGAAATGTACCCAGTGAAAAATATCAACGGCACTGACCAAACTCAGGAAATTGACACCCACAGTCAAATCAGCTCCAAAAATAAGTCTCCAAGCAGGACGTTCTGAAGCAGCTGCTGCACAAATGTCCAAAAGGGTCAGTGACTTTTTTTCCCCCCCAACACCAGCTAACTTCCAGATTTTTGGAGGGGGGTGGGGGAACAAGAGTTTCACTATATTGCCCAGGGTGGTCTTGAACGCCTGGGCTCACATGATTCTTCTGCCTCAGCCTCCCGAGTAGCTGGGATTATAGGCACATGCCACCTTGCCTGGCAGTAATGTATTTGTAAAGAGGTGATGAGAAGACTAACAGAAAAGTCAGAGCGAATGCCTGTGAATATAGTGAGGATTCCAGTTCTTGAGTCAAAGAAAGTTTAGCCCAGCCTCTGCAATCATGAACATGAATAAAGCTAAGACCTCATGGGCCTCTCAAACTCTGAAGCAAAGACCCAAAGCATAGTGAACATAGCTACCCCAGCAGATAGCTGAGCCTGCCAATGAAATTCAGGTATCTTAATGCCACAGGCTTCTCCCAAGTCCCAACTAGCTTTTGAGGATAGAAGAAAAGCTTCACTTATCTTCTTGCTGAGATTATATCACAATTACACTGAGGACTGGGAAGGAATCTGAGCTGGATCTTATTCTCAGGACTCTCCCCCCAGAGCTTTATACCTTAACCCAGTTTCATTCCCACAAAGAAAATGGCTTTGAAAAGAACAGGGAAACTTCAAACCAAGATCTTGATACTTTTCAAGGAGATTTTCTTCTGTTACGTTGTTTCTTCACCTCATGGCCAATGTAATTTCTTTGTTTTCCTTTTAATGTCCCCATGAACTAGTCTCTTATTTTTGTGTTTTCCTACCAGTGTAAGTGTATAGAAGGTATATAAACTGATACTAAGCAAACAAGTTTCTAAGATAATCACAACTTAGGAAAAAATGCAGGCTGGGCCGGGCGCAGTGGCTCACGCCTGTAATCCCAGCACTTTGGGAGGCTGAGGCGAGATCACCTGAGGTCGGGAGTTCAAGACCAGCCTGACTAATATGGAGAAACCCCGTCTCTACTAATACAAAAATTAGCGGGCATGGTGCTGCATGCCTGTAATCCCAGCTACTCAGGAGGCTGAGGCAGGAGAATCGCTTGAACCCAGGAGGTGGAGGTTACAGTGAGCCAAGATTATGCCATTGTACTCCAGCCTGGGCAATGAGACCAAAACTCCATCTCAAAAAATAAAAAATAAAAAATAATGCTTTCAGTATATATTTAAAGCCTTAAAATAATATTTATATTCATTTACCAATTAAGAAATAAACTCATAATGGGAGTGCCCAAAATTTGATTTCTAAATACTACACTATTCTCCAATTAAAACAAACAACAACAAACAGGGATCCTTGGAGAAGTGACTGATGCCAGGCCGGAGAGCAAAATATAAGGGTTTTGGGTACCAGAAAACAAAAACTAGGGAAGGACTGGGAAAAAAAAAAAAAATCAGGCAAAGGGACACAGCTCCCAATAGTCAAAGAGCTACAATAAGTTCAGCAATAAAATAACAATAGTACTGCATTCTAGGGCAATGAATAAGTATCCAAAGCACAAAATAATATAACTGATTGAATAAATAAATAACAGGGGAGAAGGGACAGCTCTTCCTCACAAAGTATTCCAATGAATACTTTGAATGAATGAGAATCATATGTAAGTATCCAATGAATGCTTAGAAGAAATGAAGGAAAGAGAAAGTCAAATCCCAACACCACAGTAGTCATTGCTGTAGGCAAGATCAATCAATCAATGCTACTTAGACCAAAGTTCAAAGAGAAACTATCTCATTTGCAAAGCAGTAAACTATCTTCCCCCAAATAATTACTGATGACTAGGAGAAAGACAGTAAGGTTCGAGTGGTAAAACTTGACAGAAAACTTGAGATGCAACCAAATTGAGGGACTTTATAAAAATACAAATACAAGGCCGGGCGCGGTGGCTAAGGCCTGTAATCCCAGCACTTTGGGAGGTCGAGGTGGGCGGATCACCTGAGGTCGGGAGTTTGAGACTAGCCTGACCAACACGGTGAAACCCTGCTTCTACTAAAAATACAAAATTAGCTGGCGTGGTGGCGCATGCCTGTAATCCCAGCTACTCTCCTGCCCAGAGGCTGAGGCAGGAGAATCACTTGAACCTGGGAGGCGGAGATTGCGGGGAGGCGGAGATTGCGGTGAGCCGAGATCGAGCCATTGCACTCCCACCCGAAACTCCGTTTCAAAAAAACCAAATAAAAAACACTTCTTCAAAAGTGTTTTGAAAGACTAAGTAACTGTCACAGATTGAAGCAGACCAAGTAAACATGACAACTAAATGTAATGAGGAACTCTAGTTTGGATCCTACAATGGAAAAAGAACGTTAAAAAAAAAAAAAGATAAACTTTTAAAAGCCTGCAGTTTAATTAATAGTACTGTACCAACGTAAATTTTTTAATTTTGATGAACATGCTATGGTAACCCAAGATAGCAACTTTAGACAAACTAGGTAAAAGGTGTAAGAGAACTCTAAAATGTTTGCAACCCTTTGTAAGTCTACAATTATTCCAAATAAAAAGTCTGTCGGCCAAGCACGGTGGCTTATCCCTATAATTCTAGCACTTTGGGAGGCCGAGGCAGGTGGATCACCTGAGGTCAGGAGTTCAAAAGTAAAAATACGAAAATTAGCTGGGCGTGGTGTCGCATGCCTGTAATCCCAGCTACTCGTGAGGCCTCGTGAGGCTGAGGCCGGATAATTGTTCGAACCTGCGGGGGCAGGGGGGCGGCCGAGGTTGCAGTGAGCTGAGATCACGCCACTTCACTCCAGCCTGGGTGAAAGATCGCTAACTCTGTTTCAAAAAAGTTTGTCTTATCTTAGATTGCAAAGTTCCAGTCATTCAGTCATCATTTTTATCTGATTTATTTCCATTTTAGGTATTACAGGTTTTGTTCTGGTTTTTTTGAGATGGGGTTTCACTCTTGTTGCCCAGGCTAGCATAGGATGGCGTGACCTCCGCTCACTGCAACCTCCGCCTACTGGATTCAAGCAATTCTCCTGCCTCAGCCTCCTGAGTAGCTGGGATTACAGGTGCCCGCAACCATGCCCAGCTAATTTTTTGTATTTTTAGTAGAGATGGGGGTTTCACCATGTTGGCCAGGCTGGTCTTGAACTCCTGACCTCAGGTGATCCACCCGCTATGAGCCACTACGCACGATCAGGTATTAAAGATTAGCTTAGCAAGTGGCTCCTAAAAATCGAGGACATTTAATACTGTCGATTTTTATCTACCAATTTGGATTCCTTCTTTCATTAATTTGGCATATATTTATTGAGAACCTACTACATGTTCCAGTGCTGCCTTGAGGCGCGTATGAGGAGACAGATACCTGGTATGCTAAAAAGTGACAAGTGATACATGGTAAAATAAAACAAGAGCTGGACACGGTGGTTCACACCTGTAATCCCAGCATTCTGGGAGGCTCAGGCAGATCTCCTGAGGTCGGGAGTTCAAGACCAGCCTGACTAATATGGTGAAACCCCGTCTTTACTAAAAATACAAAAATTAGCCGGGCGTGGTGGCACACGCCTGTAATTCCAGCTACTCGGGAGGCTAAGGCAGGAGAATCATTTGAACCCGGGAGGCGGAGGTTGCAGTGAGCCGAGATTGCGCCACTGCACTCCAGCCTGGGCAACAAAAGTGAAACTCCGTCTCAAAAATAAATAAAATAAAATAAACAAGAAAAAAAAGAAATTTAAGATTAGGAAGGAAAAAAATAAATTCATAAATTCAATCTTACAGAACACCTAACGATTCGCCTGAGAATCACAGAAATGTACTTTCACATTGTTTCTAGTACAAAATATTGAAAATTGCAAAATATAGTGTTATGTTTTACTATAGTTTACTCTCTGACATCGTAGACTGCATATGCACTAATTCTTCCTGGATACGAGAAGTCACAGAAAACCTACTGGTGGAATACTTGCCATTTTTCATGCTTTTTGTCAGTTTCCTTTTTAAGTGCATACTGAGGTTTATCTTCAAAACATTCTCATCTTTTCGGCTTACAGTAAGACTTTTTTTTTTTTTTTCCTAACCAAAATGTGTCTGCCTTTCATTAAGATAACATAAAAGAGCAGCCTAATTCTTTGGTCCCTGAATATGCACACACATGCATGCACACACACACACACATGCACACACACACGCAGACACACACAACACATGGAGGCTCTCTGAAACTGCTTAATCAAATTACTGCTCAAACCACTCCCTGGCACTTCCTCGCAAAACAACCAACCTAATACTGAGTTTTCAGTTTTGCACTGCAAGCAGTTTGAAACAGAATAACATTCTTTCCTGGCCACCACTTATAAATTCGGAAGGAGACAATTCTCTGATCTCTTAGGCCTGTGCAAGTCTGAGTGTGCTACAATCGCTGTAGGTTAGAGCTCTGCCTTTGTTTAAAAACTGCATTTTATATACTAGTTATTTCATTGTGAAAGATAATCACCCTAACAAACAAGATTTTGCTATTTTTCTGCACAAATGTCACTTCACTATTTAGAGCTTCATGTAAATGTGTCTTACAGAAAATAAACTGCTAATATGATTTCTTAATTATCCTCGAAAAAAAAAATGTTTTAGTGGTGTCATAATGCCAGCACTAATTTTAGCCAAAATACGAACAAATGCATTCTACAAATTCAGGAGATTATGATTTTTAAAAAGCAGTAGTATGGATGTACATAATGTCAGTGAATTATACACTTCCAAATGGTTAAATGGTAAACGTTTATGTATTGTATGGCAAATGTTATGTGTATTTTGGCATAATACTGTTTCCTCACAATAATACTAACAAGTTTTTTAAAAAGCAATGGCACGCTCTCATTTCATAATATATATTTATGGATGTCAGTGTGCAGAATTATGCACAGATATTTTAAATGTCAGGAGGCCTGGAGACAGATTTCAGGATTGCGGCTACTTTTACTTTTCTTCTACTTTCCCGTGTTATCTAATTGTCTCTGATAAATACGCTTTATTTGCATAATTGGATGAAATGAGAATGCCCGGAGAATCCAGATTCTCTACCCTGAACGCCCGGGAGGCAAAGAGGTTCTCTATACGCCCTCAGCGTGGCAGGGGCGGGATCCACCGCCAGACCCCAGCCACAGGCGCAGCCTCCAGGCTGGGCCCCGTCCGCCGCCCGAGCAGGCCCGAGGATGCCACGGCCTTCGGGGAGCCCTGCGCCCGCAATGCCGCCACCCCCACCCCCGCCCCCCGCCAGGCCTCTCACCGACTCTCGCCGCCGAGCGACAATCGGTCCACCCGCCGCCACCGCAGCCACCGGTCCCGCGCCTACCTCCCGGCGGCTCGAATCGCGCACGCGCGTCACCGCCCCAGGCCCTCCGCGGCCTCTCTAGGAAACTGGGAGGCCCAACGTCTCTGCTTCTCTCCGGCTCCTGTGCAGCGGGCGGCGGGGTTTGCCCAACATCTCCCACCACCCTCCGCTGGACTTCCCTTCTACGCTCCGTGGACTTCCCTTCCACGCTTGGATGCCCAGCCGCGCCTGTTTTCTTACATCCCTCCTGTCGTTTCTGCGGGACTGCCCTGAAGGCCTCTTTCCCTCCAGGGAAGAAAGGGATCCAAAGCTAGGAGTGAAAATAGAGCCGGCAGTATCTAGCAGACTACTTCTGGCCAGGAGAAGGGGTTAAGGGAGCCACTCATTCTTCGCCTGGGTACCCTTCAAAGAGGGGACCCAGATGCTACGGGAAGCTAGGTGCCAGAACTCCTGCCTTTCCAAGACGAGCTCATCCCCATCATCACCATACCCAGGAATACCTGTTCATAACCAGCCCAGATGTGCACCATACTTTAGCTTCCCACGGCCTTCACTTGTTTTCTCCTGTGGGTGAATTCTAACTATGCTCACCTGGTGAGTGAACAATGATGCCATTGCCCAATAATATGTGGAATCTGGGAGGAGTAGGTTGGGAGGGTGGAAGGGCTGCTTGAAGAGGAGGTGAAGCAACATGGAGAGGTTGCCCACCCCCTGTAGGAGCAAATGTCATCTATTGCCAGTGCCAGAGAACCTTGAGGGTGCACAGCCAAAGCCATAAGGCCATATGCTGCCATTGGAGGGCATGCTGCAAGCTGCTGTCCTGGTAGTCCTCTGGTCTATGCTTCCTAGTGGTAGGCTGCAACATGTTGCTAATTGATCTTTCAGATAGGCATTCATGATGCCCATCTGTGCCCTGAGGCTTTGCTTTACTCATCTGATCCACCCCTTTTTAATGCTCCAGTCACCAAAGATGGAAACAGAGAATAGATCCTGAACACCAGGGAGATGGTGGTGAGGTGATAGAGAAACAGACGACACATTCAAACAAGGTAAGTGGGGAGAGCTCACAAGGGGCGATGTACACAAAGTGGACAGGGTTAAGGAAATGCAACACGGGGTGGTGCAGCATCCCATGGCTAGCAACATTTAGAAGCTATTCTCACCCCTAGGAGCAGGCTACTTGAGAGAACCTGTGGCTTTCAGTTGAGGGCTACATCGAAGCCATAGTCCAGCACAAAGGAAGCTGGGATAATAAATAACCTGAACCCAGCTCTCTTCTGATCTCCTGCCAGGGCTTCCCATTGGCCCAACCCAACTGGAAGCCAGAGGGCAATCCAGGAAACTCAGTCTCCCAAGTGTCACAGCAGGGTTGAGGACTGAGACTGAATATGGAGGGGCAATTGGAAAATATCCAACACATGCAAAAAGTAAAATAGAAACTGCTTGTCAATGCCTAATTTGTCCATTAATTTCCACTCGATATAATGTTCTTGAGTGATTCAGAACCACCCATAGTGGTGAGAAGAGTTTTCAAGTTATGTTTCAGAACAAAATTTTCCCATCATAGAAGAGTTTGAGCAGGTTCTATGTGTTTGGGATGTACTTACTGGATGTTTTTCAACGTGATAGGTGGTTAGCATAGATAGCACCCACATTTAGTGTGATCAAACAGATCAACCAGATTGGCTTCACTAGCACTTGCCAAGTTTGGGGAGCAGCCACTGGGACTGCAGCTCTGATTTTAAGACCTACACAGCTTCTTGAATCTCAGAGCTCTGCTAATACCTGATTTCTCTGAGTGTCACACCACTCGAGCCTATAACCATGAGGTTTCTTCACTTTTCTGGTAGGAGGCATATTCTTGCTAGCTGTACTTCCTGAGCACTATATACTCTCTTTCAGATCGGGGCAGTTTGCTTAGTAAAAGCCCTAGGTAAGATTCTCAAATTCTCATGTGCATATGAATACAAATCACTTGGGATCTGGTTAAACCGTAGATTCAAATTCAAGAGGTCTGGGGAGGGACCAACGAATACTTTTAACAAACTTCCAGGTGTACCCATGTTGCAGTTCCTGGACTACACTTGGAGCAGCAAAGAACTGTGCATGTAAATCAGTGGTTCTTAACTTTGCTGCAGATTAGAATCCTCCTTAGAGCTTTTAAAAAGTCCATACCTCATATCAATTCAACCCAAATCTTTGTGGGTGAGACAGTGACAAGCCTAGATTTTAAAATCTCCAGATGATTCCAACATTTGAGAACCTGGGAGTAGATTATCCTTTTACCCTGATTCCTTGCTACATGTAAAAACCACATGCTAAAGGATTGTATGTTCATTTGCTTCTTTGTTTTGGAATTTAAAGTGCATCAGGATTCTGCCTTTCAAATAGAAGGGGGAAATTTCCTCCTTAATTTTTTTCTTCTTATTTTGAAATGGGGAAGAAAAACTTGGGGTGTTGAGATGGGGATCTGGAATGTGACTTGAGAAAAGAGACAAGATGTTAACACTGAGAATCAGCTGTGGGCAAACTGGCCTGGTAGGATTTTCACTCCTTTTCTGGCCTCAAATTCAGCCCCTTCTCTGTAGTTTGAGGGAGGGGGGTTGAAATATTAGGATGAAAATAAAATAGGGCAATGTATCTGAGGATGGTGATTACTGTGATCCATTGGAATAGGGTACTCTCCTAAAAGAAAAACACAGAACAAATGTTTAAACAGTTAAATTATGTGTAATTGTGGCCATTTGAAATATATTACATATTATATTACATCGTATAATTAATCTTCTCTGAATTCCCCCTTCTGTCTCTAATTTTAAGATACTGAAAAATATATTTTAATATGAGATTTTAGAAGGTGATCCAATTTTAAATGAATTTTAAAATTATCATTTATATCAAAAAAATACTGATGCATTAAGTAGTACTAATGAAGGACTTAAAATGAAAAATTGAACTCAACTCCCTCCTCCACCTTCCATCTTTTTCTGCAGAGGATATTCCTTGCATCTGAACATAAAAGTAGAGAAAGAGAGAAGATCAGGAAGCCAGGAGGGAATATACATGAGGAGTTTAAACTTTATTGGTAATAGAGGGGGCAAAAGAATCTTTGAGTCAGGCCATAGCCATGAGGAAGAAAAACTATGGAATCTTTGTTTACATGCATTGCTATACCTCAAGTACTTAGAACAACACTCACTTACATAGTATGTACTCAATAAACATCTGTTGACTAATCAATCTTCTCTATATCTAACCCAGGCCCTTAGGAGGTTTCTATTGTGATAATAGCCAAATCCTCAAACAGGCCAGATTTAGCTGGTATGATAACGAAGTCCCCTCTGCTTTAACCTTTACAAGGAAAGTAATCTGAAATAACTAATGCCAACCAGTCTGCTTTTGGTTCCCTATTTTTGCTTTATTTGGCCTTTTTCTGCTCATAAAGCCAATCTACTCTGTTCAGCTTATCAGAATACCCATTCTATTTTATAGAATGAGATGTTGCCTGAATCCAGAATCACTAACAAAACCTAATTTGGTCTTTATTACTATTATTTATTTATTTTTGAGACGGAGTCTCGCTCTGAAGCCAGGCTGGAGTGCAATGGCGTGATCTTGGCTCACTGCAACCTCCGCCTCCCAGGTTCAAGTGATTATCCTGCCGCAGCCTCCTGAGTAACTAGGATTACAGGCGCCCACCACCACGCCCAGCTAATTTTTGTATTTTTAGTAGAGACGGGGTTTCACAATGTTGACCAGGCTGGTCTTGAATTCCTGACCTCAGGTGATCCACCCGCCTCAGCTTCCCAAAGTGCTGGGATTATAGGCGTGAGCCACCGCGCCTGGCCTAATTTGGTCTTTAAACTAAATTCGTTGCAATTTCATCTTTTGGCAACTGCTACTGTCCTGCCTTTTTTTCACTCGCCATTCTAATGTCAAGTGTTTTTTATCACATCACTAAATAATCTTCAAAATTTTATTTTTCCTCAGGGCCCTGAAGTGATCCTCCTCCTGTTCACTGACTTCCATTGCCGAGAGAGAGAGAGAGAGAGAGAGAGAGAGAGAGAGAGAGAGAGAGAGAAGCAGGAAGAGAGGAGAGGGTGCTAGCCTTATTACAGCGAGAATGTAAGGGGAAAGGAAACAATCATATTAGTATTTGATTTCTGTAATAAGTCTGTATCAGAGACAGGCTTAGAAAGCAAAGCTTTGGCATTACAAGAGCCCATAAGGGAGCAAAGCTCTCTTACAGAAAGTCTGAGGCCGGGCGCGGTGGCTCACACCTGTAATCCCCGCACTTTGGGAGGCCAAGGCAGGCGGATCACGAGGTCAGGAGATCGAGACCATCCTGGCTAACAGGGTGAAACCCCGTCTCTACTAAAAATACAAAAAATTAGCTGGGCATGGTGGCAGGCGCCTGTAGTCCCAGCTACTCAGGAGACTGAGGCAGAAGAATGGCGTGAATCCAGGAGGCAGAGCTTTCAGTGAGCTGAGATTGCGCCACTGCACTCCAGCCTGGGCAACAGAGCGAGACTCCATCTCAAAAAAAAAAAAAAAGAAAAAGAAACAAAGTCTGGAGGTGGAAGTTCCAAGACTTGAGACAACTAATAGAATTAGTTCATGATGTGTTACCATTCCACTGGCACCAACAACTCACTCACCACCTGTGCCCCAAGCAAACCTGCTCCTCCTGCTTTCCTTATTCTCTGTCTGAACAAAGAAGTAGGAAGTATCAGTATGGGTATTGGAAGCCACATCTATCTATACTCATTCATTCTTTCATTCACAAAGAATTTACTGAGTGTGCACTATGTGCACTGGAATTTACTGCTCCAGACCTGGGGTATATCAGTCACCAGGTGTCAAGCAACTGACACCTGTTTCCACCTCCAACAGAGGAGTCCTGCTGGGTAGAGGACAGCAGAGCTTAACAATGAGTACCACCAAAAGCAGCAGTCCTACGATGGTAAGCCACTGCAGGGTTTGCAGGTTTGGGGCTTGTCAAGAAAGACAAGACTTACACAAGCACTGGATAGAACATTTTATTCATGCAGAGAAGAGACAGAGTAAGATCAGCTTCAACAGAGAGCATTGGTTCCCCACGGCCAGTGGGACTTGCCCTGCAACCAAGGCAGACAGATGGTCTGCATACACTCTTTGCGTGTTGCCTGGGAAGGACCCCATTCCCTTCCCACTGAGAACAGATATAGCAGTGGGGTTGGGTTGGTACCATATGATGCACATGTTTAAGCAGAACAAAGAAGTATATGTCAAACCTGGTACAGAAAAAGATCTTCCCAAACAAGGCAGTGAGCCCAGGACAGGGTGTGGAGGCTCTTTATCACCATGTAAGTAAAAGTTCCAAGCCCGAGGCACATGCTTTGAAACTGCAAGGGTTGACAGGCTGTGCAGGACTGTCTTTCCCAGCAGTCTACCCACTGACCCTTGCTTGGCTGCTGAAAAAGCAAATGAAAGGATACTGAATCGAGCAGACCACCATCTGCCCTGAATTTGGAGGCAAAGCTGGGTCTGATGGGGCCTGAACAACCCCTATGGATTAGGTTTGCTCACAGAATCTTCCTGTCACTTTTTAAAATGAATAACCCTTATTTTTAAAATCTATTTATTTATTTATTTTGAGACCAGGTTATGAGATTGGCTAATTTTTGTATTTTTGGTAGAGATGGGGTTTCACTATGTTGCCAAGGCTGGTCTCAAACTTCTGGGCTCAAGCAATCCACTCTCCTCAGCCTCCTGAAGTGCTGGGATTACAGGCATGAGCCACCGCACCTGGACAACCCTTATTTTTTAGAGCAGTTTTAGGTTCACAGCAAAATTGAACAGAAAGAACAGAGAGTTCCCAATTCACTCTGTTTTCATACACACATAACCTCCCCCTATAGACATCCCAAACCACAGTGGTACATTAGTTACAATCAAATATATGTGTGTGTGTGTGTGTGTGTGTGTGTGTGTGTGTGTGTGTGTGTGTGTGTGTGTATGTTTTTGTTTTGTTTTTCAGGGTCTCATTCTGTTGCCCAGGCTGGAGTGCAGTGGTACAATCACAGCTCATTGCAGCCTTGACCTCCCAGGCTCAAGCGATCCTCCCACCTCAGCCCCTGAGTAGCCAGGACTACAGGTGCAAGCCACCACACCTGGCTAATTTTTTTGTATTTTTGTAGACACAGGGTTTTGCTCTGTTGCCCTAGCTGGTCTCAAACTCCTGGACTCAAGTAATCCACCTGCCTCCGCCTCCAAAGTGCTGGGATTACTGGTGTGAGCCACCACACCAGGCCACGACTTTATATTAAGGTTCGCTTTTGGTGTTATACATTCTATGGTTTTTTGACAAATGTATAAATACATGTATCCACATACATGTATTCTGCATCATATGGAATAATTTCCAGAATAGTGTGGTGGTGCACACCTGTAGTCTCAGCTACTTGGAAGGCTGAGGCAGGAGGATGGTCTTGATCATTATAGCTTTATAGGAAGGCTTAAAGTCCAGTAAAGTCAGTCCTCTGACTTTGTTCTTCTACTTTAATACTGAGTTGACTATTCTGGGTCTTTTGCCTCTCCATGTAAACTTTGGAATCAGTTTACTGATAGCCATAAAATAGTATTATACAGAATAGTTTCACTGCCCTAAAAATCTTCTGTGCTCTCCTTATTCATCCCTCCCTCCTCCCTGTGACAACCACTGATCTTTTTACCATAGTTTTGCCTTTTGCAGAAGGTCATACAGTTGAAATCATACAGTATGCACACCTTTCAGATTGATGTTTCCTGTGTCTTTTCTTTTTTTCTTTTTTCTTTTTTTCTTTTTTTTTTTTTTTTTGAGAGACAGAGTCTTGCTCTGTTGCCCACACCAGAGTGCAGTGGCACAGTCATAGCTCACTGCCACCTCAATCTCCTGGACTCAAGCGATCCTCCTGTCTTGGCCTCCTGAGTAGCTGGGACTACAGGTGTATGCCAGCACACCCAGCTAATGTTATTTTTTTATTTTTAGTAGAGACAAGATCTCACTATGTTGCCCAGGCTGGGCTCTATGTCTTTTCATGACTTGATAACTCATTTCTTTTTAGCAGTGAATAATATTCCATTGTTTGATATACCACAGTTTATTTAACCACGTAGCCTCTGAAAGACACTTTGGTTGCTTCCAACTTTTGTCAGTTATGAATAAAGCTGCTTATAAACATCTGTGTACAGGTTTTTGTGTGGACATAAATGTTCAATTTATTTGGGTAAATACCAAGGAGTACAATTGCTGGATCAGATGGTGAAGTATTTTTGGTTTTATAAGAAAGCGGCCAAACTTTTCCAAAGTTACTGTACCATTTTACATTCCCACCAGCAATGAGTGAGAGCTTCTGTTTGCTAGTATCCTCACTAGCATTTGGTATTGTCAGTGTTTAGATTCAGAATAGGTGTCACAGTGTCTCCTCTCACTGTGATTTTAATTTGCAATTCCCTAACAACATATGATGCTGAAGATCTTTTCACATGCATACTTGCCAGCTTCATACCTTCTTGGCAAGGTGTGTGTTCAGGTTTTGGTGATTTTTCAAATTATTTATTTATTTATTTTAGAGATGGGGGATCTCACTATGTTGCCCAGGCTGGTCTTGAACTCCTAGGCTCAAGTGATCCTTCTGCCTCAGCCTCCCAAAGTACTGGGACTGCAGGCGTGAGCCACCATGCCTGGCCTTGTTGATCTTTTAAATTGAGTTGTTCATTTTCTGATTGTTGAGTTTTAAGAGTTCTCCATATTTTTTGGATAACAGTTCTTTATATGTCTTTTGCAAACATCTTCTCCCAGTCTGGGGCTTGTCTTCTCATTCTCTTGACAGTATCTTTTGCAGAGCAGAAGTTTATAATTTTAACAAAATCTAGCTCATCAATTATTTCTTCCATTATTGTGCCTTTGGTGTTGTACCTGAAGTCATTAGACCTATCCAAGGTCATCTAGATATTTTCCTATGTTCTAGGAGTGTTGTAGTTTTGTGTTTTACATTTAGGCATATAGTTCATCTTGATTTTTGTGAAGAGTGTAAGATCTGTGTCTAGATTCAATTTTTTTTTTTTTTTAATTTTTTGAGATGAAGTCTCACTCTGTCACCAGGCTGGAGTGCAGTGGCGCAATCTCAGCTCACTGCAACCTCCGCCTCCTGGGTTCAAGCGATTCTCCTGCCTCAGCCTCCTGAGTAGGTGGGACTACAGGTGCACCACTACGCCCAGCTAATTTTTGTATTTTTAGTAGAGACGGGGTTTCACCATGTTGGCTGGGATGGTCTTGATCTCTTGACCTCGTGATCTGCCAGCCTCGGCCTCCCAAAGTGCTGGGATTACAGGCGTGAGCCACCGTGCCTGGCCTTAGATTCAAAATGTTTTTGGCATGTGGATGACCATTTATTCTAGCACCATCTGTGAAAAGACAACTTTATTCCATTGTATTGCCTTTACTCTAGCTTTGCCATAGATAAGTCAGCTATATTTATGTGCACCTATTTCTGCACCCTGTATTCTATTTCATTAGTCCAGTTGTTTATTCTTTCACCAATACCATATGACCTTGATTACTATAGCTTTATAGTAAGTTTCGATGTCAAGTAGGGTCAGTCCTCTAACTTTGTTCTTCTACGTCAATACTAAGTTGATTGCTCTGGGTCTACTCTCCATGTAAACTTTGGAATCAGTTTATTGATATCCATAAAATAACTTGCTTAGATTTTGATCAGGATTGCATTGAATCTATAGATCAAGTTGTGAAGAAGTGACATCTTGACAATATTTAGGATTCCTATTCATGAACATCTAAATATAAATCTTTGCATTTATTTAGTTCTTTGATTTCTTTCATCAGAGTTTTGTAGTTTTCCTCATATAAATCTTGTACATATTTTATTAGATGTATACCTACGTGTTTCATTTTGGGGGGTGCTAATGTTAATTTTTTGTTGTTGTCTTTGAGACAGTTTCACTCTTGTTGCCCAGGCTGGAGTGCAATGGTGTGATCTCGGCTCACCACAACCTCTGCCTCCTGGGTTCAAGCAATTCTCCTGCCTCAGCCTCCGGAGTAGCTGGGATTACAGGCATGCACCACCATGCCTGGCTAATTTTGTATAATTTTCTTTTTTGAGATGGAGTTTTGTGTTTTAAATTTCAAACTCTACTTGTTCATTGCTGACATATAAGGAATTGACTGAATTTTGTACATTAACCTTGTATTCTGCAACCTTGCTATAATCACTTGTTTCAGGATTTTTTTGTTCTTTTGCATTTTCTACATAGACAATCATGTTATCTGTGAAAAAAGACAGTTTTATTTCTTTCTTCCTAATCTGTATACCTTTTATTACCCTTTCTTGTCTCACTGCACTAGCTAGGATTTCCAGTACTACTCTGAAAAGCACTGGGAGAGGGGACATCCCTGTCTTGTTCCTGTTCTTAGCAGAAAGGCTTCTAGGTTCTCATCGAGTGTAATGTTAGCTATAGGTTTTTTGTAGATGTTCTCTATCAAGTTGAGAAAGTTACTCTCTATTCCTAGTTTTCTGAAAATCCCTGTCACTTTGATACAGCACTTCACAGGATCACTGGGAGAACCAGAGCCAGGGGGATGATCAGGCCTCCCTACAGGATGGTGCTCAGCCAGTAACCCAAGTGCCCGGAATAAGGCAATTGAAATTGAAGAATTCAACAAATGAGTCTAAGGGAGACTGCAAGCATAAAGCAGATAACTATCCTGCCTGAGCATAGATCTTCTGTAGCTCAGTTTCTACTTTCTCTGAATTAACATACACAGAACAACAGGTTTAGCAATGGCATAATTCCACTAGCAGATAATCAAAAGCTGTTCAATTGTCCATTATCACCTTGCTAGCGAGTTTAGTGAGCCTCATTGGTCTTGGATAGCTTGGGCAGCAGCATTAGTTATTTCCACCACGGTTAAGGACAGGTTGGGCACTATTTTTTCAAGAGTCTATATGCTGATGCCTGGTATTAGAATGTGAACTGGGTCAGGCATGGTGGCTTACGCCTGTAATCCCAACACTTTGGGAGGCCAAAGTGGGTGGATCACCTGAGGTCAGGAGTTTGAGACCAGCCTGCCCAACATCGCGAAACCCCGTCTCTACTAAAAATACAAAAAATTAGCTGGGTGTGGTGCCATGCACCTGTGATCCCAGCTACTCGGGAGTCTGAGACAGGAGAATCGCTTGAACCTGGGAGGCGGAGGTTGCAGTGAGCCGAGATCGCGCCATTGCACTCCAGCCTGGGCAACGAGCAAAACTCTGTCTCAAAAAACAAAAACAAAAAAAAAGAATGGCTGGGCGCAGTGGCTCATGCCTGTAATCCCAAGACTTTGGGAGGCTGAGGTGGGCGGATCACCTGAGGTCGGGAGTTCAAGACCAGCCTGACCAACATGGAGAAACCCCATCTCTACTAAAAATACAAAATTAGCCGGGTGTGGTGGCACATGCCTGTAATCCCAGCTACTAGGGAGGCTGAGGCAGGAGAATCGCTTGAACCTGGGAGGCAGAGGTTGCGGTGAGCCGAGATCGCGCCATTGCACTCTAGCCTGGGCAACAAGAGCAAAACTCCGTCTCAAAAAAAAAAGGATGTGAACTGCAGAATGAAACCAGCTGTTGGTTTGTTCTCCTGGGAGAGTGCTACAAGTCATCCTGTGGCAGGTTGGCAGAGCAGGTCCCTTCTAGCTGTCCGTACAGTTGTTGACATGGACAGTGGGCCCCAGGACTCCAAGGCAACAAGATCCTTCTGGAGATAGACACTGAGGGCCACAGAGGAATACATACCTAGAAGGGCACAAGTGACACCTGTCAGGCATTTGTTGTTATAGTCCTGGTCAGTCCATTTATATACAGTCTCAGCCTGTTTTTGCCCCACAGTTGCAGGGTGAGAAAAACTACATGTGGTACATCCACGTCTGAAGTGCTAATATAAGTCAGTAATGCTCACACCAATATGGGAGTCCTTTTGTCATATTAAAGCAGGATACTCCAGAGTATGCCTGCCTGTGGACTTGTTACAAGGGAGTCACTCAGCAGTTTGAGCCACTGATAGCTTAGAATGTGAACTGGGCCAGGCGTGATAGTTTGAGGAAAGTCCAAGACACTTGGTAACAGCCAGGCCATTACAATGGAATTATAGGATAGGAGAGACTTCAGTAACAACTCCAGCATTGTTTGCTTGCCTCCTTCTCACCACAGCTGTACTGATTCTTATCTAGGTGTTGTCATGCCAGGCATGGCAGAGTCTTCTGTGAGACTGAACAAGGTAAAGATTGATGATCCCACATGCCCCACCCCATGAAACTCCCCAGCCCTCTAGAGATGCTCTTGTCCAATGACATGGGGTGAGTATTCTGATTCCTGAGGCTATAACTTCTGCAGGGATCCACCACCCCTGTTACTTGACCTAAACCTTTCAGCCTTGGTCATCCAACCTGGAGAGAGAGGTCACATTCTGAATAAATTTGACATATCTTATAATATTGCCCACCCTGGGATCAGAGGTCCTGGTTACAACTGGAGGAACATTAGTTCCTCAATATTCTATCAACCCTTTCCCTGTCCCCATGGGGTCCCACAAGAGAGAAATGCCCAAAGGTACCAATGCCTCCAGATTTAAATCAGGAGGCTCACTGGTGGCACTACTGTGGCCCAGGCCAAAACCACCCCTGGGTAGTGATTTCCAGCAGGAAGAAAGAAGAATGGCTGGGAGCTGGACGTGGTGGCTCACGTCTGTAATCTCACCACTTCAGGAGGCCGAGGTGGGCGAATCACCTGAGGTCAGGAGTTCGAGACCAGCTTGGCCAAAATGGTGAAACCCGGTCTCTACTAAAAATACAAAAATTAGTCAGACGTGGTGGGATGTGCCTGTAATCCCAGCTACTCCGGAGGCTGAGGCAGGAGAATCGCTTGAACCCAGGAGGTGGAGTTTGCAGTGAGCTGAGATCATGCCACTGCACTCCAGCCTGGGTAACAGAGTGAGACTCCATCTCAAAAAAAAAAAAAAAAGAATGGATGGGTATACTCAGATTGGGATTTCATAGGCTCAGCCTAATCAAGGAATTGCCTGGTCCTCCACCTGTCCCAAGTTCAGTATTTCCCAAAATGCACTGCAGTGATGTGTTTCTCTTCCGCTGCTGTGTTCTAGTGTTCAGATGGCTTTTGTGAGGTGGGGGTACCACCCATTAAGTTGTTCTCCCTAATGGCCTTTGCATAGTTGTTGCTTGAGCCACCCATTCCATCATTTTTTTTTTTCTTCCTAATTTTTTTTTCAAGTTCTACCATTCCATCATTCTATCAACTCATTCCCCAGGTAATGTTAGGGAATATAAAATGTCCCATCATATGTTATGGGAAAATGCCCATTGCTGTGTAGCTTGTGCAGCAGGAAATGTGGTGGCCTCGATTGGCTTGGAATCCTGCTGGATATCAGAATACAAGACAGGTGTTTCTCTAAAGCCATAATAGTGGTTTCTGTATCTACATGGCATACTGGAATGGTGGTCCCATCTCCAGAACGTGTATTCATGGTAGTGAGGCTTCACCAGAATCCATGTCTGGGAGCTAGCTGTCCAACGTGATCAATATCACACTGACATGGGCCCTCTGTCCCAGATGTTATGTCCTAGTTCACCACATTGTATGGCCTGGGCTAAAGGCAGGCCTCACACGACTGCACTGGATCTTTGGCTTCCATTTCTTTTAGGGAAAGTTCTCGTGATGTGGCCCATTCTTGCATCTGAGGTGGACTTCCATGTCCCATTCTGTGGTAGATCCAAGGGATGATTTTGGCCATTTTCTGAGCATATACTAGATCAGCTTCTGAGTTCATGTTCTCTTTTGAATGGTCCTATGCCATAAGTGACAAGTAGGTCTCTTTCCTAGTTCACAAACTGCTGTCATAGTCCTTGTTTCTACATAGGGGAGCCCTTAATGGTCCAATCATTAATCTGCCAGTCACTGGACATATGGCTAGTCCATTTGTAATGGCCCATAAGTCTGTAAATGTGTGGCAGAGAATTGCTGTTATATTTTCCTGCACAGTCATCACCACAGCACAGAGTTCACCCAGAGTATTGGGCAGAGTATCCTTGTCTGGTCTCAGTCAAAAGATGACTATCCTTAGTGTGTGTCTTAGTCTACTTGTGCTGCTATAGCAGAATGCCTGAGACTGGATAATTTTATAAATAGAAATTTAATTTCTCACAATTCTAGAGGTGGGAAGTCCAAAATCAAAGTCTCCATTTCCACAATGGTGCCTTGAACATTGCACTCTCCAGAGGGAAACAGCACTGTTCCTCACATGGCACAACAGCAGAGGAAAGCAAACCCACTCTCACGAGGCCTTTTTATAAGGGTGTTAATCCAATCCTGAGGGTAAGCCTTCATGACCTAAACACCTCCCATAGGCCCTATCTCCCAACACTATTTTATTGGGGATTTTTTTCTTTTTTTAGACACAAGGTCTTGTTATGTTTACCAAGCTGGTCTTGAACTCCTGAGCTCAAGCAATTCTCCCACCTCAGCCTCCTGAGTGGCTGGGACTATAAGCCTGCAGCACTGCTGGGGATTAAGTTTTAACATTTTGGAGGTGACAAAACAATTCAATCCATAGCAAGATGGATGGCTACAGCGGACAGAGTTTATCAGTTTTGAGTTTCACAGATCCCTCAGTGAGCCAACTCATACCATCAGCTGGAACATCTTCGAACCTAGGCTGCACCTAGCTAAGGGAACATCCCATATGGGCTGTTCAGCGTCCTCTGGCAAGACAGTTACTTCATGGAGTTGGCAGACCCCCTGGGATCCCAATCAGGCTCCATCTTATATGTAACATTTCCATTTAATGATGGCACTTGGCTGAACCTGTCATGTTTTATTAGGATTAGTGAGCACTGTGAAAAAAATAAAATCAGATAAAGTTAAGAAAAATTTAGAAGTTTATTGTTCAAACAAGAAGTACAGACCACAATCTAGAAGACTCAAATCAAGTGGTAAGAAATTAATCTTACAGCAGTTACAACACAGTTTATAATGCATAAAGGGGGGGGGGGATATTTTGACCTTTTTTATAATTGGCTGTTATACATTCTTTTTAGGGAAAGTTGAGCTGTTTAAGCTTGTTGGTCTATAGCTGATTGTTTTAACTTCAGTGAATCATGCTGGCAAGGATGTAAAGCTTACATTTTGCATTCATTCATTATCAGAGACAGCATTTCAGGGAAATCAGAATGATTTGTTTTGGTTACACGGTTGCAGGTGGTCAGCCTTAGGGTATTTCTAAACTGGGGCTTCCATTTTTATTTTTCATTAACAATACCTGCATGAGATGGGCAGCTCAGGTCTTAAGGTCACATACAGTGCTTCGGTAGTCAAGTGTTCTGTTTCCATTATAGCCCAATAGCAGGTTAGTAGCTGCCATTCAAAGGGAATGTACATGGCAACCATCTTGGATAATTTATATGTCCAAAAGCCAAGGGCCTGGTGCACCCTGATAGCAGTCTCTTGTTGCCACAGTATCCAACCCATATGGGTAGGAGTCAATGAGACCTGTAGTTCCATGGGCCTACATTAATGGCAGGCCCATGTTAATGCATGATAGGCCTCTAGAGTCTGCTGTTGTTGAGGGCCCCATTCAGAGGTGGCTGTGTTGTGGGTAATTTTAACTAAAGGAGGCAAAATAATACTGAGATGTGATATGTTATCTCCAATAGACAAACAGGCATACCAGCTTATTGAGCTTCTTTCATACCATACAGGTTCAGCCAAGTGCCATCATTAAATGGAAATGTTACATATAAGATGGAGCCTGATTGGGATCCCAGGGGGTCTGCCAACTCCATATTGAGCTTCTTTCTTTTAGGTGGGGGCTGCCAAGGACAATTTTTGACTTTATCAGGAATACTCCTCTAATTACTGGACCAGGTAGCTCCAGGGACTGAACTTGTTGGGCAAGTCCCTGGATCTTATCAGGACTGACAACTCAGCCTGCATGTGTCATATTAACTATGACCTTATGTATGGAGTGGTCAACTTGTTTCATAGGCTGGCAATGAGCACGTTATTAATATAGTGGATGACAAGTACTTTCAGAAGTAACTGGACATGTTGCAGGTCAGGGGAATGGAAGTATTGCTAGTGACTGAACTGTGACCCCAAAATTCATATGTTGAAGCCCTTAGCTCTGATATGATCTTATCTGAAGTCCTGAAGCCAGGAATGAGGAAGGCTGTGAATATCCACCGTTACATACAAGAATGACTCTTCTCTTGGCTATTCAGAGATCATGAGGGATACTGCCCCAGTTTCCACAGGCCAGATGGTCTCCAACAAAAGCCACAGGGGAGTCACCTCTGCCTGGCAGATGTGTAGGGTCAGGACCACCACCCAGGGGGTCCTGGAGAGGACAATATAGGACCAAAGAGGATTATTCATGAGCCTAAGATCTCATGAAATTTGCCTTGCTAAGTTTGAGACTCGCATGGGACCATCATACCCCGGCTCCCCCATCCTTTTTTATTTTTTATTGAGACAGGGTTTCACTCCGTCATTCAGGCTGGAGTGCAGTACGATCACAACTCACTGTAGCCTCGAACTCCCACGCTCAAGCCACCATGCCAACTATTTTTATTATTTTTGTAGAAATGAGATCTCCCTACGTTGCCCAGGCTGGTCTCAAACTCCTGAACTCAAGCAATCCTCCCACCTCAGCCTCCCAAAGTGCTGGGATTAAAGGCATGAGCCACCACACCCAGCCTCATCATCCCTTTCTTCCTTCCAATTTCTCACTTTTGGAATTGGAATACCTAATCCATGCCTATCCCATCATTGTATTTCGGAAGCACATAACTTGTCTGGTTTCACAGCTGGAGGGAAATTTTGCCTCAGGATAACTAAACCTTGGGTCTCACCCATATCTGATTTAGATATTTTTGAGACAGGGTCTCGCTGTCACCCAGGCTGGAGTGCAATGGCGCAATCTTGGCTCACTGCAACCTCTGTCTCTCGAATTCAAGCGATTCTCCTGCCTCAGTCTCCCCATGTAGCTGGGATTACAGGTGCACACCATCACGCCTGGCTAATTTTTGTATTTTTAGTAGAGATGGGGTTTCACCATGTTGGTCAGGTTGGTCTTGAACTCCTGACCTCGTGATCCACCCACCTCGGCCTCCCAAAGTGCTGGGATTACAGGCGTCAGCCACCACAACAGGCCCTGATTTAGATATTTAGATGAGACTTTGGACTTTAAATGTTAGTTGATACTAGAATGAGTTAAAACTTTGGAGGCTGTTAGGATGGAATGAACTTATTTTGGTATGTAATGACGTGAATAGAGTGAGTGGCTAGGAGTAGAATGTTACGGAATGAATATTTATGTTGAAGCCCTAACCCCAAATATTATATTTGGGGGTAGGGGGCCTTTGGAAAATAACTAGGATTGGAGTAGGTCATGAGAATGGGGCCCTCATTCTCACTAATGCCCTTAAAAGACTTGGAAGAGGCACCAGTGCTCTTGCTCTCTGAAATTTGAGGACACAGGAAAAAGGGGGGCCATCTGCAAATGAGAAGAGAGCCCTCACCAGCACTCAACCATTCTAGCATCTTGATGTTGAACTTTAAAACCTACAGAACTGTGAGGAATAAATGTTTGTTGTTTAAGCCACCCTCTAGGTATTTTGTTATAATAGCTCAAACTGACTAAAAGAGTTGCTAAAGATAATCCCTCCCAATCCCCTCACCCAAAGAACCAGGCCCAGTTACTTTTAGCTAGTCTTCAAGGAACAATATCCATGTTACACAAACTCTACATGGTAATAAGTTAAACAATATTTTTTCCAAATTCTTTTGCAAAGCTAGCAAAGCATTACCAAATTGAATCTACTTCTGTACTTAATAAAAACTCACTATGAACAAATAGATTTTACTTGAAAAGTACAAGGAAACTACAGATATTTGCAAACTTGTCAAGAAAATGAATTACAAAAAGAAAAAAAAGTAACTCATAAAATTACAATGGAGTTTTTAAACTTGATATAATATAGTAACCAATCCTAATAAAAACTTTTAGTCCAGGCCTAGTGACTCACACCTGTATTCCCAGCATTTAGGGAAGCCAAAGCAGGATGATTGCTCGAGGCCAGGACCACAAGACCAACCTGAGCAAAACAGTGAAACCCTATCTCTACAAAAAATAAAAATAAAAACTTGGGCGTGGTGGCACATGCCTGTATTCCTAACTACAGGGGAGGTTGAGGCAGGAGCATCCCTTGAGCCCAGGAGTTCAAGGCTGAGGTGACCTATGGTCACATCACTACACTCCAGCCTGAGCAACAGAGGGAGACCTTGTCTAAAAAAAACAAAATCAAAAACAAAACTCTAAGTATAATAATAATTGGGAAACTGTGCACTGTGGGCCCAGCATTGTTACAATAATATATTCCTCACAACTCTGTGAGGTAGCTCCATTTTATAGATGGAGGAACTAAGATACAAGGAAGCTAAGTGATTTGCCCAGGGTCACACACCTAAGAAAGTGGTGGACTCAGGATTTGAACCTAGGGCACTGGGAACAAAATCTATGCTCTTAACCACTAAACTACACTGCTTCTTCTAGAAATAAGATTAGAAGGAAACTTCCTAAATGCAACAGAACATCAGAATCCAACAATGAACACCATATGAAATTGCAAAAGACTAAAAACATTCCCCCGAGAGTTAAGAGAAAGACATCTACTGTTCCATGTTTTTCGAAGTTCTTGCTAATGCATAACATAAGTGACATCAAATTAAAAGACAAATAAATTACTTATTATAAACCTAGAAAAGCTAGGAAATGAATCTAACAAACTATTAAACCTAAAAATAATTTATCGACATAATTGGATCCAGATAAAATGTTTAAATCAATAATTAAAGTTTATACTAGCAACGACCAATAGAAATTGAAGTATGGCTTTCAAATGCAGCCAATTTTCCTCCATCCAAGAGTCTGAGGCTTTTTCAGGATTCACTTGTACTGAGCACCCACACCAGACTGGTGGTAGTGAGTTAATATAGTTAGGAATGGTGCACATTCCCACACTCTAGGGGTTTAGTATGGTAGGGAATGAACAGACAAGAACCAGAAAGTAAAACTGCAGCTTCCAACAGGCAGGATAGTTCTGCAGACATGACTGGCAATGTCCAATTCAGGGCAGGGAACCAGAAATGTCCAACTCGTGTACTCATATGGTGTGGGGCTCTTCCCTGAAATCTGGAGGCTCCCAAAATAAGACACTTAAAGAGGAAAAAGTCCTATCTGCGTATCTTTTAAAGGAAAATGGAAAAAAATACAAAAAACAAGCTGAAAACATTTAAAATACATATTCACAAATGGTAAAATTCCAGCTGTGTCTTAAGTTCAGTTTTGTGCTTTTGTTGTTGTTGTTGTTTGAGACAGAGTCTCGCTCTGTTGCCCTGGCTGGAGTACAGTAGTGTGATCTTGGCTCACTGCAATCTCTGTCCCCCAGGTTCAAGTGCTTCTCTTGCCTCAGCCTCCCAAGTAGCTGGGATTACAGGCGTGCACCACCACACCCAGATAATTTTTGTATTTTTAGTAGAAACGGGGTTTTAGCATGTTGACCAGGCTGGTCTCAAACTCCTGGACTCAAGTGATCTGACTGCCTCAGCCTCCCAAAGTGCGGGGATTACAGGCATGAGCCACTGTGCCCAGCCAAGTTCAGTAGTTTCTAAAGGCCCTGAAAAACTTTAGGCCCCCAGTAATCCTTTCTGACTTTGAGACATCTCCCCAATCACATTTAATTCTGATTTTCTTGATCCTCAACTCTTTCCTTTCTTCTGCATTGTCTGAAACATATACAACAGCTCACAAAATCACCCCTCCAGGTTACATGACTGACATTGCCCCTCTAGCCTCCTCCTCCACCTTTGTCACACTGCGGATCCTGTCAGCCTGTTAAGAAGTCTGGGGGATGGAGGCCAGGCGTGGTAGTTCACGCCTGTAATCCCAGCACTTTGGGAGGCCGAGGCAGGTGGATCACAAGGTCAGGAGATCAAGATCATCCTGACTAACATGGTGAAACCCCGTCTTCACTAAAAATACAAAAAAATTAGCTGGGCATGGTGGTGGGCGCCTGGAGTCCCAGCTATTCAGGAGGCTGAGGCAGAAGAATGGCGTGAACCCAGGAGGCAGAGCTTTCAGTGAGCAGAGTTTGCGCCACTGCACTCCAGCCTGGGCGACAGAGTGAGACTCCATCTCAAAAAAAAAAAAAAAAGTCTCGGGGATGGAAAGAGAACAGGGTGAACATTAGAGTCAAAGGTCCACCAGCACTGGGCCATTATTGCAAGGGTGGAAGGAAAGGTGGTTCAAGCTCATGGACTGACATAGGACTGCAGAAGGAAAGAAAATACTCTGAGAATATTTCTTGTTTCTTATGTCTTTGCAGAAGGAAAGATGGTCTGGAAGATAATTAAGGCACGGTTCTCATCTTGAAATTAAGACAGCAGTTGTAGTGAGAAAGGACTAGCTGATATGGAAAACTGATTAGTTTGATACTACTATTTTACCAAAAACCTCATCACTCTGAATTCTAATCATCCAGGAATGCTACTAGTTGAAATTTTCAATCATCTATATTACAGCCATGAAAGTCAAGTCTTCTTGCAGTAAATTTTGACTGTAAGGTGTTTTTTGTTTGTTTTTTGTTTTTGAGATGTAGTCTCACTCTGTCACCCAGGCTGGAGTGCAGTGGCA
This sequence comes from Macaca nemestrina, assembly GCF_043159975.1. NCBI lineage: Eukaryota > Metazoa > Chordata > Mammalia > Primates > Cercopithecidae > Macaca > Macaca nemestrina. The sequence goes on from NC_092126.1 coordinate 107,853,415, forward strand.
CGATCTCAGCTCATTACAACCTCTGCCTCCCAGGTGCAAGCGATTCTCCTGCCTCAGCCTACCAAGTAACTGGCATTACAGGTACCTGCCACCACACTTCGTTAATTTTTGTATTTTTAGTAGAGACAGGGTTTCACCATGTTGGCCAGGCTGGTCTCGAACTCCTGACATCAAGTGATCTGCCCACCTCGGCTTCCCAAAGTGCTGGGATTACAGATGTGAGCCACTGTGCCCGGCTTTTTTTTGTGTGTGTATTTTTAGTAGAGATGGGGTTTCACCATGTTAGCCAGGATGGTCTCGATCTCCTGACCTCGTGATCTGCCCGCCTCGGCCTCCCAAAGTGCTGGGATTACAGGCGTGAGCCACTGCACCCAGCCTACTTCCTTCTTTAGAAGCTTCTGGTGCAGTGGATGTGATGGGGAGAGGGGAGCCTGTGCCCATGTTAATGATGGCTCAATTTGAATTTTAAAACTTAAGAACTAGCATACTCAAACTATTATGTATATACTAAAATAAATAGATACCATACCTGATCTCAGAAGCTTACAAGCTGGTATGAAAGTATACACATATGTAGCTGGGTGCCGTGGCTCACAGCTGTAATCCCAGCACATTGGGAGGCCGAGATGGGCAGATCACCCGAGGTTGGGAGTTTCAGACCAGCCTGACCAACATAGAGAAGCCTCATCTCTACTAAAAATACAAAAAAAAAAAAAAAAAATTAGCCATGCATGGTGGTGCATGCCTGTAATCCCAGCTACTCGGGAGGCTGAGGCAGAAGAACCGCTTGAACCCGAGAAGCAGAGGTTGTGGTGAGCCAAGATTGCACCACTGCACTCCAGCCTGGGCAACAAGAGCAAGACTGAGACTCTGTCTCAAAAAAAAACAAAAAAAGAAAGTATACACATACATAACTATATATGTGTATACTCTGTATATATGTGATACACATATCACATTGTAAATTGAGAACAATTTACAAAAACATTTAACAGTTATACATCGTAGCACCAGCTAATTTAAAGCATTAAGGCCAAATTATATATTTATACTTTATACTTCTATTGAGAAGTATAAACTAAACAAACAACTATTTGAAGAAGAAAGTCTTTCAGAGATGGCATAAATCTTGAACATTGTGAAGGAAGTGATTAGTAAACAGGAAGAAAAAGTTTTCTAGCTAGAAAACACAAAAATGATGAGAGGATGTAGCTTACAGTACAAATTTTAAAAATAGCTGTGGAGGGAGATAGCCAAGGAGCAGGGAAGAACAATCTTGTAGAATGACTTTAAAAGTGACTTTACGTAAATGGTCCAGTGGAGGAACTGCAATAGAATAAAGATAATACAACTGCTGTTCTTCAAATGCAGAATCTGATTATGGAATGCATACTAACAAGACAGATTTTTTAAATAGTTTTTTAAGAGAAGGAAGGAAACCTACAAGTTAATGACAGATGTAATCCCTAATTTCCTAATACTAAGTAAGGATCAGACTAACTTGCACCTACTCTCCCACCTTAGTGACCCAAGGAAAAGCAAGTAGGGTATGGTCCCCACTGTGATTAGCAGTCTCCAAGGAGACCATGATCAACATCCTTCTTATAAAGAAAGCTTAACTCAAAGGTCTTTGCTCTCTGTCTCAGAGAACCATGCCTTAAGATGATGACCAAGCCAGACCTGAGGGCTTCTCTCTAGTGTGAGTTCGCTGGTGGTGATTAAAAGTGGAACGCTGACTAAAGGCTTTCCCACACTCAATACATTCATAAGGTTTCTCTCCAGTGTGGACTCTCTGGTGCACAGTAAGCTGTGAGCTGTCACTAAAGGCTTTCTCACAACTATTGCATTTATAGGGTTTTTCCCCAGTATGGGTTCTCTGATGTACCATAAGACTAGAATTATAACTGAAGCCCTTCCCACACTCATGACATTCATAGGGTTTCTCACCAGTGTGAATTCTCTGGTGTATAATAAGATGTGAGTTTTGATTGAAGGATTTTCCACACTCATTGCATTTATAGGGCTTCTCACCTGTGTGAAGTCTCTGGTGCCGAATAAGACATTTACTCAGACCGAATGCCTTACCACACTCGCTACATTCAAAAGGTTTTTCTCCAGTATGAATTCGCTCATGCTCAACGAGTTGAGAGATCTGATTGAAGGCTTTCCCACATTCACTACATTTGTATGGCTTTTCCCCAGTGTGGAGGTTCTGATGTCGAATAAGACATTTACTCCGACTGAAGGCTTTGCCACATTCATTACATTTATAAGGCTTCTCCCCAGTGTGGGTTCTCTGATGGTCAATGAGATTTCTATTGGAACAGAAAGCTCTCCCACATTCATCACACTTATAAGGTTTCTTACCAGTGTGCAGAACCTGATGTCGAACAAGATTTTTACTGCGACTAAAGGCTGCCCCACACTCCTTACATTCATAAGGTTTCTCCCCAGTGTGGGTTCTCTGGTGGTCGAAGAGTTTGGAGCTCTGATTAAAAGCTTTTGCACATTCATTACATTTATAGGGTTTCTCCCCATTATGGAGTCTCTGATGTTGAATGAGATGGGAGCTGTGCCTATACGCCTTTCCACACTCACTGCATTCATAGGGTTTTTCCCCTGTGTGGGTTCTGAGATGAACAATGAGCTGGGAGGTTTGCCTGAAGGTCTTCCCACACTCATTACACTCATAGGGTTTCTCTCCAGTGTGGATTCTCTGATGGCCAATAAGGTGAGAACTCCAACAAAAAGCTTTGCCACATTCATCACATCGATAGGATTTCTGTCCCTTTAAAACTCCTTCATGTTCAGCAGGACTGGAAGACAGATGTGGATGTTCCCCAGCTTCCTTATATTCCTCATATCTGTCTTTTGTGCATTTTTTCTTATCTTCATCTGTTATTTCCAAGAAATCACTTTCTAGTCTGCTCCCTTCTTCATTTGTGGTATGCCCTTCTAACTCCTTGAAGGTATCTTCACAAACATCTCCAATCTCTGCTGCCCCAGGAACCACCCCAAAGAGTCCCCCTGATGTGCTATTAGATGACTCTGATCCTTTAAAAATTTCCTGCTTCGGAATCAACTCCGAACTCTCCATCATGTTCCTACCTGCTGCCAAAAGAAAGAAGACGACAACTTTTACTCATTTCTTTTCCTGTTGAAGAAACAGAATCATAAAGAGCTAACATACCTGAAAAAAAGTCACATTGTGGTTAAGAAATGAGATGACACATTAAAAACAGGAGCAAAATGCTCAATTGTATCTTAGGGATGGAAAAACAAGGAAGAAGAAGCTGGTCAGTGGAGGAGGGTGGAAAAAAGATATCGAGCCAGCACAGCCAAGTCAGAAAGGTCATTGGAAAGCAAGGGACTGGATTGCAAAGCATGCTGTGATCTTATAAAAGTCACTCTCATGTCATGTCTCTTTAGCAAAATGGTAAACTTTGAGTTCCCTTCCAACCATGACATTATATGGTTCCATGGTTCTCAGAAAAGATGTTGGGAGAGGGAAGGCTGGCAAATACCTCAAGTCAAGTATAAGAAAGAGACAAAGAAAAGATGGGAATGAGTTGAGAAATTTCTACTATGAGGGTATGATTAGGAAAGCGTACAAAAGGAGAGATGTTGTATGACAGGACAGTAATGAGATTCGGAGAGGCTATCGGTTAAGAAAAGCTGGACAGCAGTATTGAAGGAGACAGCAGATTTCCAAAAGTGGGGATGCCACTGGCCCTCAGAGCATTGGCCTGGTAGGAGCCAGTTGTGTACTCCCAGAAAAGATAACAGGGGTATCAATCATTTGAAATATAAATTAAAATTTCTTTGATTCTCTAGAATATAAAGGAACTGAACAGGTAAATATTTGCCTTTTGGAATTCTGAATACAAAATCTGGGAGAAGGCAGAGCAATCATGGCCAAGGAAAAACACCAAAATGTGGGTTCCTTTCAATCACATCTGAATTGGGGCCACAGCCATCGTGCCAGTTAGCCTATGAAAAGTTTAAGATGTCTGGGTGAGTGATTCCTAAGCCCACCCTTTCCAGAGTTGGCTACTGCCCTATACGAATCAATCACAGCACCTGCCCTGCCAAGAAGCCCTCCCAGGAAACTGCACTGCCCCAGTCTTTGCAGAGAGGAACACTTAGGCAACCATGCTTTGTGGCAAGTGACCCTGAACATCCCATGATGGACCGCAAGTGAATGGACCAGAACCAGGTACTAGATCCAAGGGCAGCTTATCTGTAGGTTGGTCTTCAGCCTCTGCCATGGCCTGGGCCAAAGCTCTGCCCAACTGAGGTGATGGGTAATGGCTATAGCAAAAGGAATCTGTCTCTAAGGAAATTTGGAACTGAAAGTAGGGCAAAATTATGAGTGGCAGTGGAATCTGAAGTGACACATGGAGAGAAGTCAAGCCATTAGGAGACATAGCAAGCAACAAATATAAGGGAACAGGAAGTACAATTAGGAAAGAGCTATGAAAAGGACAAAAGATTCACAGTGAAGAAAACGGGCAGCAGGAGGAGGACAAGCAGAGATAAAACAGATACACTGAGAGCAGCTGTATTACATTCACACTGGAACACAGGCATCAACATGTATTTGCTTTTGCTGCTCAGGCTCCCAGGCTGCCCTGAGTCAAGGCCCTGCTTCCCACAGTCTGGTCTGGCTGATCAGTTTCTTCCGGGTTCTCATTCCTTTAAGCCTATGACTCACAGCTCCTTACTTACAATAACTTGAGTGGCTCTCTATTCCTTACAACTCAAAAAACCCTACCTAAATCACCTTATGTCAATCAATAATGAGGTAAAAAGGATGCTGATCATTGTTCAAGCTGAGGGAAGGGTGCAGAGGGTCCCTATTCAAGAGGACCCAGGCAGCTTCACACACACCAGCTCTTATATTATTCACTCTAGTTTATCTGTGTTTGGAAATTTTCATAATAAAAAGTTTAAAGAGACAAGGAATATAGAAAAGACAATGTGCAGCATGCAGACTCTAAGTGACTAGGAAACAGAATCTATTACCCAAGGAGGCCATGCTATGGTCATTTTCCGGTATCATGTTCCACTGCAGGGCTCTCTGACTGAGTGCGGGACATTTCCATTTCTTCTGAGTATAGTCCACACACAGGTCCTCATATGCCACAGTATCCTGGAATGACAAGCTCCAATCGCTCAGGAACATTCACAGCCTGAGGGGCAGAGTCATCAGAGGTACAGAGGGCACAGGGTATGGGGTCTTCGTGGGCAAAAGTGTGGGAGAGAGGAGCTGAGATGACACCTCAAAAACAAGTCCAGGGCAAGATAGAGTCCATTACCTCCAGGGGAAGCAATGAGGCAGGAGAGCCACAGGAACAGTCTTAGATGGGGCAGAGTCCCGGGGGTGAGACCTCTAGCCATTCCTGGACCAGACTAATGGGGATGTGGTAAAAACACAAAGAACCAAGCTCACCTGGGGCCTGACCATCCGAAGTCCTGAGTTCCCCACTTGAGGAAGGGTAGGAACTGGAGAAGCACATTGAGCTGAGGGAGGAAAGAAAGCTATGAGTGGGACAAGCCCTGCTTCCGGCTCCCATAAGATCTATATTCCCAATAAGTGGATTCAAGAGAACCCAGGCACCTCCACACACACTGACTCTTAACCTCTTCCATAAGGCATTATCCCAAGAGTGCTGTGAATTTTCCCTGGAGGGCACAGTACAAGGTCCCGTATCAAGCTGAGAACTGGGTGTTCCTCCAAGCCCTCACTCTCATCAACCTTTTTCAAGGAAGCTATTCTGGCCACACTCTCTCTCCCATGGCTTCCCTAGCACCAGCCAGCCCTGATTTTCCCCTCACAGTTGTGGTTCCTCATGCCCTGGTTCCTCTTCCTTCTCCTGCCCTCTCATTATAGACCCCTTAAAACTCAGGGCCCAGTGCTTCCTTGTTCTTTCCGTCAGCAATCTGACCAACTCTCATTGCTTTAATACCGCTCTCACAGTTCTTCTTTCCCTCCTAGACCCCTACCACATGCCTCCTGTTGCCTATGGGACATTTCACTTGGGGGTGCTGCAACACCTTAAGTTCAATGTCTAACATGCATGTTCTTACTGCCTTCCTCTCTGGATTTCCCAAGTTGTGTCAATGAATTCACGCACTGGCCAAAACATTTTAATTCCTCTCTTTTCTTCAAACACAAGTCCCATTGATATTCCCAAAACTCATCTACAGGTTCTACACAATCCCTATCAGATTCCCAGGGGGCATCTTTTTAGAAGTCGAAAGCCAATTCTAAAATTATGTGGAAACTGAAGAGACCCATACAATCACAATTCTTCTTGAAAAAGAGGAATAAGTTGAAGGACTCAAACTTCTCAATTTCAAAACTTCCTACAGAACAACAGTCTTCACTGTATTGCTTCCTGGCATAAGAATAGACATACAGTTCAATGGATTAGAATTAAGAGTCCAGAAATAAACTCATACATCTCTAGTCATTATTTTACAACAATGGTGCCCAGATCATTCAAAGTGGAAAGAATGATCCTTTCAACAAATGGTGCTGAGACAAGTGGATATGCACCTGCAAAATAATGAAGATGGTGCTCTACCTCACTCCATCTATAAAAATAACTTCTAAAAGATCAAAGACCTACATATAGGAACTAAACCTTGCCGGGTGCAGTGGCTCAAGCCTGTAATCCCAGCACTTTGGGAGGCCGAAGCAGGTCAATCACCTGTGGTCAGGAGTTCAAGACCAGCCTGGCCAACATGGCAAAACCCCATCTCTATTAAAAATAGAAAAAATTAGCTGAGCATGGTGGTGGGCCCTTGTAATCCCAGTTACTCAGGAAGCTGAAGCAGGAGAATTGCTTGAACATGGGAGGTAGAGATTGCAGTGAGCCAAGATCGTGCCATTGAACTCCAGCCTGGGCAACAGAGTGATCTATGTCAAAAAAAAAAAAAAAAAACTAAACGAAAACTCTAAAACTCTTATAAGAAACCTAGGTATAAGTCTTTGTGACATTCAATGGATTCTTGCCACATGCACACAAAAATCATATGAAAACAAGGAAAAAATAAATAAATTGGACTTTACCAAAAGGAAAACCTCTTGTACACAAAAGACTATAAGAAGAAAGTGAAAGTGAAAAGCCATCCACAGACTGGAAGAAAACACTGGCTAATCATGTATCTGATAAAGACTCGTATCTAGAATATATAAAAATATATTTATGTTCTTTAATATATAAATATATTAATATATATTTATATTCTTTATATATACAGAATATATGTTTATATTCTTTATATATTACAACTCAATAATAAAAAGAAAAAAACAACAAATTTTAAAATAGGGCCAGGGCACAGTGGATCATGCCTATAATCCCAGCACTTTAGGAGGCCGAGGCAGGTAGATCACCTGAGGTCAGGAGTTTGAGACCAGCCTGGCCAACATGGCGAAACCTCGTCTCTACTAAAAATACAAAAATTAGCCAGGCATGGTGGCAGGCACCTGTAATCCCAGCTACTCGGGAGGCTGAGGCAGTAAAATCACTTGAACCTAGGAGGCAGAGGTTGCGGTGAGCTGAGATTGCATCACTAAACTCCAGCCTGGGTGACAGAATGAGACTCCATCTCAAAAATAAAAATGGCCAAAGGGTCTGAATTGACATTTCTCCAAAGAAAATATTAAAATGTCTAATAAGTACACAGGATAGTCATCAGGGAATGCAGATTAACAGAACAATAAGATAGTACTTCATACCCAGTAAGATGGCTAGAACAAAAATCCAATAATAAGCAATCATGGGAGGCCAAGGTGAGGGGATTGCTTGAGTCCAGGAATTCAAGACCAGCCTAGGCAACATGGCAAAATCCTATCTCTACAAAAAATACAAAAAATTAGCTGGGCCTGGTGGCATGCACCTTGTGGTCCCAGCTACCCAGGAGGCTGAGGTAAGAAGATCGCCTGGGCCTGTAAGGTCGAGGCTACAGTAAGCCAAGATCACCCCACTGCACTCCAGCCTAGGGGACAGAGCAAGACTCTGTCTCAGAAAAATAAAAAATCAGTGAGAATGTGGAGATACTGAAACTTTATCCACTGCTGGTGGAAATGTAAATTGATGCACACACTTATGAAAACAGTCTGACAGTTCCTCATGAAGTTAAACATACATTTACTAATTGACCTATCAATTCTACTCCTATATATATACCCAAGATAAAATAAATGTCCATACAAAAACTCATACACAAATGTTCATAGCAGCATTATACATAATAGTAAGAAGGAAGAAACAATCCAAGTATTCATCTAGCTTTTCACATTTATTGGCATAAAGTTATTTACAGTATTGGTATTCTCTTAAAATTAAGTAACTATATCTTCTTTTTGTACACACTTTTAACAATCCAGGAATAGAGACATCCTTAAACTGATATGCAGAATAGACAAAAGAAATCTCCAACAGACGTGACACTAAATGGTAAAGACACAAAATGCTTTGCAATTAAAAATAGGAACAAACAATGTAATCCTAGACAATGCAATTAGACAAGAAAAAAATATGCAGAAAACAGACAAGAAAGATGCAAAGCAAATATACTCATGAATGATATGAAACATCACCTAAAAAATTACACAGAATGAACCAAAAAAACAGTTAGAACATGATAGGACATTCAGGAGGTTGAATATATAATCAACATATACTCAATAACTTTCCAACACAACAGCAACCAATCAGAAATGAATTAATACAATAGCAACAAAAATATAAAGTTCTCAGAAATACAGCCAATAAAAAATGTACAAGACCTTAGTGGAGAAATAGAAAACTCTGCCAAAAGACATAACAGATATAAATACATTTTGTGTGGGAAAACACTCCTTCAAGATGTCCGTTTTTTCTAAATTAACATGCAAAGTCAACAAAATCCCAGCCAATCACAATGTAATTTTTCTTAGAGCTTGATAAGCATATTCTAAAATTCAAATGAATGAGTAAAATAATAGTCAAGAAAACTTTTTAGATGTGGAAAGTTTTGTTCTACCAGACGATAAGGTTTAATATGAAGCTGTAGTACTTAACACAGCACGTATTACTGAAGAAATATGCAAACCGTAGATAAAAGGAAAAGTACAGAATCCTGTCACAGGCTTATACACATATGTAACGTTTGTTTTTTTGTTTCTATGGAGACGGAATCTTGCTCTGTCGCGGAGGCTGGAGTGCAGTGGTGAGATCTCTGCTCACTGCAACCTCCGCCTCCTGGATTCAAGTGATTCTCCAGCCTCAGCCTTCCGAGTAGCTGGGATTACAGGCATGCACCACCATGCCCAGCTAATTTTATAAGTTTGATGTATGACAGAGATAGTGTCACCACAGTGTTACCTAAAAAAAAAAAAATGGGGTTCATTCATCCGGCGAGTAACAAACAACTGTGAGTATGCCAGTTTGGATCAATAAGAGTTTTATTACTTGGCTAAGTAAGGAGGACACTGGGAATATTTTCCAAAGCAGCGTTTCTCCGAGGGAAATAGGAGAGTTTTATGGAGCAATGGAGAGGGGAGAGGCTACATTATTGCATGTATAGGAGGCGTCCCAGTGGTACAGACGCAGTCATTATGCCAGCACCTAAGTCACGAGTTATGGTAATGAAGCTATAGCTACTCCCAGGTGGAGACTTTAGCATGTAATGAGAAGAGTTCACTCAGGTTCATCTATAAGTTGCTGGGGTCTGTCAGGAGCTGGTTTTAACTAACTAGGTTACTGCAATCCACACAGAGTTTAGGAAGAAACAGGCTGCAGGCCAGGAGGCTGTAAAACTGTCTGATTGCTCAAGTTGATTAAATTCCTACAATCCCTGTCTACTTACAGCAGCAAGACCTTCTTTTAAAGAGCCCCAGCAGCTGTAAAATTAACCTGTGCCAGCAGCTGTGCTTGCTTACAGAGACAAAGACCAAATGTCAGTAACCACAAACAAGAACTTAGCTCAGCAGTGCTACCCAGGCCTGAATCCTTGCTTCATTACCTTATTAAAATCTCCACCTAGAAGGGAGAAATACACTTTGCTAGGCACATATAGTGCTGAGTACAAAAGAAACAATGAGACTGACCGGGCGTGGTGGCTCACGCCTGTAATCCCAGCACTTTGGGAGGCCGAGGTGGGTGGATCACCTGAGGTCGGGAGTTCAAGACCCGCCTGACCAACATGGAGAAACCCCATCTCTACTAAAAATACTAAATTAGCCGGGCATGGTGGTGCATGCCTGTAATCCCAGCTATTAGGGAGGCTGAGGCAGAACTACTCGAACCTGGGAGGCGGAAGTTGCGGTGAGCCAAGATCACACCACTGAACTCCAGCCTGGGCAACAAGAGTGAAACTCTGCCTCAAAAACAAACAAACAAACAACAATGAAAAAAAAACAAGAAAGAAAAAAAAAAAGAATGAGACTGAGCACACTCCAGTTCTTCCCATAGGGCCCCACCTCTTTCCAGGAATCCCTGCCCCACTACATGCCCTAAGAGACCTTAAATATCCCTCTTCACCACACCCAGAGGAGGGTACTTTGAGCATGAGCTTTTCCTTCTCCAGTCCTTCATAAACAAATAAAGTTTCTGCTCTGCTTAATGGAACTTGGTCTCATTTTATTGGCATGAATACCACCAGGCAGGTAAAGGACCCACTGAAGTCAAACAACCTCCCTTAAGAGTTGGTAACAGTAGCCTTACAAGTCAGTGGGAAAAATTAAACTAGTCAATGAATTGTATTGAGACAATTGGCTAGGCAAATAAAAATAGTAAATAAAATCACACAAAAAATAAATTAAAGAAACTTAAAAAACAAAACTAAAAGGCTGGGTGCAGTGGCTCACACCTGTAATCCCAGCACTTTGGGAGGCCAAGGCGGGTGGATCACAAGGTCAGGAGTTCAAGACCAACCTGGCCAAGATGGTGAAATCCCATCTCTACTAAACATACAAACAAACAAACAACAACAACAACAAAAACAAAAAGCCAGGTGTGGTGTCAGGGGCCTGAAATCTCAGATACTCGGGAGGCTGAGGCAGAGAATTGCTTGAACCAGGGAGGGGGAGGTTGCAGTGAGCTGATATCGCACCACTGCACTCCAGCCTGGGTGACACAGAGTGAGACTTGGTCTCAAAAAAAAAAAAAAAAAGCTAAAAAACAAACAAACAAAAAACCACAAGACTCTAAGAACCCTGGTGTAAGCAAGAATTTAAGACAACAAAATGAAAAGAGTGAATATATTTGAATACAACAATATGAAAAAATCTCTGTCCAAAAGAAAAGAAAAAGAAAAAAAGAACACCAAACACAAACCACTAATAGAAGTGGAAATGTAATAGCTAACAGGAAGGATAGTTTGAAAGTCCACAGTAAAACTAAAAAGACATATTCCTTATGCTACAGGCATTTAACTTGTAAGAATCTGCCCTGAAAAACACTTGCACAGGTATTCAGACATTTACACAGGTATTCACTAGAATATTCTCTGTAATAACATAATACTGGATTCAACCTACTTGTCCATCAATATGGCTAAATAAAAGTAGCATTTTTATATGATGAAATACCATACAGCACCTAAAAGGAACATATTAGATCCTTGTGCATCACCATGGCTGTTCCACTATTCACCAGGTGGTCAGGCTGTGCTGCCAAGATTAAAAAGCCATCAAGGAAGGGACAGCACATGATCTGAGGTCGCTGAGGACAGACATCAACCACATGAGGCCCCAAGAGAAACAGTGTAAACTTACAGCAAAAGGAGAAACAGGGCACAAGATCCAGCCTCCTGCAATGCAAAGATCCCCCAGAGCTAGCACATCCACTCCACAGCAATAGGGCTGGTGTGATGCACACATCCCACTTAGTAAGGAAGAAAGATCTCAATCCACCCTCCCCACTCCCATGGGGTGTGAAATACAGAAAGCTGAGAGAATGAATGAAGGCCACTGACTTAAGAGATTAAACACAACAAAGGAGTAGACACGAAGCCTGAAACAGTGAAAGACACAAGGCATTAAATGCAGCAGCACAGGCTGTGAGGGCTCTAACTCTGCAAGGAAATGTTCCAGGCTCAAGGTCACTCTTACATTCTTAACTTGGCAATGGGCTATTAAAAAAAAAAAAAAAAAAAGACATTAAAAACTGTCAATTCTTCTTGTCTCCCAGTTTAGATATTCCTTCTTTCATTAATTTAACAAACACATTCTAGGAGCACCTACTATGTCCCACACACTAAGGTAACAACAATTAATAAAGCAGACAAAGAGCACTGCCCTGGCAAGGGGCTTATGGGAAGATCAACCAATAAACAAATATATGCTATGCTAGACGGCGACAGGTGCTAGGAAGTGAAATATGACAAGAAAAAGGGAGAAGTCTATGCCAGATGTTTTCAATGTCAGGAGACCTGGAGACTAAGATTTCCAGACGGTGGCTACTTTCACTTTTCTTCCACTTTCCCGTGTTATCTAATTGTCTCTAATAAGTACGCTTTATTCGCATAATTGGGTGAAAAGGTAAAGCCGGGAGAAACCGGGACTCTTTCCAGATTCTCTGTCCCAGACGCCCAGAGGGCGAAGAAGTACCCCCTCAGCGTGGCGGGGCGGGATCCACGGTCAGACCCCCGCCCCGGATGCAGCCTCCAGGCCGGGCCTCACCCGCCACTCTCGCCTGCACAGGTGCCCCCTCTCCCCATCCCGCGCCCCGCGCCCCGCGCCCCGCCGGGCTGCTCACCTACTCCCGCCGCCGACAATCAATCATCCCACTGCAGCCACCTCAGCCGACTGCCCCGCGCCTACCTCCCGACTGCCCCAGTTGCGCACGCGTGTCACCTCCCCAGGTCCTCCGCGGCCTCTCTAGGAAACTGGGAGGCACAACGTCTCTGCTTCTCCCTGGCCCCAGGGCGGCGGGCGGCGGGCGGCAGGGCTTGTCCAATATCTCTTGTCTCCCTCCGCTGGACACTTCCCTTCCAAGCTCTGATGCTTAGGCGCGTTCCGGATCCATACCGGCTTTGGCGTGTTATCCTACATCCCTCCCATCGGGTCTACACGGCTGCCCTTGAGGCCTCTCTCCTTTCACGGAAGAAACGGATCCAAAGCTAGCGGTGAAAATAGGGCCAGCGGCCTGGCACGGTGGCTCACGCCTGTAATCCCAACGCTTTGGAAGGCCGAGGCGGGCGGATTACTTGAGGTCAGGATTTCGAGACTAGTCTGGCCAACATGGTGGAACCCCGTGTCTACCAAAAATAATTTTAAAAATTAGCTGGGTGTGGTGGCCCGGCGCCTGGAATCCCAGCTACTTGGAAGGCTGAGGCAGGAGAATCGCTTGAACCTGGGAGACGGTGGTTGCAGTGAGCCGAGATCATGCCACTGCACTCCAGCCGGGGAGACAAAGCGAGACTCCGTCTCAAAAAACAAACAAACAAAATAGGGCCAGCAAGTCCCCAAACATAAAACCCTTGAATGGGGAAATTCCCAAACAAGGCAATAAGCCCAGCACTGGCATGAGAGCTCATTATCTCCTTTTAAGTAAACGCTACAAGCCCTAAGCACAGTTTTGCAACTGTTCAAGGGTCATCAGCTGCACATGACTGACTGCCTTTCCCAACACCAAGATACTCAATTGCCCACTTTGGATGGAGCTGCAGCTTTGTGGGAAAAACAGATAATAAGAAATTACACAAATACATCAATGTAAAGCGGTTACGAACACTGTGTTGAAATATAACAGTTATTTAATTGAGAGCGACTGATAATAATGCTTGTATTTTTTCTGGTACTTTTCTGTATACTTCCGGTAGCTCATAATACACTGGCTGCCACGCATTGATTTGAGTTGCCCGAGGAAATAGAGTCCGTAACTGGAATAGCCACTGAATCCATATCTTTTGGTCTTTTCATTACGGTGCTTCATAAAAGCTCTCCCGTCCCAAGTCCCCGTAGAGGGAGAGTTGGAGATAGCATGGCTCCTAGCTGGGATCCCAGAAGCTAGACGTAGGGGTTGCGGGCAGGATAGTGAGGGGGCAAGATTCCAAGGAAAACTAAAATCCCTGCCCGGGAACAGTTACCACCTGGGAAAGCAGGAATGACCCAATGCATCAAGGCCCAGAGTGTACTCAAAGAACAACAGGTTAGGATGAGGGTCAAAACTCAGACCAGAAAGAGCATTAGCTGGGCGTGGTGGTGTGCGCCTGTAGTCCCAGCTACTATGGAGGCAGAGGCAGAAGGATTGCTTGGGCCAGGGAGGTCCAGGCTGCAGTGAGCTATGATTGGGTCAGTGTACTCCAGCTTGGTCAACAGAGCGAGACCCAAGGAAGGAAGGAAGGAAGCGGGGAAGAGAGGAAGGGACAGAGGGAGGAAAGGAGGGAAGTGAGAGAGAAAAGGAATGAAAGAGAGAAGGAAGAGAGAGAGAACGAGAAAGACCAGGCTGCTTCTTGGGTTACAACCTGGAGAGGCTGTGTAACATTATGAGTTGGAGAAGCAGGTACAAAGTAGTAAAAACTTCTATAAAACAGACAGCATGTGGCAGAACAGTGGATTTTAAAAGGTGGGAACAAGAAAGCCAAACAATAGAAAAAAATAGATTAACATCAGGTTACTTTTCTTTTAAGGATTAAAGAAGAGGGGGCCTTATGCTGACTCGGGTTAACTGGGCACTTTCTGAATGGTTGCTATGAATTTCCTGTTTGCAGGAAAAACTGGTCTGTTAGGGGATTCACATACTTCTGTAAAATTTTGGTTTGATTATGTGGCATTTAGCATTAGGAATTTATTTATTTTTTATTTATTTAATTTTTTTTGAGATGGAGTCTCCCTCTGTCACCCAGGCTGGAGGGCAGTGGTGTGATCTCAGCTCACTGCAACCTCTGCCTCCCCTCCTGGGTTCAAGTGATTCTCCTGCCTCAGCCACCCTGTAATTGGGGCCACAGACACAGGCCACCATGCCCAGCTAATTTTTGCATTTTTAGTAGAGATGGGATTTCGCCATGTCTGCCAGGCTGGTCTTGAACACCTGACCTCAGGTGATCCACCCCCCCTTGGCCTCCCACAAGTTCTAGGATTACAGGCATGAGCCACAGTGCCCGGCCTTGTTTATTATTTATTTATTTATTTATTTATTTATTTATTTATTTGAGATGGAGTCTCACTCTGTCTCCCAGGCTGGAGTGCAGTGGCGTGATCTTGGCTCACTGCAACCTCTGCCTCCTGGGTTCAAGCGATTCTTCTACCTCAGCCTCCTGAGTAGCTGGGATTACAGGTGCGTGGCACCACACCTGGTAAATTTTTGTATTTTTAATATAGATAGGGTTTCACCATCTTGGCCAGGCTTGTCTTGAATTCAGGTGATCCACCTGCGTTGGCCTCCCAAAGTGCTGGGATTACAAGCATGAGCCACTGCGTCTGGCTTATTTATGTATTTTTGAGACAAAGTATGGCTCTGTCACCCAAGCAGGAGTGTAGTTAATGGTAGGATCTCGGCTCACTGCAACCTCCACCTCCTGGGCTCAAGCCATCATCCCACCTCAGCCTCCCAAGTAGCTGGGACTACAGGTGTGCACCACCACACCCGGATAATTTTTTTTTTTTTTTTTTGTAGAGATAGGGTTTTGCCATGTTGCCCAGGCTGGTCTTGAACTCTTGACATCAAGTGATCCACCTGCCTAGGCCTCCCAAAGTGCTGGGATTACAGGAGTGAGCCACCACGCCCAGCCACTGGTTGTTAATCTTTTAAATATCATCCCTGAGAAGAAGAGACCTAGGTAACAGTTTCAGTTCTGTCTGTGGACTGGAAGGAGGTGTTGAAGAGGCCAATTTCTTTCCCTCCCTGCAACCCCTCCTCACAGGTAGAATGAGACAAGATGGAAAAACAGCTCCTTTAGCCCCTCCCGAATCACCGAATTAGCCCTTTAGTTGCTGGACCATATGAATGATTCAGGATTGGCCTTGCTGTCAGAAAGATGAGGTGGATCCACAAGGTGGGGACAGCTGGTGTCAGAGGGCCATGGGATTAAGGACCTCTTTTATTCTCAACAAGCCTAGGTCATTGTTCTCTGAGTAGGTTGGAGATGAGTGGGTTGCTTGCCAGAAGGAGAGCTGGATGTGTCCTGTGCTTATGATCTCCCACATGGCCTGGCTCTGGTTACCTTAATGTCAAGACCCCGGAAAATAGTTTATCTTGTATGGCCTGGCTGCTAGGATGTTAGTGGAGGTAGGGGGTGCAGAGAAGCTGGGAGATACAGAAACCACAGTTGTTCTGTTGGGGGTGTTAGAGTGTAACAAGTTGGATGCAGACTTATAAAAGGCAAGATGAAAGGACTAGGGGAGTCGTTAGTAGGACGATGTGTACCACTGAGTATCCAGTTGACACTTTATGTATAATCATCAATCAGTGGACGGTGGCAGAGGACAGTTAAATACAGAGTCAGAATGCCTCAACTGTTCCTTCCAAATCAGGAGACAGACTGGAGACAGTAGGCAGAAATCAAGTGGCTGGGTAGTCACAGGGCCCAGGCATCTCCCTGCTGAACACCATGACTGGTGTAAATGAGGGACGCCTGTGAAGTGTGCGCATACTATCTACTGCCATCATGTGAAGGATGTAGGTCAGTGATCAGGTCTGGGGTAACCCATCTGAGGTTTGTCTGGGGTCTGGAGAAAATGTTACAGTTCATCAGGTCTTCCAGCCTTGGTCATGGCCAACATACAGGTTTTGTGACTGGCAAACATGGGTGTAGTTCCTGACATGAGGAGTAGTGAGTGCTAAAAACTGACATCAAGATCCTCCTAAGAAGGAAGGTTGTAAATTCAGGTGAAATGGTGGTCTGGATGGAGCAGCAGGGCTAATGTGACCTTTATAACCCATGGAGGAATGACATGGTGTTTTTCAAATGTAGTTGACCCTTGAACAACATGGATTTGAATGGCCTGGGTCAACTTATACATGAATTTTCTTCTGCCTCTGCTGCTTCTGAGACAGCAAGACTAGCTCCTACTCTTTCTCTTCCTTCTCAGCCTACTCAATGTGAAGACAGTGAGGATGAAGGCCTATATGATGATCCACTTCCACTTAATAAATAATAAATATATTTTCTCTTCCTTATGACTTTTTTTTTTTTTTTTTACAGGATCTTGCTCTGTCACCCAGGCTAGAGTGCAGTGGCGCAATCATAGCTCACTTCAGCCTCACCTTCCCTGGCTCAAACAATCCTCCCATTTCAGCCTTTGGAGTAGCTGGAGCCACAGGTGTACACCACCACACATGCTAATTTTTAAAATTTTTGTAGAAATGGGATCTCTTCATATTGCCCAGGCTGCTCTTGAACTCCTGGGCTCAAGTCATCCTCCCAACTTGGCCTCCCAAAGTGCTGGGATTACAGGTGTGAGATTTTTTTGTTTTTAATTGAGATAGGATCTCACTCTGTTGCTGTGGCATGATCACAGCTCACTGCAGCCTCAAACTCCTGGGTTCAAGGGTTCCTCTTGCCTCAAACTCCCAAGTAGCTAGGACCACAGGTGCATGCCACCATGCCCAGCTAATTTTTTTTTTTTTTTTTTTGAGACAGAGTTTCGCTCTTGTTGCCCAGGCTGGGGTGCAATGGTGCGATCTCAGCTCACTGCAACCTCCGCCTCCCGGGTTCAAGCGATTCTCCTGCCTCAGCCTCCCCAGTAGCTGAGATTACAGGTGTGCGCCACCACGTCCAGCTAATTTTGTATTTTTCAGTAGAGACGGGGTTTCTCCATGTTGGTCAGGTTGGTCGCGAACTCCCGACTTCAGGTGATTTGCCCGCCTCGGCCTCCCAAAGTGCTGGGATTACAGGCATGAGCCACCGCACCTGGCATGCCCAGCTAATTTAAAAAAATTTTTTTTCTTTTTTTTTTGAGAAGGAGTCTTGCTCTGTTGCCCAGGCTGGAGTGCAGTGGCACAATCTCAGCTCACTGCAAGCTCCACCTCCCGGGTTCATGCCATTCTCTTGCCTCAGCCTCTTGAGTAGCTGGGACTACAGGTGCCTGCCACCATGCCTACTAAAAATAATTTTTTGTATTTTTAGTAGAGATGGGGTTTCACCATGTCTGCCAGATGGTCTTGATATCCTGAGCTCGTGATCTGCCCACCTCGGCCTCCCAAAGTGCTGGGATTACAGGCGTGAGCCACCGCACCCAGCAAAAAAAAATTTTTGTAGAGATGGAGTCTCACTATGTTGCCAAGGCTGGTCTTGAATTCCAGTCCTCAAACAATCCTGCCTGGGCCTCCCAAAGTGCTGGGATTACAGGAATGAGCCACTACAACTGCCCAGTTTTCTCATTAACATTTTCTTTTCATAATTTACTGTATTGTAAGAATACTGTCGGCCGGGCGC
Source organism: Macaca nemestrina (assembly GCF_043159975.1). Classification (NCBI taxonomy): domain Eukaryota; kingdom Metazoa; phylum Chordata; class Mammalia; order Primates; family Cercopithecidae; genus Macaca; species Macaca nemestrina. Next base: position 107,871,793 of record NC_092126.1, read on the forward strand.
GGTGGCTCACGCCTGTAATCCCAGCACTTTGGGAGGCCGAGGCGGGTGGATCACGAGGTCAGGAGATCGAGACCATCCTGGCTAACATGGTGAAACCCCGTCTCTACTAAAAATGCAAAAAATTAGCCGGGCGAGGCGGCGGGCGCCTGTAGTCCCAGCTACTCGGGAGGCTGAGGCAGGAGAATGGCGTGAACCCGGGAGGCGGAGCTTGCAGTGAGCCAAGATCGCGCCATTGCACTCCAGCCTAGGCGACTAAGCGAGACTCTGTCTCAAAAAAAAAAAAAAAAAAAGAATACTGTCTATAATACATGTTACATACAAAATATGTGTTAATCAACAATTTATGTTATCTCTAAGGCTTCTGGTCAATAGTGGACGATTAGTAGTTAAATCTGGGGGGAGGCAAAAGTTATATGCAGATTTTCTACTTCATGGTGGGTCAGTATTCCTAACCCCTGTGTTGTTCAAGGGTCAACTGTATGTCCACAAGTTTTTGCTACTTCTCTCTTCAAGAGATGGAGCTGGACTTAGTGACTTGCTTCTAACAAATAGAATAAGGCAGAAGTGATAATGGGTCACTTCCAAGACTAGGTTATAAAAATGTCTATGGCTTCCTTTGTCCTCTGTTTCTGAGATCACTCACATTAAAGGATGCTAGCTGCCATGCCTTGATAACACTTAAGCAGCATCATGGAAGGCCCATGTGGCAAGAGACTGAGGACTCCTGCCAAGAGCTAGCGAGGAACTTAGGCCCCACTTCAACAGTCACATTAGTGAACCATCTTGGAAGTGGCTCCTCCAGTGCCAGGCAAGCCTTTAAATGATGACAGCCCTGGTCAACATCACAGTTAAAATCTCAGGACAGACTTTGAGCAAGAACAAATCAGCTAAGCTACTCCTGAATGCCTGACCCACAGAAACGGTGATACAGGAAATGTTTGTTGTTTAAGCCATAAGTTTGGGGATAATTTGTTATGTAGCAACACATAGATAATGAATATACAAAGTTTTTAAAAATCTGTCGAATTTCCCACATCATCCTTAGTCTGCAGTTCCTCACGTCCTCTCTGAAATGGTACTTGGAAATTTTGAAATAATCCTATGCATTAATTAGGGCTCTCTTCATCATACGTAAGAGCCACAGATCAAACTAGTTGGAGCAAAAGGGGAAGTATCTTACATAAACACTTGAACAGCAGGGGTGCAGCTGGATCTTAGAAATTCCTGAAACCAGAGACTAGAAAGTCAGTTAGAACACATCTAATAGCTTTACCTTTAGTTCTAATTCAAAACAATCTCAGGAAAAGGCTTTGGTTGGTCAGTTGAAGTTGCGTGCCCATTTCTAAACCAATCAACAGTTGTGGACAGGACTTCTGTTTCAAGTAATTTTGCATATTAGATGACCTGAAAACTCTCCTGCACAGAGATGTAGAGATTTAAAATATGAAAGTTTCAGTAGAATCCATAGGTTCACACACACAAAAAGAAAATATGAAAGAGTCTTAGAGACATAGAGGAAGAAATTACAAGGTTTTGCCTACAGCTATTAGGAGTTCCAGAAAAGAAAAAAATTAACCACACGTATTCAAAGATAGAATAGCTGTTAATTTTCCAAAATTATTGAAAAACCAAAATCCTTAGATTTAGAAAGCCCAATAAATCCTAAACAGGATAAATAAATATAAATCTGCACCTAGACACACACTAGTGAAATTGCAAGATACAAATTTTTTTCTCATGCATCCTGTGCAGGCCTGGTAAGTCTCTTTTGGTTACACTTTCTTTTGTCAACATTCCTCTTAGATTGACAGGGACCAGAAACGGGCATCTATCCCCAGTTATAGTTTGATTATTAGGCTACTTGCTTCGTTGTTCCATTCCTCCCCCAACAGACATAGCAGTCCATACCCCTGAAGTGGGGGTCACAGCAAAGTATCATTTCAACACTGGCAGCCATTAACAAATACACACACCACTGATATTCCCAGCATAAGCGTGCTGCTGGTTCTGCTGAAGGTACTGCTTGTAACATAAACATAATATAAAAACACAAATGCTTTTGTTTTGTTTTGTTTTGTTTTGTTTTGTTTTGAGACAGAGTCTTGCTCTGTCGCCAGGCTGGAGTACAGTGGTGTGATCTTGGCTCACTGCAACCTCCACCTCACAGGTTCAAGTGATTCTCCTGCCTCAGCCTCCCGAGTAGCTGAGACTACAGGTGCATGCCACCACACCCAGCTAATTTTTGTATTTTTAGTAGAGACAGGGTTTCACCATGTTGGCCAGGATGGTCTTGATCTCTTGACTTCGTGATGTGCCCGCCTCAGCCTCCCAAAGTGCTGGGATTACAGGCATGAGCCACCACGCCAGGCAAGCAAATTCTTTTTTTTTTTTTTTTTTTTGAGAAAGAGTTTCACTCTTATTGCCTAGGCTGGAGTACAGTGGCACTATCTTGACTCACTGCAGCCGCCTCCTGGGTTTAAGCGATTCTCCTACCTCAGCCTCCCGAGTAGTTGGGATTACAGGCGCCCACAACCATGCCCAGCTAACTTTTGTATATTTAGTAGAGACGGGGTTTCACCATGTTGGTCAGACTGGTGTCGAACTCCTGACCTCATGATCCGCCTGCCTCAGCCTCCCAAAGTTCTGGGATTATAGGCATGAGCCACCACGCCTGGCCTTGTTTTTCTTTTAAAGAACAAGGAGACCAGGCATGTGGCTCACATCTCTAATCCCAGCACTCTGGGTGGCTGACAACACAAGAGGATTGCTTGAGCCCAGGAGTTTGAGGCCAGCCTGAGCAGCAGAGGAAGACCCTCCCTACAAAAAAAAAAAAAAATTCAAAGAATTAGCTGGATATGCTGTAGCTCCAGCTACTCAGGAGGATCACCGGAGCCTAGGAGTTGCAGACTGCAATAAGTTATGATTCCACCACTACTCTCCAGCCTGTGTGACAGAGAGAGACCCTGTCTCTAAAAATAAACAAACAAATAAATGTCAGGTCTCTGAGCTGGAGCTAAGCCATTGTAACCCCTGTGACCTGCACGTATACATCCAGACAGCCTGCGGGAGCCAAGAAGTCTGGAGCAGCCGAGAAACCACAAAAGAAGTGAAACAGTCAGTTTCTGCCTTAACTGATTAACGAACCTTATGACATTCTGCCATTATGACTTGTTCCTGCCCTACCCTAACTGATCAATCGACCCTATGACATTCTCCTGCAGGACCATGGATTTCATGATCTCCCCACCATGCCCCTTGTGACCCCTCCCCTGCTGACAACAGATGACCACCTTCAACTGTAACTTTTCACTGCCTACCAAAGTCCTGTAAAGCTGCCCCTCTCCTATCTCCCTTTGCTGACTCTCTTTTTGGACTCAGTTCACTTACACCCAAGTGAATAAACAGCCTTGTTGCCCACACTAAGCCTGTTCAGATGGTCTTCTAGACGGACACACGTGACAGTAAATAAATCACAATGAGTCTTAGGTGATGCAGACCTTCTTGATGATATCCAGAAGTTTGATCAGGCCAAGAGATGCAAACAGCTTTGATTGTTGGGCATTCCACCTCCTGCATACCTACTTTACTCAGAAGAGCCACCAGTTATGTTCAAAGGGAAGTCTTTGAACATAAGACTTGGTAATGAAGTAAGGGAGGGTCTCTCACCCACTCGCTTTGGCCAAACTAAATAAACCCTTCTCTGCTCCTAAGTACTGATGTGTCAGTGTTTGGCTTACTGCACATCAGGTATATGAATCTAAACATCGGGTTTCAATAACACATGTAGGTTATTACAGGAATCCACAAAAGGGACCTTCGCGTTGCGTCCTGTATGTGTTTCTTTGGCCTTTATGACATGCTTTGGAAACACATTAGTCTTATCTGGAGAGCATATTAAAACCCTGATCACTGGACCCCATTTTTACATTTATGATAGAGTAGGTCTACGGAGGGACCTGAGAATTTGCATTTATCACTGGTTCCCAGGTGACACAGCCGTTTGGGGCACCATGCTTGGAGAACCACTCCAGAGACCTCTAAATTGGTAGTTCAACCTTAGCTGCATTTAGAAACACTGGGAAAATATGTGTATGTGTAACCAGCTCACATTTAATTGTGACATTTTGAAATTGTACAAGTATTTTGACATCTGCCTCCCATATTAAGTCTCTTAAAATGACGGGAAAACACCAACCAATCACAGGTTTAATTAGTTTAAAAAGTTTACCAGTTCAGTTCCTCTTTGTAGCACCTAATATTCCTCAGAAACATGAAACAGACCCAGCAGTGGCCAATAGTAAATTTCTACCCCACACCCCGCAACAGAGTTGAAAAGTTCAGGCTCTCTGAGCATTGTGTTGCAGCGGCACTTGTCCAGAACTGGTACCTCCGCCGAGTTGGGGGAGTTTAAATGTACCAGTGAAAATAGCTTTTTCTCCTTCAAAGGGAAGAAAGAAAATCACTCCTTAAAACCCAGACGGTCTGAAGATCTGGCTGTGAGGTCTTTCTTCCTGTCGCATCTCTTCAGACTTTTTTTTTTTTTTTTTTTTTTTTTTTTGGCAGTGGAGCAAGAGAGACCAAAACCTAACTTGAGTTACAAGAAACAAGACAGTGATGGCTATAAAGGCAGTGACCAGGAGCAACTGAGACACTTTACCTCCCACATCCAATGTTTGTGCTTCACAGAAAAACAACAAAGATAACAAATCTACAAAATGCAACAGCTGGAATTACAAATTTCATTCACCCAAGGGTGGTAGAAGGCAGGAAGGAAAGGTGGGAAGGTAAATGGCTAAGGGAGAAAAACAAAATATTCAAATCCGTCCAGTCATAGGGACTGGCAAATGCTAGAAAAATAGCTGTAGAAAAAAGAAAAAAAAAAAAAACAGTAAAAAAACTGTGGTCCTTTCAACTCTCAGTGGTGTTAAAAATCCACACACTGGTGTCAGGAAGATTCTGCCTTATGTGCACCAGAGATAAAAAATTCCAATTCCTCAGATAGGGGTTATGCAGAGGGCCCTTGGCAGAATGAATCGTGCCTTCCCTGGCAGGGGGAGGTGAACTGGGAAAAAAGCTACCACAGCCTCCTTCCAATCCCACCCATCCCCTTAATGGCAGGTGACTCAGGCCTGCAGTAGCCTTCAGTTTAGGTGGAGATATATGTGGTGAAGGGAACTTCTCTGCAGAGGTTGAGCTGCTCAAGGCAGACTGCAGGTGAGACTATCTTGTGGAAGAGTCTGTTGCTTAAGAAGACCACCAAGGAGGAGAGGTGCAACTCGAAGAGGTATGTTTTGCTGGGGATCTTTGCCTTATTGCACTGATAATGAACAAAGGAAAGAGGATAGAGAAAAGACAGCCATGGATAATATATGATGGCTGCATTGCTGTGAGAAAAGCCAAGGGCAAACCAAACCCAAAGTAGTAAAGCAAGTTCCTCTCTAAGTTAGACAACTGCTGGTACATTTCAATTCCTTTATTGAACCAACCATATTTGAAGCAGTAGAGTGAGTCAAGAAGAGAAAAACGCCAGAGAGTAACCAGCTGCCCAACAAGATGGGTGGAAAAGAGACTCACAGACATTCCCTGAACGGGGGAAAGAGCCTGCAGCAAAAGAGTGGAAAGCATGTCAGCAGTTATTTTGTGGACACTAGGGAATGGGTGAGGCTTCCTCCCTGATGCTTCAAATGCCAGGTCAGCTGTATCTTGGAATCAAATGGCATTCACAACTTTGCTAGGCATGAACAAGGGGAGCACCCAAAAAGCCCTGGAAATTTATATGAGGAAAAATTCCAGCCATGACCAAGCATCTCCACATAGTGATGGATCATAAGTAATTCACTCTGTTACTCACTGAAGCCCAGGAATAAACACTCGATAAAGCAACAGTAGACTGAACCAGAGCACTCCATCATCCCAAATGCAACACCGGAAAATTCTACCACACTTGCTGGCTCATTCTCTTGCTCCCACTCTATATTCTGGGGTATTCTCTGTGCCAGGACACTGCTTGCCTTTCTTCCACGCTGCTCTTCTCTTTTGCTGGATTGGAGCATCTAGCTGGAGATGGTACAAATACCCCAGATGGAGTCTTTGACTCCCCTGAGAAGGTCGTGGAGAAAGGTTTCGACACTGTCAGCCATGTCTTCACTACCCAAACTATCAACTGTGCAGAGGAGATAGAAGTGCCCCCAAATCTCTCTTCATGAAGGACCCCGCAGCTCTGCCACCACAGCTCCAGCCTGGCCCCTCACCCACCACCACAGCCCCAGTTGACTCCTCTGTGCCAAGCAGCCCGCTCCACCGGGGCGCTCCCAGGGCTCGGGTGCTCTGCCCACACTGGCCTGGGCTGCAGACATGGGGAGATTTTTTTAAATGCAATTCTCTACCCCATTTCAAACCGATTAAATTGGAATCTTGTAGATGGTGCTCAGGCACTGGGTTTTTGCAATTCTCCCTAAGTGGTCCTTCCATGCATTAAAGTTGAGAAGCACTGCTCTAAATTTGTTTTGACCCCGTGGAAAGGTTTCCAACTGATTTCTTACGAAAAAAGTAGTAGAAGCCTCTTCTTTAGTTTGTACCAATAAGGTTATAAGGTTGGCCTCTGCTTGACTGGAGGGTGGGGCCATACAAAAAACTGCTCCACCCCCAGTTATCTTTGGCCCTGAGGCTGGCCAATGGTTCCACTGGTTTCAGCTTCCTTCTCCTCTGCCTTGGGATTTTAGAGCCCACAGCTTCCAGCATGACCTGCTAGTTGCTGTCAAGGAGATGACGTTAACCCCGTTATGTGCCGTCTGCTTCTCAGTCTCTCCTCCTTGGGACTATCAGGGATCCTAGAGATGGAGTAGAAATTGTAAATAAAAGTTTCCATCCAGACCAGTGCCTCTCAGACTTGAAGGTACATACAAATCACCTGGCAAGCCTGTTAAAAAGAAGATTCTGATACTGTGGGACTAGGGTAGGGCCTGAGAGCCTGCATTTCATCTTATTATTAGTATTATTATCTTTTTAAAATTTTATTTTTCATCCTCAATGTGTCACAACAAACCTGTATTTCTAACAAGCTCCCAGGTGATGGAGAGCTGTTAGTCTGAGGGCCAAGCTTGGAGAAACGAGGACCAAATCTCTTCTTTCCCCCATCGACATTAAAGATTGTTAAAAACCAGACAGGGCACAGTGGCTCTCACCTATAATCCCAGCACTTTGGAAGGCCAAGGTGGGTGGATCACTTGAGCTCAGGAGTTCAAGACCAGCCTGGGCAACATGGCGAAACCTCATCTCTACATAAAATACAAAAATTAGCCAGGCATAGGGGCACATGCCTGTAGTCCCAACTATTGGAGGGGCTAAGCTGGGAGGATGGCTTGGGCCCAGTAGGTCAAGGCTGCAGTGAGCTGCGATTGCACCACTGCACTCCAGCCTGGGCAACAGAGTGAGACCCTATCTCAAAAAAAAAAAAAAAAAAAGGATTGTTAGTGGGAACCAGGGGATGTGAAAGGACTGGACCCTATAAACGTAGCCCAAGGTAGAGAAAGAGTGGTGCTGCTTTCCTCTCAGTTGGTTAAGCATGGGTGACAGAGGCATGATTGGCGGTTCCAGCAGGAACTTCTGGTGAGATTTCATCTCCTGTGGATAGGTTTGCCTTGAGAACAAGGTGAGGGACATTGGGGATAGGAGGCCAGAAAAGAGGGTGTGAACCAGAGCAGGGAGAGGCTTTGGTGTCATGCTTTAGAATTCTGAAGTTTCTTGTTTGTGACAGAGAAATGCCAATGAGCTTAAAGCTTGGAGTGGGCAAGCTTTTTTTTTTTTTTTCTGAGGTGGAGTTTCACTCTTGTCACCCAGGCTGGAGTGCAGTCGTGCAATCTCGGCTCACTGCAACCTCCACCTCCCGACCCGAGTTTAAGCAATTCCCCTGTCTCAGCCTCCCAAGTAGCTGGGATTACAGGCACCTGCCACCATGCCCGCCTAAGTTTTGTATTTTTAGTAGAGATGGAGTTTCACCATGTTGACCAGGCTGGTCTCGAACTTCTAACCTCAGGTGATCTGCCCATCTCGGCCTCCCAAAGTGCTGGGATTACAGGTGTGAGCCACTGCGCCTGGCCCAAACTATTTTTAAAAAGTTATTATTGTGCTGGGCTCTGTGGTGCCACTGTAGTCAGGTAGCACTCAGAAGCTACTCAGAGGCTGAGGCAGGAGGAGCGCTTGAACTCAGGAGTCCGAAACCAGCCTGGGTAACATAGTAGGACCCTGTCTTTACAAAAAAATTTAAAGAAAAAGAAAAGCTCATATTATTTTATCCACGGTCAACTCTGAAAGCCTTTTTATTGTTAGCATTTAAGGAACTGCTTAATGAGAAAGTGAGAAAGAGCTATACCATCTTATATGTGATCAAAATGCTTTGTTTCTTCCAGCCAGCATAACTCTTGAACCAGTTTTTATAGTGAGGAGACCAAATAACCTTTTGACAAAAAAGAAAGGAAAACCCCCAAAGCATTGGCAAGTCATTTCCAAGTAGGCATTTCTGGTCAGATTTCAAGCAGGGTCACCTAGAACTATCTCTAGGCAGCAGAGCAATTCTGGTGTCTGCAGATACCTCAAGACCTTGGCCTTTGTTCATTGCTCATCTATCCTGAGGCATCGGGAAATCCATACCACAGAGAACTCTATGTAGGTGAGGAGCATAAGAAAGCTCTCAGTCAAATTTCAAGCCTCGGTCAGCATCAGAAACTCCACACTGGGGAGAACCTCCAGTGAGTGCGGGTAAGCCTTCTCCCTCCACTCCACCCCTGCTGCTCACCCAACAATGCAGTCACTCAGAGGAGGCTATACCTGTTCTGGTTATAGGAAGTCTTTAGAGTGGATTTCAGGCCTTAGGAAAGGTCAGAAATCATGCACTGGAGTGAAATTCTATGTGTGTAGTGAAGGTGGGAAAATGTTCATTCATTCTGAGTTCTGCTCCTGGTGCCCACCAGCAAATCCCCCTGGGGAGAAGCACTCAGTGCAGTGACTGTGGGAAAGCCTTCCTCTGGGTCAGAGGTCTCCTCTCACATCACAGAAGCCACAGTTGGGAGAAGCCTGCAGGGAGAGTGGCAAAGCCATAAGCCACTGCTACCTTAGGCTTTCTCCCAGTGTGGATTCCTTGTCAGGTTTCTGCTCCAGCTGAGGTTTTCCCACACGCCCCACATTCACATGTTTCTCTCCAGTGTGGTCGCTGATGCAGGCACAGCTTCTGGTGCCCACTTCAGCCTTTCCCATAGTCAGTGCCCCTTAAAGGGCTTCTCCAGCCCTGCCCGGAGTTGCACCATGAGGCCCTTTGCCCTATTGAACACTCCCTGATGTAGACTCTTTGATGGGCAGCAAGGGCTGAGCTCCAGGTTGAAACTTTCCCATGCTCATTACATACATAGGATTTTTCTTCAGTATGCACTTGCTGATGTTGCCTAAGATCTGAAATCTGGCTGAAAGATTTTCCACAGCTGGGCAAATCTTCCTGGGGAGTCTAACCCCAGAATGTCTCCTTTGGTGGGCCATAAGGGATAGAGCTCAGAGTGAAGGCCTTCCCACACTCACATTGACAGAACCTTACCCCACTGAATTCTCTCTCGATGATGAAAAGCTGAATACAGAGGGAACTCTACCACATTCATCATATTTATGGCTTTCCGTTCTGTGGAAACCTTGTGATGTTTAATTAAGTTGGAGCTGGAACTGAAATCTTTGTCCAAATCTCTTATATTTCTGGCCTCCCTAACTTGTGGAAGATTTTTGTTTTTAATCCTTAGTTGTTTTCATATGAGATCTCTTGCTACTTATGTTCTTTCCTAAAGGATTTTCCCATATCTTTTCTAAGTTGTTTTTCATTTCACAGGCTGCTCCAGATTCAAACATCTGTTTTTCCCCTGATATTAATGTCAGTGAATTTATCATCATATTCTGAACCAGAATCAACATCTTGCTCTGAGTTCTGTCCTAACCCTCTGCCAATAATAGAAAAGGCAAACACCAGAGACATATGGTAAAGTTACTAGAACACTAGTGGGGCCCTTTGAGAGAGTAAGTCAGAGACCATTCTGAGACTCGGTGCAGAGAAGATGGAATGAATGGAATATGTCTTGAGAGCACACCAAGCAGATGGGGTCAGCAAACCAACTACAAGGAATCGAACTCTTGGGTAGCAAACAAGGGAAGGCTAGCAAGTGATGAGGGAAAGCCAAGATAGGAACTCTCACAGTAGAGAACTGTGCGGGGAGGAAAACTCTGTTTTATCTTCCTGATGAGAAAGCTTACTTTGACAACTGCCCTTCCCACCCCCTTTCTAAAGTTCCTCAGCAAAAGAGGGGCCGTTGCTAATTGGATGAGTCAGAGTCCCAGACGTCACCTGGCCAACCTTATTTAGTAGACATGATAAATGTTGGTTTTAAAGCTGGGACCCTTGTTGCCCTCTCTTTGTGTGACTTTGTTCTTCTACTATGGGACAGGGCAGAGGGTAAAAGCCTGAGATTTGGTTGCAGCCTCCAGAGGGCAGTAGAAGTCTTACTTGAGTCTGATTGAAAAAGCAGGACAGCCTACACTGACCTTCATGGTTTCTTGGTATGATTATTAATGGCAGACCCTTTCATTCACTCATTTTTATTCTACAGAGTTTCCCAGTTTGGACAATAAAGTATGGTCATCCGAGAGCCATGTCATTAAACTGATCTTCAGCAGGGGGCCTGAATTAGGGAAACAGGTGACAACTCAGTTAACGATGAGACACAGTTGGTAAGTTCCATTTCCTAACGGGCTACTGTTCTTTGCATGGATCTCCTTTGGGAATTCAGCACGGAAGAAGTGGGACTGGCAGAGCAGGAGTCAGTCTTCCTGGATCCTTGGTCAGAATATTTCGTTTCTAATACAGGACAAGAGGAGTGATTCTCTGTTGGACTGGGAGGCCCAATAATTAAATTGGGGCAAGGGATGGAAATAAGAACATTCAAGGCTAGGCGTGGTGGCTCATGCCTGTAATCCCAGCACTTTGGGAGGCCGAGGCAGGTGGATCACCTGAACACAAGAATTCGAGACAAGCATGGCCAACATGGTGAAACCCCGCCTCTACTAAAAATACAAAAATTAGCTATTCGGGAGGCTGAGGCAGGAGAATCACTTGAACCTGGGAGGCGGAGGTTGCAGTGAGCCTAGATTGCACCACTGTACTCCAGCCTGGGAGGCAGAGTGAGACTCTGTCTCAGAAAAAAAAAAAAATTCAAAAGGAATACAGTCTTTGAAAGAATGAGAAACAATGCTTTCAATGGGGAGAGGCTAGAGGCCATGAAGAGGGAGCTATCTCTGTGTCCTAAACCAGAACCCTCTGCATGTGAGGTGGGCCCAGAAAAGATGAAGGAGACTCTAGAAAGAACCAGTGTGCCTACGGGTATAAGCCTACTAAGTCTCCCTGTTCCTGATTTTTCCACTCAATTTTTACTGCACCAAAGAGCAGACAAGGAGGAATATAGGAGAGAAAGCATGGGACATAAAAGACACTAATATAGTCTTACAGAGTCCGAGTCTATCCTTAATCACAATGTATGCAAACATGTTATGTTTCCTTATTAAAAGGAAGTAGGGAGACAGAGAAGAAGGGGGGAGACTTTTTACAAGAGACTTACCTATAATAAAACCAAACAATAGAAAAGGTTGAAAAGAAAGGAAAGGAAAAGGGTATACCAAGCAAGTTCTAACAACAAGAGAAAAAGCTGTGTAGAATTATTAATATGAGACAAAACAGGCTCTAAGGCTAAGCCTTTAATGGCCATAGAATGGAATATTTCTTATTGATAAAAAATGAACAATCAATCCCTAAGTTGTTGAACAATATCCATGTCAGGAAACCTAGAAGTTACTCTTTTTTTTTTTTTTTTCTGGTTTTTTTTTTGTTTTTTTTGTTTTTTTTGTTTTTTTTTTGAGTTGGAGTTTCACTCTTGTTGCCCAGGCTGGAGTGCAATGGCACAATCTCGGCTCACTGCAACCTCCTCTGCCTCCTGAGTTCAAGCGATTCTCCTGCCTCAGCCTCCCAAGTAACTGAGATTACAGACATGCACCACCATGCCTGGCTAATTTTGTATTTTTAGTAGAGATGAGGTTTCACCATGTTGGCCAGGCTGATCTCCTGACCTCAAGTGATCCACCTGCCTTGGCCTCCCAAAGTGCTGGGATTATAGGCCTGAACCACCGTACCCAGTCTAGAAGTTGCTCTTAATTCTCCACCCTCTCACATCTAAAACATGAGCAATTCCAGTTTATTTTTCTTCCAAAATACATTGTAAATCCACCCATTTCTTTCCGTCTCCACAGCACCTCACCCCTGGTCCTGGCCACCATCTTTTCTCAAATGTACTCCTGCAATGCTGCCCTAATTAGCCTCCTGACACTGAAATTAATCTCCCCCCAGCAACTTCAAATTGGTTAACCTGGCCAACATGGTCTTCAGCAGGCAGGCCTCTGCCCAACTCTGACTGCACCTCTGACATTGTGACTGTCATCCAGGCACAGTGGCCTCCCTTCTGTCACCTGATCAGCCTAATCAGTTACATCTTGAGCCTTTGCAGCAACTTTTCCCTCTGCATATAATGCTCCTCTTTCACACCTTCAGGGGTATAGCAGTCCTTTAAAATTCAATTTTTAGTCTAAATGGCGCCCTCTAAGAGAGGAGGGTGAAAATTTTCAATACTTGTTAATATAGGAGCTTAAGAATTACTGTAATTGTCTTCCAACCTATTTGTTACCTTTATAAATAAACATCTGATGACATAGACTACTAACATTAATCTGTGAAATGTTGAATTATGATGAAAACAGAGAACTGAGAGGCTGGGCACGGTGGCTAATGCCTGTAATCCCAGCACTTTAGGAAACTGAGGCGGGAAGATTACTTGAGGCCAGAAGTTTGAGACCAGTCTGGGCAACATAGTGAGACCCCTGTCTCTACAAAAAAAAAATACAAAAATCAGCTGGACATGATGGCACACGCCTATAGTCCTAGCTACTCAGAAAGCTGAGGAGGGAAGACGGCTTGAGCCCAGGAGGTGGAGGATGCAGTAAGCGATGATTGCACCACTGTACTCCAGCCTGGGTAACAGAGTGAGACCCTGTCTCAGAGACAGTGAGAGCAAATGGGGGTCGGGGGGAACACTAAGGATTCTCCTTCAAATAGTACAATTTATTTCTTTTGGTTTTTTTGAGACGGAGTCTCGCTCTGTCGCCTACGCTGTAGTGCAGTGGTGCGATCTCAGCTCACTGCAACCTCTGCTTCCCGCGTTCAAGCAATTCTCCTGCCTCCCAAGTAGCCTCCCAGGTAGCTGGGATTACAGGCATGAGCCACCACACCCGGCTAAATTTTGAATAAAACAAGTATAGTTACTTGTTTTACCTCCACTAGATGGCGCTTCTATCCTGGTGTATCCTGTTCGTGACTCTTTCAGAACCCTGGACAGTGCCTGGTGCACAGTAAATGTTCAGTAACTATTGAATGATTTGTCATAAACTTACATACACCCTGAACCTATCAGCACAGCTTTAAAATATATAAGGCAATTGGTCTACAAAACGATATAGACGAGTGTGAGACCAACCCACACCCCTTAGAAACATACTAGGAAAACCCAAAACAACAAAGAACTGTTTAAATGCAAAAGTAGAATGAGTGCTTTTACCATCTGTATTTCTGAATTATTTTTTCACAATTAATATGTATTACTTTGATAAATGAGATTACATTTTGCTTTATGTTCCCTTCTCAAATTGTAAAGTCTTTTAATATGGTTCTACAGAACTCATCAAACCTGTTCAGGGGTGTTAAGTGCACACCAAGATGAAAGGTGACAGGAAGGTGCATAACATTAGGATTGTATTTAGGGTTATTCTTTTTTTTTTTTTTTTTTTTTGGAGTCTTGCTCTGTCGCCCAGACTGGAGTGCACTGGCATGATCTCGGCTCACTGTAACCTCCACCTCCCAGGTTCAAGTGATTCTTCTGCCTCGGCCTCCCAAGTAGCTGGGATTATAAACTTGCACCACCATGCCCAGCTAATTTTTGTACTTTCAGTAGAGACGGGGTTTCACCATATTGGCCAGGCTGGTCTCGAACGCCTGACTTCAGGTGATCCACCAACCTTGGCCTCCCAAAGTGCTGGGATTACAAGTGTGAGCCACCACGCCCTGCCTGTTTAGGGTTATTCTAAAAATCATAACTTCTTGGACGTAAAAAAGTTCTATACATGGCTAGTAACCCCTTCTGCAGCTGCAACTGGCTACAAATCCCCTTCTGTCACCCAGAGTGACCAGAATTGTGTTCTGTGAGGGGCAGGGTTCACTGGACAGCATGAGATGACATGCCAGGCTGAATTCTGTCCCTGCAGTGGAGGCTACTCTACAATAAAGTGACAGGAAGATCTGACTTAAATGCCCTGCAGAGCTCCATTTCTCCCACCATCTGGTTTTGTAAGGAAAAAAAAGTGTCTGTGTGCTTCTATGTATTTTTTTTTAGCACTCCTTAATTTAAATGTCTATAAAAAAAAAGACCAAAGCTTAACTGGTTATCTTTGAAATATAATTTCTTTTTATTTTCTTCTTTTACTTATTTATATTTTCTTATATTTCTACAATAATAAGTCCAAATTAGGTGGCAAAGAAATGATATAAAAGAAGCATGGTATCTGCCAAATCAAATTCTCTGGATGAGCTAATGCCCACCCAAGGGGCAAGTTGAGGAAAGGAGGGTGCTGTTGACTTCTGGTCCATTTCTAATCTGTCCTGAGCATTGGTAAGGCCAGGGGCTGGACAGTGGGCTATTGGAGTGGACCCCAGTCTCAGGCCAATGTACTCAGTACTTCCATCAGGAGAGTAGGTGGCAACTGGCCCCTCCATCCACAGTAACTGGGCAGCTACTCTGACCACTGTGGGAAAGAGTTTCTGGGGTGCCAGTTGAGTTGGTCTCCCCTGTGTGAGACACCCATGGGGAGCCATGGGCGGCCTCTACAGAGAAAAGTCTCCTTATTGCCTTCATGTTTTTATGCCCTGGGAGCATAACCACTCAGTGGCATTCCACAAGTGGCTCAAGGAGATAACACTCCCTTGAAGCAGTGGGGTATAATCAAACATCTTGGCTCCTCCTGAAACCTGCTCCCACCTGTTTCAGTCCCGATAAGTTAAAGATCTTAAGTAGTTTAGACACACGCCTTTGCTCAAGGAAATTCACAGAAACCACCACTGCTGTACATCTTATTGAATGACTCACGAGTTCTCCTTCACTGATTAATCATTTTCCTCATCCCTTCCTACCCCTCCCATCTGCCCTAAGAACAAAGAGCTTGTAAACCAATAAATCAGGCGGAGCCCGAGAGCTCTGGGCTGTGAGCAAGCCTCCGACACTATCACTCCCGTCCCCTGGACCCGCCTTTTAAACACTTATTCTGTCTCTTTCTAACTCCTTTTTCTCCGTTGGACTCGGGGTACCCGCAAGGTGGTGTGGGGCTGGTTTCCCCAACAATCACTGTAACAGATAACGAAACATAAATATGCTTTCTCATAACTTGTCATCTGCACTAGATTTAACAGCAGCACCAGTGATTCTGCAGTGCCCTCCAGGCACTGGAGCAGGCCGACGTTAGGCATTTCTACAAACCCAAAACCTCATTTCCTTTGTTCCCTCTCTTGACTCCACCCAGGGCTGCTTCTGTTTGAGGACTCATGGGGGAGCCAAATAAAGAACATATTGGGCCCGTATTTTTAAATTATTTTCCTTATGATGTTATTGCAAATCACAGACAATCTTCCTGGGGATAATCCACAATGTTCATTGCTTTTCTTTCTAGTGTGGGCAAACTAAATTTCTGTGATTGAGACCAGGACAACTTGGTCTCAATAGATGTTCCCTTCCAATAGGCCTGGTAGATGTGAATTAATGTCAAACTGACTGAACTGCCCTCCCTCCAGCTGCCCCTGGCCAGACCAAGCAGCTACAAACGTGCTCCCAGGAGGAGTGGGACTTCCTCCCATCCTTTTCACTTGGGTTCTTCCTTGCCCCCTCTTCTACTTTACTCCCAGTTGGACAGAACCAGTCACCCCCAAGCCCCACAACAACGGAACCCTCCCAGGCCAACTCCTTTAGGCCTGGCACCAGCCCAACCAGCATTCATGCACATCACCCTGCTGGCCCACTAAAAACATTGCCCCCTTTCTCTGGGAAGCTGGGAGATCTTCAAGGCTCTTTGGTCTTCTAACTTCAAGATCTTAAAAGCATGGTTGCTGTATCCATTGCAATAGCTGAGTGAAATTGGCATGGAGTTCATCTGCCTGCAGACACAAGGGAAACTGAAAAGAACCAACATTTGTTGAGAATCTTACTGTGCACCTTGCATTGTGTTTGGTTCCTTGGCGTTGCTATCCCATTTATTCCTCATGGCCACCTAAGGATAGCTATGCCCATTTTGCAGATAGAAGAAACTGAGGCTCAGAGAGATGACTCCCCAGGCCCAAGATCACACACTTCCTAATATTAGGAAAAGTTACATTAGGAGTTACAGCGTCGAGAAATGATCCTGTAAAGATGCATTATAGTTTCTCCTCCAGAGGAAAGTTTTCTGGGGTTCTTTAGTCCCATTATTGCTGGGTCCCTGACATCTTCCAAGTCCAGCTTGTGCCTAGTCATTGTGGCTGGACAGCCCTGCTGGTTGTTCTTATTTACTAGAATCATCCCAGAAATGGTGACATTACTATGTGGTCTAAACATTGCCAGCTCCACACAAAGGTGCCGTGGCTCAGCCAACACATTGGAAGGGCCTGCTTCACTCCTTAGCTGCTGTCATCACCCAGAGGCAATAACTTCTCTCATAACCTTGGGGCTAGAGCATCTTTCCCAGGAAAAGCATATGACACCAAAACTCCTCTTTCACCACCTTCCCAACGCTTCTAGATTCTCTTTTTATTCCACCTACACAGAAACCATGTGGGAGATCAGAAGCCTTCAGTGACCTTCAGCCACATCTCCATATCTTTTCAAAAATCTCATAAGGATGGTTGTATTAGTCAAGGTTCTCCAGAGAAACAGAATAAACAGAAGATTAGATGAAGATATAGATGCACCAAGAGAAATTTATTTTAAGAAGCTGGTTCATGCAATTACGGAGGCTAAATCTCACGATCTGCCAACTGCAAGCTGGAGACCCAGGTAAGCTGGTGGCATAGTTTGAAGGCCAGAAAACCACGGAGCCAATGGTGTGGATTCCAGTTTGAGTCTGAAGGTTCGAGTACCAGGAGTGCCAAGGGAGGGAGAAGATCAATATCTCAACTCAAGCAGTCAGGCAGAGCAAGAACTCAACCTTCCTGTGCCTTTCTGTTCTTTCTGTTGAGGCCCTCAGTGGATCATGCCCACCCACACTGGGGAGGGCCATCTGCTTTATTTAGCCCACCAATTCAAGTTCTAATCTCTCACAGACACATCCAGAAGTAATGTTTAACCAGATATCTGGGCACCCTCTGCCTAGTAAAGTTGACACGTAAAATTAACCACCACAATGATGGTAGATTAGTTTCCAAAATTCAACAAGGTCTTACATCTTCACCACTCCTGACCTATAAGTTAGCCCGAAACAATGAACCCCTTCCTTTTTTTATGATATTGAAAATTACATTGTGATATCCTACCTTGTTTTAACCTGACTGACTCTCTTCGCTGAGAGAGCCAGACAGATTCCATTTTGGTTTCTTCGCTTGCAGCCCCTTGCCCCCCTCTCTTAAGGACATAACTGGTGCAAGCTGACTCCAAGCACATCCAGCAATGCGCTTTCTGATAAGATACTGAGGCAAGCTGTACCAGCAGTTCCTGAGAATGCACTCGGTTGGTGGTACCCAAAGCCCCTGCGTTTATCTCTTTGTGATAATTTAAGCCCCTGTACCTGGAACTGTTTATGTTCCTGTAACTGTTTCTGTAACCATTTATCTTTTAACTTTTTGCCTGAAAAAAAAAATTGTTTCAGCTAGACTCCTCCTCCCCTATTTAGACCAAGGTATAAAAAGAAATCTAGCCCCTTCTTCGGGGCAGAGAGAATTTCAAGCTCTAGCCGTCTCTCAGTCACTGGCAATAAAGGACTACTGAATTAGACTCAGAGTGTGGTGTTCTCTCTATAACTCGCTCGGTTACAACATTTGGAGTCACCAGCGAGATCCACCACTGGGTGAGGGCCGGACTCGTTCCCAGCTCCCCCGGACAGATGGCGGGCTTATAGGGAAGGTGCCACCTGAAGACATTCCAGGGCCCCATAGGCCACCGTCTTCCAGAGGGGAACGGATCAACTGCTGGTGCGCCCAACCAAATTCAACTCCTGAGTCCTCAGTCTCTGGTCCCGGGAAGGTAAGTCAGATCTGACTCTGTCTCTCTGGGAAGGAAACGGCCCTGATGAGGGTCCTCCCTCAGACTCTGTCCACATGCCAGGATGCTGTAGGACAGATTCCTGGTTTCTGTCAGGATTCTCTGTTAAGTCTAGTCTCTCTCTATCTCTATATCTTCTCCCTCTCATTCAGGTCTCCAGGAGAACTCTGTTTTAGAATGGGTATAAAAACTGTAATAAACTCTGAGTGAGTGAGTGAGTGAGTGAGTGAGTGAGTGAGTGAGTGAGTGAATGTGGAGTTCAAGGGCTTGCGCTTGAATTTCCAGTTTGTAGCTCCACAGTGAAAGCTACGGAGTTCGAGAGGGCCCTCATCTGTGGTTCTGTGGCAACCTCATAAGGCTTAGGGCAGCATTGGGCATAGCTCGATCCGAGCCGGGGGTTTATACCGGCCTGCCAATGCCAAGAGGAGCCTAAGTCCCCATGAGGGGAGCGGCCAGGCAGGCATCTGACTGATCCCATCACGGGACCGCCCCCCGCCCCGTCTGTCTATAAAAATTGCCATACTTGTTTATATACCACAGTGTCTATTGTCCTGTTTGGTGTCTGTCTAAATTTCGTATGTCAGGTCGTTGATACTGCCCGAGACGACTGGGCAAGGACTTCTTCAAGGTCCTTATACAGATTTTCTATCCCAGGAGGTCAAATTCCTCATTAGTCAGTTGGGCTGGCCATCCCAGTCCTGACTTTTCTGTCAGAAACAAATCAGGTGTTGTTACGGGGAAGGGTGTGGAAGACATTCGTCCGTTAGGGATTTCTGGCACCATAAAGATTGCTGGCATTTGGATTGCCACACCCCATGCCCCCAGTGACTGGTCCACCTCCTCCTTAGACCAGTGGTGGATTCAAAATAGCCACCCTGCTGACCTCCTTGCTCACCTTTTCTGTCATCCTGTAACTTTTCCCGTGCCCTTAAATAAGGCACCGTGAAGAGAAACCTACACCCATACTGCTCTATTCCATCTGGACTCTTATTTTACCCCTCCGTGGCTACTTCCAACCTTTGGGAAGAGCTGAGTGGCCCCTTTCCTCCTCATCCTCATCCCTTACCCCACACATCTCTTTTTACTGTGTTGCAGCAAGTCCAGCGCCTCCAAGACTTGGCTCTGTTCTTCCTCCTTAAACCCTTGAAGGAAAGGACCGAGTTTGAACTTTTTGCCTTCAAGTCATGGAGACACCAAAAATATTTGGGCTATAAGTCAAGAAGGAGGGGGACATCACTTAGGTCCCACTGGCGAGGATCCCTCAGACCCACCTCTTTTCCTCTCCCTAGATCTTGAAGCTTGAGGAGACAGGACTTATGTGGCAAGAAGCGTTGGCTATAGTTGTTTTCCTACCTCTTCTAGCTATAATACTTCTGTTCTTCTGATACTATAGCCCCCCAGGCCATGAATATCTCTGTCCGTGCTGGGTTTAACATTTTTGTTCAAACCTTGTTAATTGCCTCCAGAATGGGAAACTCTTCTTCCCAGCCCTGTAAAGATTGGAGCCCTCTCCAATGTATGTTGCAGAATTTCTCTCTAGGCTTCTCAGCCGATTATGGGGTCCGCCTTAAAAAAGGCAAACTCCGGACACTCTGTGAAGTAGAATGGCCACAGTTCAGAACCAGGTGGCTCCCAGAAGGGTCACAAAACCTCACAGCTGTTCAGGCTGTGTGGCAGGTCGTTGCTGGAACTCCCGGTCATCCCAATCAATTTCCTTACATTGATCAATGGCTAGATTTAGTCCGGAGCTCTCCTCCATGGCTCCACTCATGTGCCATTCATGATCCTACCTCCAAGGTCCTTTTAAGCCAGACCTGACTTTTGCCCCGACCCTCAGCTCCCTCGGCTCCTCCTGTACTACCTCCTTCTGAAGAAGGGGAAAGTTTCCTTCACCCATTTCTGCTGCCCTATAACCCTCCTCTTCCCCCAGAATCTTCCCTTGTCTCCTCAACTACATCCCCTGTGGCCTCTCCACCTATATCCTCCTGATTATGGCCTCAACCAGAGGAGGTGGCCCCCCTTCTCCCTCTGAGAGCAGCCCAAATCCCTCCAGGCAGTGAGCGCTCTGCTCCATTTTTAGTTTATGTCCCCTTCTCTACTTCTGACCTGTACAACTGCAAGGCTCATAATCCTCCTTTTCTGAAAAGCCCCAGGTCTTAACCTCACTGATGGAGTCCGTGCTCTGGAGTCATCAGCCCACCTGGGATGACTGTCAGCAACTCCTTTTAACCCTTCTCACCTCTGAAGAGAGGGACCGTATCCGAAGAGAAGCCAGAAAGTATTTCCTTACATTAGCCGGTAGACCAGAGGAGGAAGCCCAAGACCTCCTTGAGGATTGGGCTGATTGGGATCCAGACCCCTGGGGTGGGAAGAGAGCTTTGGATGATTTTCACTGGTATCTCCTTGTGGGTATCAAGGAAGCTGCTCAAAAACCCATGATCTGTCTAAGAACACTGAAGTTGTCCAAGGGCCTGCTGAGTTACCAGGAGCGTTTTTAGAACAACTCCAAGAGGCCTATCGTACTTATACCCCTTTTGACCCAGCGGCTCCTGAAAATAGCTGTGCTACTAATTTGGCATTTGTGGCTCAGGCAGCCCCTGATATTAGAAAAAAATTACAAAAGTTGGAGGAATTTGCTGGAATGAACATCAGCCAGCTTTTAGAGATAGCCCACAGAGTTTTCGACAATTGAGAATTTGAGGCAGCTCAGGGAGCTGAAAGGGCCGCAGACAAAGCATCAAAAAGACAGGCAAAAATCTTAGTGGCTGCCGTCCAAGGAGCCAAAAATGTAGGGCCCCCATCACAGAGCACTGGCCAGGGGACCCCGAGTCCCCACCAAGAATGCCAGAAAGGTGAGCAGGCTCCCCTACGAAGAAACCAATGCACTTATTGCAAGCAGATTGGACACTGGAAAAAGGAATGCCCATTAAAGCCAGAGGAGAAACCAGAAAATAAATGATCCTCACCTTCCCTGCAGTGGAGGAATCTGATGATTGACAGGCCGGGGCTCCTTCTCACTTGGCTCCCAGGAGCCCATGGTGACTTCCACAGTGTGGGTCCAGCCTGTAGGCTTCCTAATTGATACCAGGGCGGATCACTCAGTACTGCAGACACCCTTGGGCAGTGTCTCTAATAAAAAGGTGGCTGTGCAAGGGGCTACTGGAGCTATTCAAGAATATCCTGTCACCCACTCACGAGGGGTGAGTTTGGGACAGAAAAGAGTAACCAACTCGTTCCTCATGGTCCCAGAGTGCCCCTTGCCCCTCCTCGGATGAGACTTGCTTCATAAGTTATAGGCGTCCATCTCTCAGCCCAACAAACGCACCTCATGTTAGGGGACACAATGCCCCCTACTGCTCAGCCGCTGCTAACCACCCTCTGTCAGAGGAATATCTCTTAGTTTCACCCTCACAACCGCCAGAGAATAAAACTAATTCTCTCCTACTGGATTTACAGACTCTCTTTCTTCGAGTCTGGGCCGAGTCAAACCCCCCATGACTGGCAAAGCACCATCCGCCAGTACTTGTAGAACTGCTAGCCACTACCCTGCCGGTTCAGGTAAAACAATATCCCATGAGTCAGCAGGCTAGAGAGGGAATCAATCCCCATATTCAGCAACTATTACAAGCTGGTATACTCACACCATGTCAGTCCGCCTGGAATATTCCATTTTTTCTGGTCCAGAAACCCAGAACAAATGATTACCAGCCTGTACAGGACTTGCAGGAAGTTAACAAGTGGACAGTCACCATCCATCCAACTGTCCCTAACCCTTATACTGAGCCTGCTCCCTCCAGAATATATGGTGTACACTGTCCTTGACTTAAAGGATGCTTTCTTTGCTATTCTTTTGGCCCTCTAAAGCCAATATATCTTTGCTTTTGAATGGACAGATCCTAGCTCAGGAGATACAACCCAATTAACCTGGACTCGATTACCCCAGGGTTTAAAAAATTCCCCCACCCTTTTTGGGGAAGCCCTCCAACAGGATCTTATACCGTCTGAGCCAGTCACCTTAACTGCACTCTTCTCCAGTATGTAGACGACCTGTTATTGGCTACTGAAACTACTGACAGCTGCCTGCAACATACTAGGGACCTACTTTACCTCCTTCAGGAATTCGGGTATCGGGTCTCAGCCAAGAAGGCCCAGTTTTGTCTTCCCAGCGTTTCCTACCTGGAGTATGAAATAAATGAGGGAAAAAGGGCACTCACCAATGCTTGAAAGGAAGCCATCCTGCAAATTCCCACTTCCACCACTAAGAGACAGGTACGTAAATTCCTGGGGGCCGTGGGATACTGTTGCCTATGGATATTGGGGTTTGCGGAAATTGCCAAGCCCCTGTACACTGCTACTGGAGGGAATGGCCCGCTAATTTGGACTGACAAAGAAGAACAGGCTTTTCAAAATCTGAAGAAGGCATTAACTGAGGCCCCCACTTTTGCCCTCCCAAATATCTCAAAACCATTTCACCTTTTTGTTCATGAAAGCCAGGGAGTCACTAAAGGGGCACTCACTCAGACTTTGGGGCCATGGCGATGCCCAGTGGCCTATTTGTCTAAGAGACTGGACCCTGTGACCTCCAGGTGGCCAAGTTGTCTCAAGCCATGCGGCAACAGCAAGCCTCGTCCAGGAGGCTGATAAACTGACTCTAGGCCAGAATTTAACCCTTATGGCTCCTCATGCCGTAGAGACTTTGCTATGAAGTGCTTCTGGCAAATGGATGTCGAATGCTCACATCCTGCAGTATCAGAGTTTACTGTTACATCAGCCTCGTTTAACTTTCTCTCCCACAAGGTGTTTAAATCCAGCTACCTTGCTCCCTGATCCAGACCTTACCATACCTGTCCATGACTGCCAAGAACTGTTAGAAACTACGGAAGCTAGCTGACCTGATCTCCAAGATGTGCCTCTAAAGGAGGCAGACACTACTGTGTTTACAGATGGTAGCAGCTTCCTTGAACAGGGAGTGCAAAAGGCTGGTGTGGCCGTTACTATGGAGACAGATGTACCGTGGGCCCAGGCACTGCCGGCAGGTACCTCGACACAGAGGGATGAATTGGTTGCCCTCACTCAGGCCCTCCGATGGGGTAAGGACAAATGTATTAACATCTACACTGACAGTAGGTATGCTTTTGTTACTGTACAGGTACACGGGGCCATCTATTAAGAGAGAGGGCTACTCACCTCAGCAGGAAAGACTGTCACAAATAAAGAAATTTTGGCCCTGCTTGAAGCTGTTTGGCTCCTTCAACAGGTGGCTGTAATTCACTGCAAAGAACATCAAAGAGAAGACACGGCCATTGCTCGTGGTAACCAAAAAGCAGATTTTGCAGCTGGAGAGGCAGCTTGGTTCCCGATCATACCTTTAACCCTGCTGCCTGCTGTGTCCTTTCCACAACCTGACTTGCCAGACCACCCAGAATACTCCCCAGAGGAAGAAAAACAAGCTTTGGATCTTCAGGCCAGTAAAAATCAGGAAGGTTAGTGGACTCTTCCTGATTCCAGAATCTTCATGCCCCAAGCCCTCGGGGAAACTTTAATCAAATGCATTCTACCACCCATTTGGGAGGAGTAAAACTGGCCCAGCTTCTAAGGAGCCATTTCAAGATCCCCCACCTTCAGGACTTAACTAACCAAGCAGCTATCCGGTGCATGGCTTGTGCTCAGGTAAACGCCAAGCAAGGTACTAAGCCCAGCCCAGGCCACTGCCTCCGGGGAGGCTCACCAGGAGAAAGGTTGGAAATTGACTTTACACACCGGGTAGGGTATAAATACCTCCTGGTACTGGTAGATACCTTTTCCAGATGGACTGAGGCATTTACCACCAAAACCGAAACTGCCACCATGGTAGTTAAGCTTTTACTCAATGAAATCATCCCTCAACATAGACTGCTTGTTGCCATAAGGTCTGATAATGGACGAAACTTCACCTTGTCCATAGCTCAGTTGGTCAGCAAGGCATTAAACAGTCAATGGAAACTCCATCATGCCTATTGACCCCAGAGCTCTGGACAAGTAGAATGCACGAACCGCACCCTAAAAAGTACTCTTACAAAATTAATCCTAGAAACCAGTGAAAATTGTGTAAAGCTCCTTCCTTTAGCCCTTCTTAGAGTAAAATGCACCCCTTATCAAGCTGGGTTTTCACCTTTTGAAATCATGTACGGAAGGGCTCTGCCTATCTTGCCTAAGCTAAGAGATACCCATTTAGCAGAAATCTCACAACCTAACTTGTTACGGTACCTGCAGTCTCTCCAACAGGTACAAGACATCATCCAGCCACTTATCCAGGGAGCACACCCCAACCCAGATCCTGACCAGACTGGGCCCTGCCACTCTTTTCAGCTGGGTGACCTGGTGTATGTTAAAAAGTTCCAGAAAGAAGGACTCACTCCTGCCTGGAAAGGACCTCATACTGTCATCCTCACCATGCCGATGGCTCTGAGGGTGGATGGCATTACTGCTTGGATTCATCACTCTCGCATCAAAAAGGCCAACAAAGCCCGGCAAGAAACACAGGTCCCCAAGCCTGGGCCAGGCCCCTTAAAACTGCTCCTAAGTCGAATAAAGTCATCAGATTAATTCTTTTTATTTATCTCTTCTGTCTGTTTCCACCTGTTACGTCCTCTGCCCCTTCCTGCTCTTTTTTTCTCACTTCCTTCACGACAGGATGTGTGTTTGCAAACACCACCTAGAAGGCAGGAACCTCCAAGGAAGTCTCTTTTGTAGTTGATTTATATGCTTTGTTCCCAGAACCTGCCCATACCCTCGAAGAACAATGCAATCTGCCAATCATGGGAGCGGGGAACGTCGACCTTGCTGCAGGGTTCGGACACACCGGAAGCCAGACTGGATGTGGAAGCTCTAAGGGTGCAGAAAAAGGGGTCCAGAGCATTGACTTTTACCTTTGTCCTGGAAATCACCCTGACACTAGTTGTTGAGATTCTTACCAGTTTTTCTGCCCTTACTGGATGTGTATAACCTTGGTCACTTACTCTGGAGGATCAACCCAATCCTCAACCCTTTCCATAGCTCATGCTTCCCATCCTAAACCATGTACTATAGGAAATTGTAATCCTCTTACTATAACTGTCCGTAATCCTAGTTTAACTCAATGGTATTATGGCATGTCATGGAGATTAAGGCTTTATATTTTGGGATTTGATGTTGGAACTATGTTCACTATCCAGAAAAAAATCCTGGTCCCATGGAGCCCTCCTAAGCCAATCGGACCTTTAACTGATTTAGGTGACCCTATGTTCCAAAAACACTCAGGCAGAGTTGATTTAACTGTCCCACCACCATTCCTGGTTCCTAAACCTCAGCTGCAATGACAACACCTCCAACCCAGCCTGATGTCCATTCTGGACAGGGTACATCACCTCCTTAATCTCACCCAGCCTAAACTAGCCCAAGATTGCTGGCTGTGCCTAAAGGCTAAACCCCCATATTATGTTGGATTAGGAGTAGAAGCCATGCTCAAAATTGACTCTCTTACTTGTCATATATGCCCCCATCCCCTTACACTAGGAGACGTGTCAGGGAATGCCTCCTGTCTAATTAGCACAGGGTATAACTTATCTGCTTCTCCCTTTCAGGCTACCTGTAATCAGTCTCTACTTACTTCCTTAAATGCCTCAGTCTCCTACCAGGCACCCAACAATACCTGGTTGGCCTGCACTTCAGGCCTCATTTGCTGCATCAATGGGCCTGAACCTAGATCTCTCCTATGTGTGTTGGTTCATGTAATCCCCCAGGTCTACGTGTACAGTGGGCCAGAAGGACAACTTCTCATCACTCCCCCTGAATTGCATTCCGGTTTCGCCAAGCTGCCCCACTCCTTGTACCCCTTCTGGCCGGCCTTAGCATAGCTGGGTCAACAGCTATTGGCATGACTGCCCTGATTCAACGAGAAACTAGATTAATATCCCTATCTCAACAAGTAGATGCTGATTTAAGCAATCTCCAGTTAGCCACAAATATACTACGTACCCAGGT
The DNA here is from genome assembly GCF_043159975.1 of Macaca nemestrina. Taxonomy (NCBI): domain Eukaryota; kingdom Metazoa; phylum Chordata; class Mammalia; order Primates; family Cercopithecidae; genus Macaca; species Macaca nemestrina. The sequence goes on from NC_092126.1 coordinate 107,898,192, forward strand.
AGAGTCTCTAGCTGAAGTAGTTCTTCAAAACTGCCAAGGCTTAGACCTGCTATTTCTCTCCCAAGGAGGTTTATGCGCAGCTCTAGGAGAAAGTTGTTGTTTCTATGCCAATCAGTAAAATACTCTTCAAAGAGTTCGAGAAAACCTAGATAGATGCTAGCAGGAACGAGAAAGTAACACCCCCTGGTACCAAAGCATATTTAGCTGGAATCCCTGGCTAACTACTCTAATTACTGGGTTTGCAGGACCCCTTCTCCTTCTCTTGTTAAGATTAGTCTTCAGGCCTTGTGTATCAAATTGGTTTCTTAACTTTGTAAAGCAATGCGTAGCTTCTGCCAAATTTATGTATCTTAGAATCCAATATAACCCCCTTGTTATAACTGAGGAATCAATTATTTGATTCCCCAAAACACGAGTGGGAAATATGATACCCTACCTTGTTTTAACCTGACTGACTCTCTCATAGCTGAGAGAGCCGGACAGACGCCATTTTGGTTTCTTGGCTTGCAGCCCCTTGTCGCCCTCCCTTAAGGACATAACTGGTGCAAGCTGACTCCAAGCACATCCAGGAATGCACTTTCTGATAAAATACTGAGGCAAGCTGTACCAGCAGTTCCTGAGAATGCACTTGGTTGATGGTACCCAAAGCCCCTGCGTTTATCACTTCATGATAATTTAAGTCCCTACACCTGGAACTATTTATTTTCCTGTAACTGTTTCTGTAACCATTTATCTTTTAATTTCTTGCCTGTTCTGCTTCTGTAAAAAAATTGCTTCAGCTAGACTCCCCCTCCCCTACTTAGACCAAGGTATAAAAAGAAATCTAATCCCTTCTTCGGGGCCAAGAGAATTTCGAGCTCTAGCTGTCTGTTGGTCGCCGGTAATAAAGGACTCCTGAGTTAGTCTCAGAGTGTGGGGTTCTCTCTATAACTCGCTCGGTTACAATAACATAGGCCATTAAGTTGGAATCCCGTTCTAGAAACCTGGAGGTTTTCTGTGGAAGGGAAGTCAGAAAAGAACAGCTTGTACAGGAGTGAAGAGTTAAACACAGCTCAGTCACAGAGGCCCATTCACTAACCCTTACTTGTATGAGCTAATCTGTTTTTCTTGTACTTTCATTTAAAATATGACCGCTGGTGCCAGGCAATGTGCCAGGAGCTACAGAGAGCTATAGGGTGTACTGAGAACACTCCAACACTGGCATCAGCCATCTCTGACCTTATAATCTGTTTTTCTTCACAGTATCTTTAATAATGGAAATTGTTTATTGTTTGTCTCTTCCACTAAAAGGTAAGCTGTATGAGAACAAGGCCTGTGTTTTTCTTCATCACCACTCTATCCCCAGCACATAGTAAGTATTCCAATGCTAAATGAGAGGATGGATGAATGAATGAATGAATGGAGATCTGACTTCTATTCTCCTTGTTGCCACTGTTTGGGTGGAAAGAAACTGGGGCCATCCATCAGACTAGGGAACCCAGGAGGAATAGGTTTATGGGGACAGGGAGATGAAGTCTGCAACTCCCTGTTTGGCAGATAATCAGTTGAAATGTTAATTGACTTAATTTTTTCCCTCTGTCCTGCCATGTAGGTGTCCCTTACCTGTTTAGTTAGAGGCAGTTCAGGGAGAATTTGGCATTGTTGCAGCAGGAATGCAAGGAGAATAAAACAATATTTAGTTCTAATATCCAAATAAGATTCTTAAAACTGCACATCAGTAATAAGTTTTGAAAACCAAGATGTTGATTAACAAAAGCCAATAAAAGGAATAAGTGATATTTAAAAATTAACATTATAATGGAAAGAAAATAATATAAGAGGAGATTCAGTCTAGGACTAGGGAGATACCTGAGGACCACAAGAGAAATGAGGAAGCATGAGGAGGGAGGACCTTTGTGTGGACTTTTTGAACTGGGAGGACCACAAAGCAAGGAGGTGGAACAAAGACGTGGAGTGTGTTCAGCTTCCTGCATGTGCAGGCATCATCGTCACCAGTTCACGAGTTTGTGTCAGTGGCCCAAGACCACCCCTTACAATTCAAGTGCACACTCCTGTGACCAGGAGCCATCTGTTGCAGGTCTTCCTTTGACAGCTGTCTGCAGCCTGCCCTTGGTCAACCAGCAAGGGAGAATTCATCTATGACATGAGGTAGGCACAGCCCAACCAAACCACCCTATGTGACAAACCACCTTTACAATAGTCTAGGTCATCTGCAAGCCTAAAATAAGAAAGTGACCCTGGTGTTCTGGAGAGCAAGCAGTTCTCAAAATATGATGTGGGGACTCCTGGAAACCCTTCAGGTGCTCCGTGAAGCCCAAACTTCACAGTAATTTCACAAACAATTTTCTTGAAGAGTTAAGATTTTCTTTGCCTTTTATTCTCATTCTCATATGAGTGTATACAGGCTACATATTTGTCATATCCCAACAGATTAAATGCAGAAGAATATATAACAATCCAGCTAACTTCCATTAACCAGTCTCTAAGGAGATATACAAAAAAGTAAAATGGTACAATTCTTCTAACTAGTCTTTGGTTTTGGAAAATAAAGTTATTTTCATTTTAAAATGTTGTAAATAATGTAAATATTAACATGTAATGAATTTATTATTGAATTTGAATAAATTAATGGATATTTTAAAATGTCTATCTTATTTATAAGTCAACACCAAGAAGTTTTTTGCAGTCCTGAATAATTTTTAGGGATGTCAAGAGCTTTTGACTAAAGAGGTTGAGAACCTCTGATCTAGAAGGACGGTATTGTGAAAGTAAAAACACAGCAACAAGAACCAACTCTGCACTTGGGTGAGAATGAATGGAACCAGAAGAAGACAGTTTGAAGCCAGTATAGTAGAGAAAACCTGCCTATTGCACCTGCTAAACTGCAAACACCCAAAGGGCTCATGTCTAGCCTACTTGCATCTAACTCACTGCCTGGCATTCACTTGGTGCTAAATAAATATTTGTTCCATCGGTATCTATACAACTTGAGATGTGCTGAGCTTGAGGTTTCTGTGAGACATCTAGGGAGAGACAAGTAGGGAGAAAAATGCATGGAGCTGGAGTTCACTGAAGTAGATACACAGATGTGGAAGTCATCAGCTTAAGAGAGTGGGTGAAGCAAGGAGTCGGTGAGCTCATCCAGAGAGCGAGGGTGTTAAAAGTGAAGTGAAAAGATCAAGGAAAACCTGGGGAACATTAATATTTAAGAGGTGGATTAAGGAACAGATCAGCCCGTTTTGAGAGCCCAGATGTTTGATGCTATGTATTAGGAAAGCTGTGTCAAAGAGGTAGAACTGACAAAGTATTTTATTGCTGAAGTCAAGACAGAAGAGAAGTGCAAGAAATTAAGAGTGGTCCTGGGACAAGCACCATGGCTTGGCTCACCCAACATCTTTTCTAACTCTCTTTCTCCTGTACTTCCTTCATTTCAAAAGTGTGGCTGTTGTAGCTGGGTGTGGTGGCTCATGACTGTAATCCCAGCACTTCAGTGGCTCAGGTGGGAGGATCACTTGAACCCAGGAGTTTGAGAGCAGCCTCGGCGACATGTGAGACTGCATTTCTACAATTTTTTTTTTTTTTTTAATTAGCCAGGTGTGGTGGCACACACCTGTAATCTCAGCTACTTGGGAGGCTGAGGTGGAAGAATCACTTGGGCTGGGGAGGTCAAGGCTGCAGTGAACCTCGATCATGCCATTGCACTCCAGTCTGGGCAACAGAGCAAGATCCTGTCTCCAAAAAAGTGTGACTGTCCAATATGGTAGCCACTAGTGACATATGGCTATTTAAATTCAAATTAATTTAAGTCATATAATATCATAAATTCAACTTTTCAGTTATAGTAGCCAGGTTTCAAGTGTTGTCACCACATGTGGCTAGAAGCCATTCTATTAGAGCAGGTATAGAACATTTTTATCATCACAGAAAGTTTTATTGGACAAAGTTGCTCTAGAGGTTGGAAACCTAAAATGGTCTCCCAGATTCTCTTAGAACTAGAAGTGGCCAAAATGCGCAGCTCTAATGTGTAGGACAAAGTCCTTGGTGAGGCATCTCTTACCAAATAGTTTTTTTTTTTTTTTAATTAAAAAAAATCTCTAGATGGGGTGTTACTGTGTTGCTCAGGCTGGAGTGCAGTGGCTATTCACAGGCACAATCATGGTGCACTGCAGCCTTATGGGCTCAAGTGATCCTTCTGCCTCGGCCTCCAGAGTAGCTGAGATTATAGGTGCATGTCACTGCACCCCACTCAAATAATAATTATTTTAAATATATGTATAACTCACATTTATTTCAATGCTTAATATTAATGATGTTTAGGGTCTTTATTTAAAATTTTGGTGATGTTTTTGTGACTTGAAATATGCCGTAGGAACTTAACTCATTTGTATCAATTAGCCTGTGGTAAAATTGGTGGTTATATGCCATTTAGCTTAAAGTCACAGCTTCCAAGAACCTGTCAATGATTCTAAGTGAGGGCTTGCCCTGTACATATATTTTTATTTTACATATATCATATATATTTTTATTTTTATATTATATAACTTTATCATATTATTACATATTGTCTTGTATATAATATGTAAACGTTCTATATATGATGTTTCTCTGGAGAACCCTAATACAAATATGTGTATGTAATAACAGGCTGAACTAATGAAGCTGACACTCTAGAAATTGCTTGCTAAAATGTAAACTGGAGGAAGGAATCCAAAGCCATAGACAGAAGCCAGCTATGACATGTTTGTTTTCCAAATAGTGCTTGCAGAAAATTTAGAGGTTGGTATTTGCCAAGGGTTTTGAGACTGGAGGACATCACAACAGAGCAGAATTGTTGGAATGGGTTGGATGACTAGGATTAATGAGATGAAATAGAATTCTAGTGATAGGGCTAGAAAAGTCCTAAAAGAAAGGATACATAAAGTCTTTGGGGGCGTTTCTTTTAGAGAAGAGTTGTAGCATTTATCCTAGTGCAAAAAGCAAAGAGGAAACAAACCAAATTCCAATACACAACTGACCTTTTCACATAGAGTAGTTTCTACTAGAGCTTTACTCTCCAAGCCTTATTTTTCATCCCTCTCAGTAAACTTGATGCCAATGACTGAAAAATAAAAAACAAAAACAAAACAAAACAAAAAACCCAGTCTCTTCTAATCCTAAACAATACTTAGGGAAATATCACAGAATTTTCTTCATGGTTATCACCTTTCCAAGTTCTGACAGCTTCTGGGGTGAAAGAAGCCAGAAATTACACGGAATTAGGGTGAAAGGGGAACAGGCTTAACTCATTTCAGGTGAGCAACTGGGGCTAGGCTTATTCCAGGCTTTAGTAGTAGTAGGAAAAAGGAAACAATATTCCTGCCCACCTCTAACTGGGGAAAACCAGCCTGGCCCTCCAGAATGCCTACATTGAGGGAAGATGAAACATCCCCTCACTTTGGGAGTTCTGCACACTTAATTTGTAGAAACATTTGTGTGTGGAGCATTGGTGTTATTGGGCATGGGGCAATCTTCTAGATACTATTAGAAGATACGGGCTTAGCCACAGAAGAGTTCTAAGGGCATATGGTGGCATCCTGGAGGCCTCATAGGTGAAGGGAATTTAAAAATTCACTAGGGTATCAGTTTCTACTTGGCTGTTGTCCATTGTTCAAGGAAGAATAATGAATGGGCCAGGGGCAGTGGCTCACGCCTATAATCTCAACACTTTGGGAGGCCCAGGCGGGTGGGTCACCAAGTCAGGAGATTGAGACCAGCCTGATTAACACGGTGAAACCCCGTCTCTACTAAAAATATAAAAAATTAGCCGGGCGAGGTGGCAGGTGCCTGTAGTCCCAGCTACTCGGGAGGCTGAGACAGGAGAATGGTGTGAACTTGGGAGGCAGAGCTTGCAGTGAGCCGAGATTGCGCCACAGCACTCCAGCCTGGGTGACACAGAGAGACTGTCTCAAAAAAAAAAAAAAAGAATTAATGAATATAAGTATCACCTATTTTCTAAATCGATGGGAGAACCGGATCACCAGGGGACATTATGGTGGCTTAAAGGCACACAAATTGTATGCATCTAGAGATTGAATCACTGTTTGTGTTAATTTTCTATAGCCTACAACAGGAAACAACTTGTACTGAAATAATGACTCCCACCCCCACCCAGCAATTTGATCATGTTGTTCCCTCTGCCAAAAATGCTCTTCCCTCTTCCTCAAGGTCCAACTCAGTGCTATTTCCTTTTAAGCTGCCTCTAGATTAATCCCTTGTTTGGCTCTCTGAATTTATCTTACATTGGGTATCACATACTGACTTTGTTGGAGTCACTGGTATCTACCTGCCCTTGCCCTTGATATTTCCAAGGTCCAGGACTTACTGCCTTCTCCCTAGAATTCAAACAGTTTTTGCATAGATGTCTTCGGTAAGTGATGATGTATAGGGCTTAATGTGTCAAGGCTCTCACCTTACCTCACTGAATCCTCCCAATTCTGAGAGGATAGCAGGCATGGATATTTTTTCCATTTCACAAATAAAGAAACTTAAGACTCAGGGTGTATACATAACTTGCTCAAGGTCTCAATCCCAGCTGGTATGTGGCAGAACTAGATTCTGCCATATTTACAGGCTGGCAAGAAACTCCAGTCTATGTTTGAGACCCTTCTGGAAGAATCTGGATTTCAAATCTGAGGTCTGATAAAACCCAGAAATGAATAGATTACAACCTATGATGTCAAGTTTATTATTTCCAAGAAAAAAATACCGTGTTTTTGGAGAATCAAACTCAGAGAATTCTGGCCCAAAAACAGACAAGGTCCCTACAGTGAGAGGCAGGAGACCTGGGTTCCTATCTCTCCATGTACCTGTTTCCCCACCTGTAAAATAGGAAGGTAGTGACTGGATTAGCAACTCTAAGGATTCTCCCTGCATGCACACTAACAACTGGTATATGGGAGCTGTGGGTAGGCTGGCCTGAAAATGCTCCTTTTCCCTCACAGATTTGTACCAGGAAGGGCCAGAAGCTGAGCTCTAAGGCCGGTGGGGAGATTGGGGAAAGGACAACAGACCCCAGGACTGGGATTTAGTCAGGACAGAGTACCAGGAGTAGTATGGCTCAACCCTCCTCAACCCACCCCCAGAAGAACAATGTGTAGAACCCCCAGGAAGGAAGCCCTTAGAGCAGGGGTGGTACTGGGTTAGGAGCCAGAGGCCTGCAGGGTCCCAAATGCCACTGCTAATGCACTGGGTCCCCAGCAGGTCGCCGCTGTTCTTTAGGCCTGTCTGTCCACCTGTCATTGTGTCCAGAGTTGGTTCCTTCTGGTGGGTTCTTGGTCTTGCTGACTTTGAGAATGAAGCCGTGGACCTTTGCGGTCAGTGTTACAGCTCTTAAAGGTGGCATGGACCCAAAGAGTGAGCAGCAGCAAGATTTATTGTGAAGAGTGAAAGAACAAAGCTTCCACAATGTGGAAGGTGACCCAAGCAGGTTGCCACTTCTGGCTGGGGTGGCCAGCTTTTATCCCCTTATTTGTCCCTGCCCATGTCCTGCTGATTGGTCCATTTTACAGAGTGCTGATTGGTGCATTTACAATCCTCTAGCTAGACACAGAGTGCTGATTGGTGCGTTTTTACAGAGTGCTGATTGGTGCATTTACAATCCTTTAGCTAGACACAGAGTGCTGATTGGTGCATTTACAATCCTCTAGCTAGACAGAAAAGTTCTCCAAGTCCCCACTCGACCCAGGAAGTCCAGATGGCTTCACTTCTCAATCCCCAACTCTAAACAGGACCCCCATCTGCTGTTGGGAATTGGGTGATGACCACTCTAGCTAATTCCTGCTGGATAGGGGTGAAGAAGGGGCTCCACACTGGTAGTGTCCCCCAGAGGGGAAATCTCTAGGCCAGTAAGAGGGCCACTGGGTCAATCCATGGGTCCTCAGTAGAAGTTGTTAGTTGAGCTCATTTGGGGTTCCATTTGTAAGACCACCTGTAGCTTGATGGCCTCAATCCTGGAGGAAACAAATTTGACAAGGAGGTTAAAAATACAGGGCCCAAGAGTAATAGCAAGATGGCTGTCACAGAACCTAGCAAGGGGAGAAGCCATGTCGCCCAACTCCAGAGGTTGGTGTAAGAGTTTGAAAGGCTTTGTCTGATTTCAGAAGCCTTTTCCTGTAATGCCAGGCAGCATCTCATACTATCCTTGACTGGTTAGTGTAAAAGCAACACTCTTCTCCTAAGAAGGTGCAAAGTCCTCCTTTCTCAGCAGTGAGGAGGTCTAGGCCTTGGTGGTTTTGGAGAGTCACTGCTGCTAAAGAGTCTATTTGGGATTGTAGAGTAAGGATAGATTTTGTTATTTCTTGTAAACTGTCTGAGAAATCCTTTGAGAGTGTGTGGTAGCAGGATAATACATGTTACACTGTTAACTTTTAGCAAACTTTACTTTTGTTGAAAACCTTGTAAGTTTGCGATTTCAATTATTCCTTGGTATTAATAAAACCTCATTCAGTCCATATCGACTTAGAATTGGTATAGATGGCTCCTTCCTGATTCTGTAAGGACTTTAAGGTTTAACTGAGTACAAACAGCTGGCATGTTTGAGCAGACCAATTACCAGGCAATTTTCCTAACTCTGCTTCTACAAGAGTTTCCTTATAACTTACTGAATACCCATTGTGTCTTTTTCCCTTAATGCCCAGGAGGAACCATCTATGGTCCTGTCCTGAAGGGAGTTCCTCCTAGGTCTGCTCGGACCTTTGTATGATAATTAATTAAGACTTAGATCCCCTGTTAGAAAATCTGCTGGGTTAAGGATTTTTGATAGGAAGGCTATGGGTTGTCAGTGGCTTCAGTGCTTTCAGGCTACACCCTTGTTTGCACTGACAAGGTGGTATTGGAGTGTTATAGAGTTATGGAGAAGACCTTCAATTATAAATTATAGGTTTTAAATTTACCCTGACTTTTAAAGGATTATGGTACACTGTTTTTTTCTGTACTACTTCTCTCTCTGTCTCTCTTTCTGTCTCTTCTCTTTCTCTTTTTCCTTCTCTCTTTGACTTTCTGTCTCTCTCTCTTTCTTTCTCTTTGACTTTTTCTTCCCCCCCATCTCTTCCTCTCTCTCTCTATCTCTTTCTTTCTTTCTTTCTTTGACTTTCTGTCTCTATTTCTTTCCTTCTCTCTTTGACTTTGTCTGCCTCTGCCAGCGGCTTATGCTGCTGTTCTCCCCTCTCTTTCCCCTTTTTTTTTTTTTTTTTTTTGAGACGGAGTCTCGCTCTGTCGCCCAGGCTGGAGTGCAGTGGCCGGATCTCAGCTCACTGCAAGCTCCGCCTCCCGGGTTCACGCCATTCTCCTGCCTCAGCCTCCCGAGTAGCTGGGACTACAGGCGCCCGCCACCTCGCCCGGCTAGTTATTTGTATTTTGTAGTAGAGACGGGGTTTCACCGTGTTAGCCAGGATGGTCTCGATCTCCTGACCTCGTGATCCGCCCGTCTCGGCCTCCCAAAGTGCTGGGATTACAGGCTTGAGCCACCGCGCCCGGCCTCTTTCCCCTTTTAATGGCTTTGGCAGTGTAAGACTGCCACCTCCTTGGGTTTTTGCACTGTGTGCAATAACTCCATGATTTCCTTGTGGTATTTAATGGGGCTTCCACCATTAAAGGTTAGGTTTTCCATATTGCAGCATGGACATGTAGGATTAGATAAGCATACTTGCTATCTCTATACACATTTATTCTCTATCCCTTTCCCAGTTCTAAGGCTCAGGTAAGTGCCACTAGTTCTGCTGACTGGTCACTGGTCCCTGGGGGAAGAGGCTTACTTTCAAGTACTGTTACATCACTAGCTATGGCATAACCTGCCATTCATATCCCATTCTCCACAAATGAACTTCCATTGGTATATACGTTAAGGTCAGGATTAGCTAAGGGGACTTCTACGAGATCCTTTTGGGCAGCATAAGTCTGGACTATAATTTGTTGGCAGTCATGCTTGATTGGTTCCCCATCCTCTGGGAGAAAAGTGGCAGGGTTGAGGGCCACACATGTGCATATTTGAAGCAATGGTCCCTCAAGGAGTAGCACCTGGTATCTAAGCAGGCAGTTGTCTGAAAGCCATAAACTTCCTTTGACACCTAGTATGCCATTTATGTCATGAGTAGTCCAGACGGTGAGATCCTTTCCTTGTATTATTTTGATAGCCTCTGACACCAAGATGGCCACCACTGCAACTACTCATAAACAGTGAGGCCAGCCTTTTGCTACTATATCAATTTCCTTACTTAGGTATGCCACTGGCTGTAGGATTGTCCACAAGTCTAAGTAAGAACTCCAAAAGCTATTCCTGCTCTCTCTGTGACATGTAAAGGGAAGTTTTGTCCTGTGGGAAGGCTTAAGGCTGGAGCTTGTACTAGGGCCTGCTTTAAGGTTTTGAACACTGTTTCTGCTTCTTTTCCCACTGTACTACAAGAGTATTTGCCCTCTGGGTCTCCTTGATTAGAGTATAGAGTGACCTGGCCATCTCACTGTATCTAGGGATCCATAGTTGGCAAAAGCCAGTGATTCAAAGGAACCCCTGCAATTGTTTTAATGTCTTAGCACAAGGATAAGCCAGTATAGGCTGTATTCATTCCTCACTGAGGGCCCTGGTTCCTCTGGCTAAGATTAGGCCTAGATATTAGGCTTGTTGTCAAATATTTCCATGCCTTGAACCTTTGATTAGATAGAAAGTTCAAGAGATCTAGAGTAGCCTGCTGGCATGAGGCTTCTGAACTGGTAGCCAAAAGTAAATCATCCACATACTGAAGGACCAGAGTGCCTGGACTTGAGAAGTGACCTAGATCTTGGGCCAGTGCCTGACCAAACAGATGAGGGCTATCCCTAAACCCTTGGGGCAAGACTATCCACATAAGTTGGGATGTGTGGTCTGTGCGATCCTCAAAGGCAAAGAGAACTGGGAGTCAGAGTACAGGGGAATACAGAAGAAGGCATCCTTGAGGTCCAGAACCATGAACCATTCTGCTTCCTCTGGTATTTGAGACAGGAGAGTATAGGGGTTACATACAACTGGATATAGAGGAATTACCACCTCAATGATAAGTCTAAGATCTCGTACTAGTCTCCACTGACTGTTCGGTTTCTGTACTCCTAGAATTGGGGTGTTGCAGGGACTGCTGCATTTTCTTACTAAGCCTTGAGCTTTTAAATGTCTAACAATATCCTGTGAGCTTCAGGCCTTAACGGATATTACCTTTGATAAGGAAAAGCGGTGGGGTATTTTAGCTTGATTTGGACTGGGTGGGCATCTTTTGCACTTCTGAATTATCCCTTCAATGCCCAGACTTCAGGGTTGATTCCCTCCTTAAGCAGGGGACAACAAATGAGTAACTTGTTCTCCATATTCATACAGATAATAGCTCCAGCTTTGGCTAATATGTCCCTCCCTAATAAGGGTATGGGACTTTCAGGCATAACAAGAAAGGCATGTGAAAAGAGCAAAGTCTCCAAATTACAACTGAGGAGGTGGGAGAAACACCTGGTTACAGGTTGTCCCAGGATTCCTTGGATGGTAATGGACCTGAGGACAGCTCTCTGGGACAGGAGTTTAACACTGAGAAAGCCACGCCAGTGTCCAGGAGGAAGTCAATTTCCTGGCCCTCAACGGTTAAACATACCCGGGACTCAGTGAGGGTGATGACATGAGCTGGTGCCTGCCCTGGGCACCCTCAGTCCTATTGTTGGATCATCTGGTTGGTGGCTTCTGACCCAGAGAACCTTTGTCCTCTGGGGCAGTGTACCTTCCAGTGATTGCCTCAGCATAGTGGACATGGGCAAGGGGGCAGCTTGTTTCTCGTTGGACAATCTTTATTAAAGTGTCCTTGCAAACCACGCTGATAAGAAGCCCTACTGGGTGATTGGCCTTCTCCATTTTCTGTCCTCTCTGAACCACCAAGGTTTGTTTGTCTGAGGGCCACAACTAAGGCTGCAGCCTTTCTCTGATCTTGCTTTTCCTTTTTGGCCTGTTCCTCTTGGTCCCTATTATAGAACACCGAGGTTGCCAGGTTTAATAATGTCTCCAGATTTTGTTCAGGGCCCAGGGCTCACTTTTGGAGCTTTCTCCTGATATCTGGGGCTGAGTGGATAATAAACTTATCTTTTAGGTTCAACTGACCCTCGAGGGAGTCAGGTGACAGGGAAGTATATTTTCTTAAGGCCTCCCGTAGCTGCTGGAGGAAGGCGGTAGGATTTTTCTTCCTTTCCCTGAGTTATGGTGGACATCATTGAATAATTCATGTGTTTTTTCCTAATTCTCCTTAGTCCTTCTAGAACACAGGTCAGCAGATGTTTACGACTCCAGTCCCCATGATCTCAGTCTAGCTCCCAGTAGGGATCCATACTGGGGACGGCTTGCTGACCAGTAGGGAATTTGTCCCTTTCTTCAGCTGTCATTCTATCATTTACTCGACTAAGATATCAGGTATATCCAAATTCTCAGGCTGCAGCTAAAGCCACATTCTTGTCATTAGAGGCCAGAGTTTGATCTAACAATAGCATGACATCTCTCCAAGTGAGGTCAAGGGTTTGCCCTAGACCCTGTAGGATATCTATGCACCTATCAGGATCATCTGAAAACTTCCCCAGATCTGCCTTTATCTGCTTTAAATCAGAGAGGGAGGAGGGGACATGTACCTGGGTTGGGCCAAATTCCCCTCTCCCTACAGCTTGAAGGGGACATAACTGATAGCCCGGGGTTTTTTGTGGTCCTTTGGAGATTTCTTTGCTTATTTCCTTCTGCGCTGGGGAGATTAGAGGAGGCTTATCGTTAATAGAAAGGGGAGCTTTAGGGAGGCTAGGATATGGGGGTAAGCTGAGAGGTCCTCTTGTGGGATGTAAATTGCAAGCTTTGCATAGTTGTGGATTCTCCTTCAATGAAAAGAAAGTTTGGACATAAGGCATTTCACTTCATTTGCCTTCCTCTTACAGAAAAGGTCAAGCTGCAGGATAAGATAGTATTGTAATTTATACTTCCCTCAGGTGACTATTTTTCCCCATCAGAGAGAAAATACTGGGGCCAGGCCGCAGTGCAGAAAAAAATAAGCCGCTTCTTTTTCAGGGTTTGTGGGTCAAATTGGTCCCAATGGCTTAGGATGCATTTCGAGAGTGAGCCTGTTGATGCCTGAGTGTTTCCCATGTGAAAGAAAAAAACTGCCCATGGTTTTGGTTTGTTTGTCCCCCCCCCCCCCCCCACAAGAACCTGCAACAGTCCCTGGACCCTGCTGATCGGAATAGTTGCGCTCACCAACACAGCACCAGATCCCCCTCTTGCCCAAGAACCCAAAATGGTCCCTGGACCCTGATGATCAGAATAGTTGTGCTCACCAACACAGCAGGAGAAACAATAGTTTTCCTCTTAGATCACAAAGAGGACCAAGGAAAGTCAGATTTAGTGGCCCTTACCAATGCATTTTCAAAAACCTGCACCTTGCCTGTCCTCTAAGACCACAAAGAGGACTGAGAAAAATCGGATTTAGTGGCCCTTATTGACGCATTCTTGAAAATCTGTTAGAGTCCTAAGCATTTTTTCCTGTTAGTATTGGGACCTTACTCTTGTCCCATAAAGATGTTATGCCTCAAAATGGAGTGGAGGGCCATACCCTGAGGGAGGGAAGGGATATCCAGGGTTGGAAGAGTGATACCTTTTGTCCTCAATTGTCATCATACAAATAGGAAGGATGTTATTTCTGAGGTTCCTCATATCCTAGCTTCAGGAATAGCTTTTGTTAGGCCTACTAGTCTGAAGAGGGATCCTAAAATTCCAGATAGTCCCCCCCACCAATGGGACTTTGGGCAAAAAATATGTCTTTCTGATTGTTGAGCCCAGGTGCCTAAAGAAAGGAACAGAGTCCCGAAATTTATACTAGAAATCATTCTTATAGGAGAAACTAGAAAAGCACCAGAGACAGGGAATTGTTTTTAGAAGTGGGACTAGCCTTGGAGAAGAGAGGCAGGGGGAAGTTTGTCTGACAGGCAATAGAATGCAGGAGGCAAGGGTTGGGCTAGATAGGATAGATGGGCAAGTCTTGCTTGGGCTACGTGACTTTGAGAGCTCCGCTCATGGCTACAGGGTCAACCAACTTTCTGTCAGGACCCCAGAGCTGAATGGCTTTCCTCTCTGTTGACCCTCGGGCTCAGCCCAGAAGTACAGAAAAAGCAGAAGCTGGTTCCAGGCAAACCAATGCTCCCAACTCTGAAGAGTCAGGGGTTGTTAGAGAGTCCTTTCCCAGAAAGCCTGACACCCATGTCTTTAGTCTGATGGCCACGCTAGTCACTTTTAACTGGCCAACAGGTGCCCATTGTTTAGCCTCCAAATTCTAAAGAAAAATAGGACAGAATAGCAAGTGAAAGGGGCCCAATGGTACTCACCACTTGGCGATAGTCCCTTCGTGGTTGACAAGATGTGTCCGGAGTTGGTTCCTTCTGGTGGGTTCTTGGTCTCACTGACTTCAAGAATGAAGCTGCAGACCTTCGCCGTGAGTGTTATAGCTCTTTAAAGTGGCACGGACCCAAAGAGTGAGCAGCAGCAAGATTTATTGTGAAGAGCAAAAGAACAAAACTTCTGCAGCATGGAACGGGACCCGAGTGGGTTGCCACTGCTGGCTGGGGTGGCCAGCTTTGATCCCCTTATTTGTTCCCACCCATGTCCTGCTGATTGGTCCATTTTACAGAGTGCTATTTGGTCCATTTTAGAGAGATAGAATAGGTCCATTTTACAGAGTGCTGATAGGTGCATTTACAATCCTCTAGCTAGATACAGAGTGCTGATTGATGCATTTTTACAGGGTGCTGATTGGCGCATTTACAATCCTTTAGCTAGACACAGAGTGCTGATTGGTGCATTTACAATCCTCCAGCTAGACAGAAAAGTTCTCCAAGTCTGCACTTGACACACGAAGTCCAGCTGGCTTCACCTCTCATCATGGGGGAGAATCCATACCAGTGCCAATGACAAATGGGGGTAGCCTGGGGCCACAGCTCCCATGCTGGGGTTCTGGTAGGCTTGCCCACAGGCAATTGCCTGGGACAAGTCCTAAACTAAAGAGCACCAGAAGCAATTTGTATTAGTCTGTTCTCACACTGCTATAAAGAACTATCTAAGATGGGTAATTTATGAAGAAAAAAGGTTTAATCTGTTGTGGGAAGTCACGGACCCTGAACGGAGGGACTGGCTGAAGCCACAGCAGAAAAACATAAATTGTGAAGATTTCATGGACATTTATTAGTTCCCCAGATTAATACTTTTATAATTTCTTACGTCTATCTTTACTGCAATGTCTGAACATAAATTGTGAAGACTTCATGGACACTTATCACTTCCCCAGTCAATATCCTTGTGATTTCTTATGCCTGTCTTTACTTTCATCTCTTAATCCCATCATCTTCGTAAACTGAGGAGGATGAATGTCACCTCAGGACCCTGTGATAATTGTGTTAACTGCACAAATTGTTTGTAGAGCATGTGTGTTTGAACAATATGAAATCCGGGCACCTTGAAAAAAGAAGAGGATAACAGCAATCTCAGGGAACAAGGGAGATAAGACTTGGAGTCTGACTGCCAGTGAGCCGGATGGAACAGAGCCATATTTCTCTTCTTTCAAAGGCAAATAGGAGAAATATCGCTGAATTCTTTTTCTCAGCAAGGAACATCCCTGAGAAAGAGAATGTGCCCTGAGGGTAGGTCTATAAATGGCCCCCCTTGAGGCGGCCGCCTTTTACAGTTGAAGCCGAAGGGATGAAATAAGCCCTGGTCTCCTGTAGTGCTCCCAGGCTTATTAGGACGAAGAAATTCCCACATAATAAATTTTGGTCAGACAGGTTGTCTGCTCTCAAACCCTGTCTCCTGATAAGATACTATCAATAACAATGCATGCCCGAAACTTCATTGGCAATTTTAATTTTTGCCCCATCCTGTGGTCCTATGATCTCGCCCTGTCTCCATTTGCTTTGTGATATTTTATTACTTTGTGAAGTATGTGATCTCTGTGACCCACACCCTATTCGTACACTCCCTCCCCTTTTGAAAATTGCTAATAAAATCTTGCTGGTTTTACGGCTTGGAGATCATCATGGAACCTGCCGATGTGTGATGTCTCCCCCAGACCCCCAGTTTTAAAATTTGTCTCCTTGTACTCTTTCCCTTTATTTCTCAAACCAGCCGAGATGCTTAGGGAAATAGAAAAGAACCCATGATAAATATCAGGGGTGGGGTTTCACCCAATATTAATCAACTTATAGTTCTGCAGGCTTAATAGGAAGCATGACTAGGAGGTCTCAGGAAATTTACAATCATGGCAGAATGTGAAGGGGAAGCAAGTACCTTCTTTATATGGTGGCAGGGGAGAGAGAGAGAGAGCAAAGGGGGAAGTGCTACACACTTCTAAATGATCAGATCTCATGAGACATCACTCACTATCATGAGAACAGTAAGGGGGAAATCTGTCCCCATGATCCAATCACCTCCCACTGGGCCCCTCCTCCAATTCGACATGAGATTTGGGCAGGGACACAAATCCAAACCATATCACCACCCCCTCCATGGTCTTTGCACACTTGGAACAACTTCCATTTCCCTC
Source organism: Macaca nemestrina (assembly GCF_043159975.1). Classification (NCBI taxonomy): domain Eukaryota; kingdom Metazoa; phylum Chordata; class Mammalia; order Primates; family Cercopithecidae; genus Macaca; species Macaca nemestrina. Next base: position 107,914,790 of record NC_092126.1, read on the forward strand.
TAGGAAGCTCAGAGGCCTGTGGGGTTTGGTGGTTCACTCGCCTGAGATCAGCTCCTCAAGGAAGTCCCTGAGACCCCAGCACCGAGAAAACCCTTCCTCTCACCAAGTCACCCCCAAGGCTATGTTTGGTGACCATCACTGACCCTCCCCACTCTCCTAACAGGGCCTGGCACACCGTTGGCAGGAAGAAGCCTGACAGGAATTAAAAAACAGGAATGAATGAAGGTCAGAGAAAGCATCTTGCAATAGAAAGAAGAGAAGGAGGAATGGTCTAAAGACCAGAAATCAAAGCCTAACTTACCCATCTCAGCCAGTAAAATGTTACTCAGCTACTAGGCTGTTTGCCAAGCCTCAGGATCCTCATCTGCAAACCAGTGATCCTGTGATACTGTTGTAGAGACACTGCGTGCAAAGTAGACAAGCAGCTATAAGGGATGTCCGTGTCTCATTCCCTCCAAGCTCCTCAATATAGCCAGCCACCACAGGCAACTTTCTACAACCCAGACTGATCAGGTCATTCCCTGTTAAAAGCCTTCCACAGCAACCTGGATCACGGACACATTTCTTAGAAGCTAGATTGGACTTTGTGTTGGATGCCACGAAAACAATGGTGGCCTGACCATACGGCACTCACATCCAGCTAAGGGAACAGCCATGTCAAGAGTTAGTGTCAGGGGACTCAACTGTGAACCAGAGAGATATGGTGTCAGCCAAGATGGGGCTTACAGCACAGTAGGGAGGCCAGTAAGTAGACAGTGTTAATGCAGTATATCCAATAGGGACCATAACCTATTGGTTATGGTAATAGCATAGCATGGCAGGCCACCACAGGCGCAAAAAGGAAGCCACACCTAATCTAGGTGGAGTGCAGAAAAGACTTCCTGGAGAAAGGGCTTCCTGGCAGTGTTTTAAGGGATAAGTAGGAGTTTTCGAGGTGAAAGGAGGGTCTCTCCCTTCTCTTAGTTAGGGCTTGGGCCCCATTCATTCCCATCACAGTGGACTGGGGTTTTCTTCCCATATCATGGCAGGTCCACCCACCCCATGTGTCTAGGGTCCCACCTTCTTTTCAGGGTGTGTAGGAGTATTCTGGCTGTTGAAAAGGGACTATCCACACAGATGATGTCAGAACATCTGAGGAGTTTGGGGACAGAGACTCTCCAGACCTGTGCTCCTCTCTTTGTGGGGTTTTTTGTTTGTTTGTTTTTTGTTTTGTTCTGTTGTTTTTGACAGGGTCTTGTCACCCAGGCTGGAGTGGCACAAACACTGCTCACTGCAGCCTTAACTTCCTGGGCTCAGATGATCCTCCCACCTCAGCCTCTGGAGTAGGTGGGACTATAGGCATGTGCCACCAAGCCCAGCTAATTTTTAAATTTTTTGTAGAGACAGGGTTTCACCATGTTGCCCAGGCTGGTCACAAACCCCTGGCTTCAAGTGTTCCACCTGCCTTGGTGTCCCAGAGTGTTAAGATTACAGGTGTGAGCCACCATGCCCAGCCTCTTTGTGGTCTGAAATCCAGGAAGTTCCTAGAGACACACTTCTCACAGCTGCCCTCACTCCAAGCAGGATTTAACACGGGAAGTGATAGCGATGATGCAGAGCAGCACAGTAACTGCTGCAGATATTCTCTTTTTTTTATTATTACATATATATAGCGCAAATGTGACAGGCCTTAACATTAATATGAATATAGGGGTTGAACTGAGAGGAAACAAGGATAGTAAACACAATACTAGAAAACACCTATAATACTTACAATATGTCAGGCACCATTCTAAGTGCTTTATGTATTTTATCTCATCCAATCCTCACAACAACTCTACAATTCGAGTATATTATTATCCCCATTTTCCAAATAAGGAAGCTACACACAGACAGGCTAAGTAACTTGTCCCTGGTCACTCAGCTCACGGGATGACACCCAGGGTTCTAGTTTGGGTCCTTGGGTGAATGATAATTTTTTTTACAGTGATGGGAACATGGATTGGAGCTTCAGGGCTGTGGATAGACGGTAAGTTTCCTTTCAGGCATGTAGAACTTGAGTTACCTATTTGTTAGCTCTCATACCAAAGCTTGGGTGATGGTTTTTAAGAGAGATCGAGTTAGAGTACAGAATTCCTAAAGGCTTTCTGTGGTTGTCTTTGGCCCAAAGGTACGTGTCCTAAGGTGCTATATTGAGGCATCATCGAGTGTCTTGCCCACTGGCACCCAATCCAGTCATGGTAGATCAGGTCAAGCCCACAGTGTTGGTCACAGAAGTGCCTCTGAAGTCTAAACACACTGCTCATATGGGCCTGGTCCTTACAGCCAATGAAAGATAACTACTTGAGCATGAAACAGCTCTGAAGAATAAAAAAACCTCAATCTGGGTTTCCAAATCCTTGTGTCTCCTATACTAGTAAGCCAGGACTGCAGGACAACACATGGTCAAGGAGAACTGAAAATCAGGTCTGAGAGCATTTAGCCTGGCCTTGGGAGATTTCCTCCTAAAGAATCCTAAGCTTCTGGGGCCTTGATTTGCCTTCCATCTCAAGAATCCTAAGCTTCTGGGGCCTTGATTTGCCTTCCATCTCAAGAATCCTAAGCTTCTGAGGTCTTGATTTGCCAGGCAATGTCTAGCATCAATGTCAGGCAGAGGCTGGGGTTCCTGGTTTTAAACAGCCAAAACCTCCTTGTGAGATTTCCAAATGGAGAGGGGGACCTTGATGACGGGAAACCACCCATTAGGATCAATGGACAAAGATTGCTCCAAGACATTACTTTTAAGCTTGTGGAAACTCTGGAGCAGGACTTCTGGTGTCTTTGTTTCTATCTTGGCTCATGCAGATATATGAGGAATATATGTCAGGGCCAGGGTTAGGCCCAGGACACCTTTGAAATGTTGCCATCCCTAGACAGTCCAGGAGACTGTTTACTTTGGGCCCTGTAAAGGACCTACCTCCTGCACTATAATAAAGATACACAGTTAACCTCATCATACCCTTTGCCCTTCACCCATGGTCATTAGCACACAGGGTCTGCTCAATCGTGTTTGTAACAAGGACCTGTTCATATCCTACTTCTGTAGTAAACCATTCTTCAAAGTGAAGTTCACCTGGGTACCATCTGCCACCCAGAGGCTAGACAACTGCCTCCTAGGTTACAAACTGTCCCCACACCTTCTCAATTTATCTGCTCCTTGGTCTCCCTAGGAACCTCTACATGGACACCAGAATACTGGTGCTATCTTAGGAAATATTAACCACATTTATGGGCCAAAATATCACAATTTCTAGACATGCTTCTTCATTTTTAAGATGGGAGATGCTTGCTGCTCCCTTCACTGAGACTTCAGATTGGGCATCACACATGGTATAACTGACTGCTCAGGATATGCCAGGCCTTTTGCTGTATAGTGTCTGTTACCTCGTTTGGTGCTCCCAGCCCTGTGAGGTACGCATTATGCTCTGCATTTTTTCAGATGAGAAAACAGGCTTGGAGGTTGGGTATCTTTCCCAAGGACACCTGGAGAAGAGGGGGTAGAGCTGGGACGCGTCTGGATTCTCCGACTATGTCCTGAGAGCGAGATGTGAGTGACCTGAGCCCTCGCGAGACCCCGCCCCCGCCCGCAGCAGGTGGCCGGGCACAGCCGAGAAGAAAGCCCTGCCAGCTCTCCCGGGTGCGGGGACGCGCGCGCCCACCTTCGCGGAGACTTCCGGGATCCCGGAGGGGGCGGAAGTCGAGGCCTCTTTCGCTTCCGGCTCGGCCATTGTTTTTGCTTTAACGGGCAGTAGAGGTGTCCGGCTTCGGGGCCGAGTGCCACTGCGAGTGGGCCGGGGCGCGGAGGGAGGCGCGGCCGGAGCTCGGGTGGCCGACGCTGGCCCGGACCGCGCTTCTTCGCGGCAGCAGGCGGCGCGGTCCCCGTGACTCTCAGAAGCCGCCCAATGTGGAGCCGCTTCTTTGTCCAATACCCCTGACCATTCGTGCGTGGCACGGAGCCGGGTATCTGCGGGTACAGCGATGAACAGGGCAGACGTGGCCAGGTGAGCGGCGCTGCTGAAGCCTGGTGTAACACGAAAGGTAGATCGCTGTTTTCCCAGCTCTTGCAGTGGGAAACTGTATGAACCGTCAGATTTGGGTCAGACCCAAGCTCAGAATCGCAAACGTGGAGCGTGACTTGAAAATGCAAAAATCCAATTGAGATTTTAAAGTGCTGAGCATTCGGAACACTATGGGAAGTAGGAGAATGGCCTGAACTTTCTACACGTGTGGGATCTTAGAGCAGAGTTTACAGATTATTTTAAAGTCCTTCTTTGTCTTTTTAAAGAGATTGAGAGGGGGATCTGGGACGCTTGGTGATTTGGAAGCACAGCACAGATGCCCTAGTTACCAATAAGGTGCTGATTTTCAAACGTTCAAAGTTTTCCTCCACTTCAGTATCAGTTAAATGTATCATATTCATTCGTTTCCCAATTATGTGTGCCATGTACACATGTGGACAAAGATGACTGGAAGTTAGCTCTGCCCTTTGTATCCTCCCAGAAAGCAGGGGAGACAGTCGTGTAAACCACAAACGATTACAGTGTGAGACGTGCTCTACTAGAGGTTTGAATGAAAAAGGTAGTTTGGGATCGCTGAGATGATAACCACCCGTCTAAGCCTAGCGTGGTCAGGAAGGCTTTCTAGGGGAGGTGCATTGAGTAAAAAAAGGTCTGGTATTTTCTGATTCCATTTGGTTCCTTTCCTTTGGTGGCCATCCAGCAGTTTGGAGGATGAGAGTGGTGAGTTGGGCATAAACCAGTTAAAGGGTTATAGTGAGAGGTACACAAAGGGAAGCTACCAGCACTCTTCCTGATGGGGCAGTCAGAAAAACCAAGAAAAAATTGCCTTTGTTCATGATCTTGACAGACAAATTTGTCAAAAGTTGAAGAAGAAAAATTCAAAGAAAGAGTATGTGTGGCTTCTAGCTGTGTCTCTAGAGCTCTAGCTCCAAAGTTTCTTTATTTTGCATTTCTATCAGAAGAGGTTTGGTCACCTACTCCCTACATTGGTTTATTTGTAATTTAAACATGAGTACTACTATACAAATTGTAATGCACATTATAAAACATACATTAAATGGGAGTTAAATAACTTAGTATTTTCTCTTGCACCCTTTGGGGTATCCTGCATTTCCCACATTGGAGACCATTGCTGTCTTTCTTGCATGGGTACTTGGAGTGAGTGGTTGGGGTCGTGGCTGGTTGTGAAGTGGGTAAGGCCAGGTGGTGAAGGGCTGTGAATGCGAGGCATAGACCTTTAGATTTTATCCTGTAGGTAATGGGAGCCACTGAAACTTTAAGAAGGGCATCATTTGGAGAGATGCTTAGCGAGAATGCCCAGTTGTGTTCTTTTTTCCTGGAACTTTGTTTTTTGACTCAGTGGAGGATTGTCATCAGCCTGGGGCTGAATATTCCAAGAACTCTGATTTCACTCTTGTTTCTGTAGGCAACACTACCATCACCCTTTTCTCCAACCCTGAAAAACAGCTCCTGAGACCTGAACTATAGACCATCATTTTAATCGGACCAATTGCAGCTGGAACAAGCTTCTCTTTGGGGTCACAATGACCACTTCAGGCAGGGGAAATTTAGGCCTCATCCCCAGGAGTACTGCTTTCCAGAAGCAGGAGGGGCGCCTGACTGTGAAGCAGGAGCCAGCGAACCAGAGCTGGGGGCAGGGCAGCAGTCTCCAAAAGAACCATCCTCCTGTCTGCGAAATCTTCCGGCTACACTTCAGACAATTATGTTACCACGAGATGTCTGGGCCACAGGAAGCGTTGAGCCGGCTCCGGGAACTCTGCCACTGGTGGCTTATGCCTGAGGTGCACACCAAGGAGCAGATCCTGGAGCTGCTGGTGCTCGAGCAGTTCCTGAGCATCCTCCCTGGGGAGCTCCGTACCTGGGTGCAGCTGCATCACCCTGAGAGTGGTGAGGAAGCTGTGGCTGTGGTGGAGGATTTCCAGAGACACCTCAGTGGACCAGAGGAGGTGAGCAGTTGGGTTTAGAATGGCGGCCTGATGCTTCTCTAATGCTTGGGTTAGCCTAGGCATGGGCCCTAGGCCAGGCCCTGGGCCAGTTTGCCTTAAGGGTTCCTGAACTTGTCCTGTGGATAGAGGGAAAACAGTTTTGTGCTCCAAGCCATAAATACAAATGCACATCCCAGCTAAGCTGTGTGATTCACCTTGTGAGATACTGTGTTCTGAGCCTAGCTTCATCCTGGGGATTTGCATGGTACTCCTGGCCGGCAGGGGATCTTCATGCTGGTTAGAATAGGGTGATCAGGGGAAGGCGGACTTTTGGGTATGCTGATAATACGGGCCTTCATTTGAGACATTCTGTTTGCTCACTTCCTTGGACTTCTCAGAGTCAATTTTCTATTTTCCTGCCTCTTTGATTCCTTGAAAGGTGACATTTTGGGGCCTTGTAATTATTTATTCCTTTTGCTAGCTCTCCAAACCTAACTGGGATCTTTTTGCATCTTTAAATCTAATTTAAGTTTTCCCTATTTCCTGGAGTTCTCGCAAATGTAATGGCAAGGTAATTTAAACTAGAGGGATAGTTGGGAAGAGTGAGCAGTAAGACACATTGGAAAATCTGGTTTCTAGGACCATAATGCCATCTAGCTCTGTGATCATGTGTTTCAGTCAGGGTTCAGTGAGAGAGGTAGAATGAGTAGGAGAGAGGTGTGTGTGTGTGTGTGTGTGCACGTGCATGTGCATGTGTAAAGAGATTTATTGCTGACTGGGCACAGTAGCTCATGCCTGTAATCCCGGCACTTTGGGAGGCCGAAGGGGGTGGATCACTTGAGGTCAGGAGTTTGAGACCAGCCTGGCCAACATGGCAAAGCCCAGTCTCTAACAGTACAAAAATTTGCTAGGTATGGTGGCATGTACCTGTAATCTCAGCTACTGGGGAGGCTGAGGCAAGAGAATCACTTGAAGCCAGGAGGCAGAGGTTGCAGTAAGCCAAGATCACGCCACTACACTCCAGCCTGGGTGACAAACCGAGACTTCATCTCAAAAAAAAAAAAAAAAAAAAAAGATTTATTGCTAGTAAGTGGCTTATGTAATTGTGAGGCTGGCCAGGCAAGTCTGAAACACATAGGCAGGCCATCGACAAGGGCAGCCCAAAACAGTGGCACAAGCTGAAGCTGCAGTGCACAGGTGGAGTTTCTTCTTTCTTCTTTGTCCTTTGCCTTTCCTCTTTTGTCTCCTTTCTTCTTTCTCTGGTTTTTTTTTTTTTTTTTTTTTTTTTTTGAGACAGGGTCTTGCTCTGTTGCCTAGGCCAGAATGCAGTGGCATGAACATGGTTCACTGCAAGCTCAGCCTCCCGGCTCAAGTGATCCTCCCACCTTAACCTCCTAAGTAGCTGGTACCACAGTCATGTGCCATCACACCAGACTAATTATTATTATTATTATTTTTGTAGACATGCGGTCTTGGTATGTTGCTCAGGTTTGTTCTTGAATTCCTGGCTTCAAATCTTCTTGCCTTGGCTTCCCAAAGCACTGGGATTACAGACATGAGCTACCACACCTGGCCTGGAATTTCTTCTTCATGGAACTTTTAGCTCTGCTTTTAAGGGCTTACAACTGATTGAATCAGGCTTATGCATTCATTCATTATCTAGTATAATCTCCCTTACTTAAAGTAAACTTATTATGTACTTTAATCACATTTTTAAAATAGTGTACAGCAACACCTGTATTGATGTTTGATTAGTACCAAGTTGACACATCAAAAGATCATCACACCGTGGATAAGCTAGTTCTTCCTAATGAGTTTTAAATTGTTCCCCTATAATAGAAGCAGGGTAGACTAGAGGTCCCCTCTACTTTATCCATTTGTACTTTATCAGGGGAAAACAGTACAGAAAATTTCCCAAGTTCCCAATATATCATTTTATTCAATGCTTTTTTTTCCTGAGATAATCTCACCCTATTGCCCAGACTGGAGTGTGGTGGCACAATCTTGGCTCAATGCAACCTGTGCCTCCTGGGCTCAAGTGATCCTCCTACCTCAGCTTCCTTAGTAGCTGGGATTATAGGTGTGAGCCACCACACCTGGCTAATTTTTGTATTTTTAGTAGAGATGGGGTTTCACTATGTTGTCCAGGCTGATCTTGAACTCCTGAACTCAAGAGAGCCACCTGCCTCATCCTCCCAAAGTGCTGGAATTACAGGTGTGAGCCACCACACCCAGCCTATTCAATGCTTTTTAAAAAATGATTACATATCACTAGGGAATCAGTTCTAGTTGATCAGGATCCTGGGGCTAGACATTTTTCCAGGATTATCAGCAGTACACATTTGTCATTATCAACCATCATTTTCTTTGTGTAAATAAGTAAGCACATATGAGTAAATCAGCTGTCACAAGGGTCTAGAGAGCAGCTGAGCCAGCCATGGCAATGACAGGTGGCTGAAGACATATTTAGAGAACCATTTAGTGAGGGTGGCAGAAGGAAAATTTCCCTATTTCTTGCTTGGTTTTGCTTAAGAAGTGAATGCTTCCTCCATTAAAATTTCTAGTGCTTTATCCAGCTAGCCTCAGAAAAGGGTGACTGTTGAGTCACAACCCAAGAACATGACTAACAGTTGACAGGTGAGGCAGCTGAATGCTCATGTCTCCAGGCTGGGAGTAGGGTCTCTGGAGTCCATTTCTTACTCTCCCACTACTGTCAGTGTTGTTTTCTGACATGAAGACATAAGGGCAGTACTGTCTTTCATCGGTA